>NW_028295734.1:1200000-1792415 GCF_964341445.2 Mesoplodon mirus
GCTTCATGCCCTTGTCATCACAATGCTCCATGCTCCTTGAAATCAAAATGATCCATGTCCTCTGTCTTCACAATGATCCAAACCCTTGTGATCCCAATGTTCCATAACACTTGTCATCACAATGCTCCATGATGCCTGTCATCACAAAATTCCATGCCCTTTTCATCACAGTGCTCCATGACATTTGTCATCACAATGCTCAGTACACTTGTTCTCACAATGCTCCCTGACACTTGTCATCAGAATGCTCTTTGAAACCTGTCACGAAAAGGCTCCATGCCTTTTTCATCACAATGCTCCATTCCGTTTTCATCACAATGCTCCGTGACAATTGTCATCAAAATGCTCCATGACTTTGTCTGAAAAATGTTCCATGACACTTGTCATCACAATGTGCCATTCGCTTTTCATCACAACGGTCCAGAAAATTGTCATTGCAATGCTCCATAAACCTTGTAATCACAATGTTCCATACACTTCTCATCAAAATGCTCTCTCACCAGAGATATCACAGTGTTCCATCACTAGTTGTCACAATCCTCCCTCACCACTGTAATCACAATGTCCCATGACCCCTCTCATCACAATGCTACATCCCTTTATCATCACAATGTTCCATGACCGCTGACATCACAATATTCTATAACCACTGTCATCAAAATGTTCCAATACACTTTCCATCATATTGCTGCATGACCCTGTCATCAAAATACTCCCTGCCCTTCTCATCACAATGCACCATGCAATTGTCTTCAAAATGCTCCATGTCCTTTGTCATCACAAAGCGCCATGACCCTTGGCATCACAATGCTCCATGTCATTGTCATCACAATGCTCCATGAACCCTCTCATCACATTCCTCCATGCCCTTGTCATCACAAAGCTCCATGACACTTGTCATCACAATGCTCGATGCCTTTCTCATCACAGTGTCCCATGACCTTGTCATTACAATCCTCCATGACCCATGTATCACAGTGTTCCATGCCCTTATCATCACAATGCTCTATGCCCACTCTCATCACAATAATCCATGAAACATTTCAGACCAATGCTCCATGCCCTTCTCATCACAATGCTCCTTTACATCTTTCATAACAATGCTCCATGACACTTGCCATCACAAGGTTCCACGGCCTTGTCATCACAAGGCTCCATGACACTTGTCATCACAATGCTCCACGACCCCTCTAATCAAAATGCTCCATGCCCTTTTCATCAAAAAGCTACATGACGAATGTCATCAGAATGCTCCATGGCCCTGTCATCACAATGCTCAATTCACTTGTCATCACAATGCTCCAAGACCCTTTTAATCAAAATGTTCCATGCGTCTTTTCATCTCAATGCTCCATGAATCCTGTCATCACAATGGACCATGCCCATCATCATAATGCTTCAGGCTATTGTCATAACAATAAAATCAAAATGCTCCATGACGTCTGTCATCACAATGCTCCAATCCCTGGTGATCACAATGTTCCATAACCCTTATCATCACAAAACCCCATGACGCTCATCATCACAATTATCCATGGTCTTCTCATCAAAATGCTCCATGAACTTTGTCATCACAATGCTCAATACACTTGTCATCTCAATGCTCCCTGACATTTGTCATCAGTATGCTACATTAGCCCTGTCATGACACGTCTCCATCCCTTTTTCATCACAATGATCCATGCCCTTTTAATCACAATGCTCCAAGACCCATGTAATCACAATGCTCCATGCCCTTGTCATCACAAAGCTCAATGACGCATGTCATCAGAATGCTCCATGGCCTTCTCATCACAATGCTCCATGCCCTTGTCATCACAATGCTCCAAGACCACTGTAATCACAATGCTCCATGTCCCTTTTCATCAGAATGCTCCATGAGACTTGTCATCACAAGTCTCCATTGTCTTCTCATCAAAGTGCTCTAGGAACATGTAATCAAAATGCTCCATGTCCCTGTCATCACAATACTCCATGAACATTTTCAGCCCAATGCTCCATGACCCCTGTCATCACAATGATCCATGCCCTTGTCATCCCAATGCTCCATGACCCCTGTATTCACAATGCTCCGTGACGCTTGTCATCACAGTGCTCCATGACACCTGTCATCACAATGCTCCATGACTTTGTCACCAAAATGCTACCTGACCTTGTCATTGCGATGCTCTATTCGTTTGTCATCACAATACTCCATTACCATTGTCATCACAGTCCTCCTTGAACCTTGGGATCACATTGCTTCATGCCCTTGTCATCACAATGCTTCATGCTCTTGAAATCAAAATGATCCATGACCTCTGTCATCACAATGCTCAAAACCCTTGTGATCACAATGATCCATACCACTTGTCATCACAACGCTCCATGATGCCTGTCATCACAATACTCCATGCCCTTTTCATCACAATGCTCCATGAATTTTGTCATCACAATTCTCAATACACTTGTCATCACAATGCCCCTTGCCTTTTTCATCACAATGCTCCATGCCATTTTCATCAAAATACTCCACAAGCTTGTCATCAGAATACTCCATGACCCTTTTCATCACCATTCTCCATGCACCTGTCAGCAAAATGCTCCATGACCCTTGTCATCACAATGCTCCAAGCCATTGTCATCACAATGCTCCATTACCTTTGTCATCAGAATCCTCCATGACACTTGGCATCACAGTGCTCCATGCAATTGTCATCACTATGGGCCATTAAATATGTCATCACAATGCTCCTTGACACCTGTCTCCACAATACTGCATGACCTGGTCTTCACCATGCTCCATGCCCTTGTCATCACAATGCGCCATTCCAACTGTCATCACAATAATCCATGAAACTTATTAGACCAATGCTCCATTCCCTTGTCATCACAAGGCTCCATGCCCTTGTTATCACAGTGGTCCATGACCCCTGTCATCACAATGCTCCATGCCTCCATTCATCACAATGCTTCATCACCTTTGTCATCACAATGTTCCATGTCCTCGTCATTAACAGTCTCTGTGACATATTTAACCACAGTGCTCCATGAACTTTTCATCACAATGCTCTTTGACCCTTGTCATCACAATGCTCTATGCCTTTCTCAGCACAATGCTCCATGACCCTCGTCATCACAATGCTCCATGCCCTTGTCAGCACAATGCTCCATGACCCATGTCATCACAATGCACCCTGCATTTTCATCACAGTGCTCCACAATCTTGTCATCACAATGTTCCATGACTTCTCTCTTTGCAATGCTACATGCACATATCATCACAAAGTTCGATGACCCCTGACATCACAATGTTCCATAAACCCTGTCATCAAAATGCTCCATAATACTTTTCCTCAAAATGCTCAATGACCCCTGACATAACAATGTTCCAAAACACATGTCATCAAAATATTCCATGACCCTTTTCGTCAAATTGCTCTATAACCCTGTCATCACAATGTTCCCTGCCCTTCTCATCACAATGTACCACGCCCTTTTCATCAAAATGCTCCATGACCTTTGTCATCACAAGGCTCCATGACCCTTGGAATCTCAATGCTCCACCCCATTGTCATCACAATGCTCCATGAACCCTCTAATCACAATGCTCCATGCCCCTTTGCATCTCAATGCTCCATGAACCCTGTCATCAAAATGCACCATGCACATCATCATAATGCTTCAGGCTATTGTCATCACAATGAAATCTAAATATTCGATGATCTATCTCATCACAATGCTCCAAATCCTTGTGATCACAATGTTCCATAACACTTATCATCACAACGTCCCATGACGCTCACCATCACAATTATCCATGGTCTTCTCATCACAGTGCTCCATGACCTTTGTCATCACAGTGCTCTATACACTTGTCATCACAATGCTCCCTGTCAATTGTCGTCAGGATGCTCCTTGAACCCTGTCATGACAAGGCTCCATGCCTTTTTCATCACAATGATCCGTGCTCTATTCATCACAATGCTCCCAGGTCAATGTCATCACAATGATCCATGTCCTTGTCTTCACAAAACTCCATGAAGCATGCCATCAGAATGCTCCATGGCCTTCTCATCAAAATGCGCCAAGACACCAGTAATCACAATGCTCCATGCCCTTGTCATCACAATGCCCCAACCCCTGTAATCACAATACTCCATGCCCCTTTTCATCAGAATGCTCCATGAGACTTGTTATTACAAGGCTCCATGGTCTTCTCATCACAATGCTCCAGGAACTTTTCATCACATTGCTCCATACCCTTGTCATCACAATGCGCCATGACCCCTGTCCTCACAATACTTCCTGAACATTTTCAGTCCAATTCTCCAGGAACTTCTCATCACAATGCTTCATGATCCCTATCATCACAATGCTCCATGACCACTCTCATCACAACGCTCCATGACCCCTGACAACACAGTGATCCGGGACTCTTGTCATCACAATGCTCCATTCCCTAGTCATCACAATGCTCCATGAATATTTTCAGCCCAATACTCCATGACACTTGTCATCACAATGATCCATGCCCTTGCCATCCCAATGCTCCATGACCCCTGTAATCACAATGATCCGTGATGCTTCTCATCACAGTTCTCTATGACACTTATCATCACAATGCTCCATGCCTGTGTCAGCAAAATGCTACATGACATTGTCATCAAAATGCTCCATTTGCTTGTCATCACAATCCTCCCTTACCATTGTCATCACAATCCTCCATGAACCTTGGGATCACATTGATTCATGCCCTTGTCATCCCAATGCTCCATGCTCCTTGAAAACAAAATGATCCATGACTTCTATCATCACAATGCTCCAAATCCTTGTGATCACAATGTTCCATAACACTTGTCATCACAACGCTCCATGATGCCTGTCATCACAATACTCCATGCCCTTTTCGTCACAATGCTCCATGATCTTTTTCATCACAATTCTCAATACAGTTGTCATTACAATGTTCCCTGACACTTGTCGTCAGAATGCTCCTTGAAACCTGTCATGAAATGGCTTCATGCCTTTTTCATCACAATGCTTCGTGCCCTTTTCATCACAATGCTCCATGCCATTGTCGTCACAATACTCCACAAGCTTGTCATCAGAATGCTCCATGACACTTGTCATCACAATGCTCCATGGCCACTGTCATCACAATGCTCCATACCCCTTGTCATTACTGTGCTCCATGACGCTCGTCATCACAATTATCCATGGTCTTCTCATCACAATGCTCCACGGTCCTGCCATCACAATGCTCCATGCCCTGGTCATCACAATGTTCCATGTCCCCTGTCATCACAATTCTCCTCGTTCTTGGCATCACTATGCTCCATGACACTTCTCATCACCGTGTTACATGATTTGTCATCACAATTCTCTATGCACTTGTCATCGCAATGCTCCATGTCCCCTGTCATAGGAATCTCCATGTGCTTCTCATCACAATGCTTCATGAACTTGTCATCAAAATTCTCAATGGCCCTTGTCAACACAATGCTCCATGCCCTTGTCATCACAATGCTCCATGTCCCTTGTCATCACAATGATCCAAGCCCTTGTCATCAAAATGCTCCATTACATTTGTCATCACAAACCTCCATGACACTTGGCATCACAATGTTCCATTCCATTGTCATCGCAATGGACCATGACATATGTCATCACAATGCTCCCTGAGACCTGTCTTCAAAATACTCCATTACCTTCTCATCACAATGCTCCATGCCTTTGTCATCATATTGCACCTTGCCCACTGTCATCACAATAATCCATGAAACATGTCAGGCCAATGCTCCATGCCCTTGTCATCACAATGCTCATTGCCTTTTCATCACAATGCTCTATGACCCCTGTCATCACAATGCTCCGTGACTCCAGTCATCACAAGGCTTCATGACCTTTGTCATCACAATGGTCCATGCCCTCGTCATCACAAGGCTCTGTGACCTTCGTCACCAAAATGCTCCATGAAATTTTCATCACAATGCTCGTTGACCCTTCTCATCACAATGCTCCATGCCTTTGTCAGCACAGGGCTCCATGACACATGTCATCACAATGTGCCATGTGCTTGTCATCACAATGCTCCACAACCTTGTCATCACAATGCTCCATAAAACTTGTCATCACAATGCTCCATGCACTTCTTATCAAAATGCTCTCTCACGAATGATATCAAAATGTTCCCTCACTAGTCATCACAATACACCCACACCCCTATCTTCACAATAGTCCACAACACCGTCATGAAAATGTTCCATGACTCCTGACATCACAATGTTCCATAACCCCTGTCATCAAAATGTTCCATGACACTTTTCATCAAATTGC
The DNA here is from genome assembly GCF_964341445.2 of Mesoplodon mirus. Taxonomy (NCBI): domain Eukaryota; kingdom Metazoa; phylum Chordata; class Mammalia; order Artiodactyla; family Ziphiidae; genus Mesoplodon; species Mesoplodon mirus. The sequence continues at coordinate 1,206,319 of NW_028295734.1, forward strand.
TCCATGACCCTGTCATCACAATGTTCCCTGCCCTTCACAAGAGAATGCACCACACCCTTGTCATCAAAATGCTCCATGACCTTTGTCATCACAAAACTCCATGACCCTTGGCATCACAATGCTCCATGCCATTGTCATCACAATGCTCCCAAAACCTCTCATCACATCGTTCCAAGCCCTTGTCATCACAGGATCCATGATGCTTTTCATCACAATGCTCGATGCCATTCTTCTCACAATGCTCCATGCGCTTGTCATTACAATCCTCCATGAACCATGTATCACAGTGTTCCGTGCCATTGTTATCACAATGCTCCTTGCCCCCTCTCATCACAATAATCCATGAAACATCTCAGACCAATGTTCCATGCCCTTTTCATCACAATGATCCAAGACTCCTCTAATCATAATGCTCCATGCCCCTTTTCATCTCAATGCTCCATGAACGCTGTCATCACAGTGCACCAATGTGCATCATCATAATGCTTCATGCTGTTGTCATCACAATGAAATCAAAATGCTCTATGACGTCTGTCATCACAATGCTCCAAATCCTTGTGATCACAATATTCCATAACACTTATTATCACAGCTCCCCATAACGCTCGTCATCACAATTATCCATGGTCTTCTAATCACAATGCTCCATGACATTTGTCATCACAATGCTCAATACCCTTGTCATCACAATGGTCCCTGACACTTGTCATCAGTATGCTCCTTGAACCCTGTCATGACAAGGTCCATGCCTTTTTCATCACAATGTTACATGCCCTTTTCCTCACAGTGCTCCTAGACCCCTGTAATCACAATGCTCCATGCCCTTGTCATCACAAAGCTCCATGATGCATGTCATTAGAACGCTCCATGACATTCTCATCCCAATGTTCAATGCCCTTGTCATCACAATGCTCCAAGACCCCTGTAATCACAATTCTTCATGACCCTTTTCATCAGAATGCTCCATGAGACTTGTCATCACATGGCTCCATGGTCTTCTCATCTCAGTGCTCCAGTACCTTGTCATCACAATGCTCCTTGACCCCTGTCATCACAATACTCCATGAACATTTTCAGCCCAATGCTCCATGACGTTCTCATCACAATGCTCCATGACCTCTGTCATCACAATGATCCATGACCACTGTCATCACAATGCTCCATGAACCCTGACAACACAATGATCCGGGTCTCTTGTCATCAAAATGCTCCATGACCTTGTCATCCCAATGCTCCATGAACCCTTTAATCACAATGCTCCATGACGCTTGTCATCCCAGTGCTCCATGAACCTTGTCATCACAATGCCTTTGTCAGCAAAATGATACATAATCTTGTCATCACAATCCTCCATGTGCTTGTCATCACAATCCTCCATGACCCTTGGGATCATATTGCTTTATGCCCTTGTCATCTCTATCTTGCCTTTCTGGTTTTTACAGATTTTCGGAAGCCCTTTTTGACCGGTGGGAAGCGACAATTCTTTGTAGTGTGTATTTGCATTGTGCGCTTGCTTGATTGGCCAAAAAGGGCCTATGCCTTTTCTTCTGAATATATTCAGGCGAAGAGTCATACGCTGTTTTTGGCCAAGTGCATCATTCTCGAAATTGTGATGCCTTTGCTGTGCTTTAAAGGTGATTCCAATTTACCTCTTAAAATATGTTTTGTGCAATTCTGCCTCATTTTCAAGTCCGCTTTGGTGCCTTCCCTCAACAGATTTTTGGAAGAGAGTAGTCCTTTATAACTCTGCAGGTTTTTGATTGCTTTGCCCCTGAGCTCCAATTTTCAAATCCCATTTTTGGGAGCTTACCGCAAATCCACAATTTTGCTTCAGGAACTATACTGGTTCCAGGGGTGGCTATACTGGTTCCCTGTGGGTGGCTGAGGCTTTGGTTAATTCTTCTTCCTGACGGGAATTTAGAGTGACATGTGTCCGTCCAAAGGCCTACATCTACTCTCTGATTGGTTCTCCCTCTTCCCTTTCATCCTCTGCACAATTAGCAAACTGTGCGAACCAGGAGGTTATAGGGGATGACTCTCCTAAGTTGGGAGATTGATAGTAAAGATGTTGGAATGCCAAACTGTAGCACAAGGAGAGGAAAAAGTAGGAGACTTTCAGAAACCTTTCGCCATCACAGGGTGTCCATTCTCTAGGTTTCCCATACATGTTATAACTGTAGTGATATTCCCTTCAACCTGGAAACATGGGACCCATGGAATGGGTGCCATGCATTTTTGCTTTAAAGGGTCTGCATTTGCTCACCCAATCTCACCAATCCTCTCAGTCCCAGGTATACAGCCTTAAGCCATATCCAGCTGTCATTGTAGATAGGGTCATTCCAGGTTTCATCAGAAACTCTGAAGGAATTGTAAACAATTTCCCTTTTTTTTTGTTTTTGAAATTCCTTTTTATAGTGGGTTTGAGCTGATTCTCGCTGCCATATTTATGCCAGTCTAGACACACTTGATTCCCTTACAGAGACATATCAATACATAGGTTTTAAGATTCTTACTAGTCAGATATATTCCTCTGCGGGAAATATGGGGTTTTGAGTCCCTTTCACTGAGGAAGGTGTAGGTCTTCTCTATTCCATAGTTGGTTTTCGGAACGGTACCTATGCTTATATCAAACTCTGGTTTTATGCATCACGCCACCTCTCAATCCCCCTTAATCAGGCATAAGAGTGTTTTGTAAATGTGAGACTCTGTTCTCTTTCCTAACTCAGTTCATGTGTAGCCATGTTTACAGGATCTTCATAAGTGATAGCTTATGATACGTTTCTTTTTCTGTGTGACTTATTTCACTTAGAATCATCGTACCTGAATCCACTCATTTTGCTGCTACTGGTCTTATGACTTTGATTTCATGGCTGAGGGATATTCCATCGTACATAAGTACCACAATTTTTTGAACCATATTTATCTTTCCTGGGATACTTAAGGTGTACCCAAGTTGAGGTTCTTGTAAGCAGTGCAGCCTTAAATTTGGGGGAGGCTCTCTCTTATTGATTTTCAGTTTTCCAAAAGTATATTCCCTAGACTGGAAATGCCCTTGGCTCTGTAGCTCTGTTGTTTACTTGTTTTAGGGAACACAGTGCACTCCTCCAGAGAGGCAGTTGGCAATTTACATCCCGCCCATCAGCATAACAAGGCTCCCTGTTCTCCAGGGCCTGTCCTGACATTCTGATTTTTGCCCATTTTGTGGATGTCCCTTTTGACCAGTGGGAAGTGATACTTCATTGTATTGCAGGTTTGCATTGCCTACTTGCTTGCTTGGCCAAAAAGGGCGTATGCGTTTTCTCCTGAATATATTCAGGAGAAAACGCATACGCCCTTTTTGGCCAAGTGCATCATTTTCGAAGTTGTGCCCCTCTTCCTGTGCTTTAAAGGCAATTCCAACGTACTTCTTGAAATCTGTTTCCTGCTATTCTGCCTCGCTTTCAAGTCCGCCTCGTTGCCTTCCCTCAACAGATTTTCGGACGATAGTTGTCCTTTATTACTCTGCCAGTTTGTGAATTGCTCTGCCCCATAGCTCCATTTTTTAACTCATTTTTTCTGAGCAGAACACAAGTCCAATATTTTGGTTCAGGAACAATACTGGTTCCTGGTGGGTGGCTGAGACTTTGGTTAATTCTTCTTCTTCCCAGGAAATAAGAGTGACATGTGTCCGTCCAAATGCCTAACAGCTACTCTCTCTTTGGTTCTCCCTCTTCCCTTTCATCCTTTGCCAAATTGGCATCATGTGCGAACCAGGAGGTTAAAGGTGCTGTCTCTCCAAGTTGGGAGATTGATAGTAAAGCAGTTGGAATGTCAAACTGGAGCACCAGGAGAGCGATTATTCGTTGAGATTTAGAAAGCTTTCGTATTCACAGTGTGTCCATTCTGTAGGTTTCCAATACATGTTATAGCTGTAGTAATATTCCCTTCAACCTTGAGAGTTGGGACAAATGGAATGGGTGACATGCATTTTTGCTTTACAGGGTCTGCATTTGCTCACCCAATCTCACCAATCCTCTCAGTCCTATGTGTCCAGCCTTATGCCACCTCAAGGTGTCGTTGTAGATAGGGTCATCCCGGGGTTCATCAGAGAGCCTGAAGGAATTGTAAAGAGTTTCGCTGTTTTTTTGTTTTGTTTTTGAAATTCCGTTCTATAGTGGGTTTGATCTGATTCTCGCTGCCATCTTTATGCCAGTCTAGACACACTTGATACCCTTACGCAGACATATCAATACATAGGTTTTAAGATTCTTACTAGTCAGATATATTCCTCTGCGGGAAATGTGGGGTTTTGAGTCCCTTTCACTGAGGAAGGTGTATGTCTTGTCTATTCCATAGTTGGTTTTTGGAACGGTACCTGTGCTTATATCAAACTCTGGTTTTATGCATCACCCCACCTCTCAATCCCCCTTAAGCAGGCAAAAGGGTGTTTTGTAAATGTGAGACTCTGTTCTCTTTCCTAACTCAGTTCATGTGTAGCCATGTTTACAGGATCTTCATAAGTGATAGCTTATGATACGTTTCTTTTTCTGTGTGACTTATTTCACTTAGAATCATCGTACCTGAATCCACTCATTTTGCTGCTATTGGACTGATGACATTGATTTCATGGCTGAGGGATATTCCATCGTACGTAAGTACCACAGTTTCTTGAACCATTTTTGTCTTTCCTGGGATATGTATGGTATACCCAAGTTGAGGTTATTGTAAGCAGTGCAGCGCTAAATTTGGAGGTGGCTCTGTCTTATTGATTTTCAATTTTCCAAAGGTATATTCCCTAGACTGGAAGTGCCCTTGGCTCTGTAGCTCTGTTGTTTAATTCTTTTAGGGAACACAATGCACTCCTCCAGAGAGGCAGTTGGCAATTTACATCCCGCCCTTCAGCATAACAAGGCTCCCTGTTCTCTAGGGCCTGTCTTGCTTTTCTGATTTTTGCCCATTTTGTGGATGTCCCTTTTGACCGGTGGGAAGTGATACTTCATTGTAGTGCAGATTTGCATTGCCTACTTGCTTGCTTGGCCAAAAAGGGCGTATGCATTTTTTCCTGAATATATTCACGTGAAAACGCATACGACCTTTTTGGCCAAGTGCATCATTTTCGTAGTTGTGCCCCTCTTCCTGTACTTTAAAAGTGATTCCAACGTACCTCTTGAAATCTGTTTCCTGCTATTCTGCCTCGCATTCAAGTCCACCTCGTTGCCTAACCTCAACAGATTTTGGAATGATAGTTTTGCTTTATTACTCTGCCAGTTTTTGAATTGCTGTGCCCTTGAGCTGCATTTTTCAACTCGTTATTTGTGAGCTGAACGCATGTCCGAAATTTTGCTTCGGGACCTATATTGGTTCCCGGTGGGTGGCTGCGACTTTGGTTAATTCTTCTTCCTGCCGGGAAATTAGAGTGACATGTGCCCATCCAAACGCCTAACAGCTACTCTCTCATTGGTTCTCCCTCTTCCGTTTCATCCTCTGCCAAATTGGCAACCTGTGTGAAACAGGAGGTTAAAGGGGCTGTCTCTCCAAGTTGGGAGATTGATAGTAACACAGTTAGAAAGTCAAACCGGAGCACCAGGAGAGGGACTATTTCTTGAGTTTTAGAGACTTTTCGTATTCACATTGTGTCCATTCTCTAGGTTTCCCGTACATGTTATAGCTGTAGGTATATTCTCTTCACCATGAGAGTTGGGACCCATGGAATGGGTACCATGCATTATTGCTTTAAAGGGTCTGCATTTGCTCACCCAATCTCACCAATCCTCTCAGTCCCATGTGTGCAGCTTTATGCCACCTCCAGGTGTCGTTGTAGATAGGGTCATTCCAGGTTTCATCAGAGACCCTGAAGGAATTGAAAAGAATTTCCCTGTTTTTTTGTTTTGTTTTAGAAATTCCATTTTATAGTGGTTTTGAGCTGATTCTCACTGCCATGTTTATGCCAGTCCAGACACACTTGATTCCATTACAGGGACATATCAATACATAGGTTTTAAGATTCTTACTAGTAAGATATATCCCTCTGCATGAAATATGGGGAGTTGAGTCCCTTTCACTGAGGAAGGTGTAGTTCTTGTCTATTCCGTATTTGGTTTTTGGAACAGTACCTGAACTAATATCAAAATATGGTTTAATGCATCACCCCACCTCTCCTTGCCCCTTAAGCAGGCAAAGAATGTTTTCTTAATGTCAAACACTCTTCCCTTTCCTAACTCAGTTCATGTGTAGACATGTTTACAGGACCTTCTTAAGTGATATCTTATGATAAGTTTCTTTTTCTGTGTGACTAATTTCACTTAGAATCATCGTACCTGAATCCACTCATTTTGCTTCTACTGGTCTTATGACATTGATTTCATGGCTGAGGGATATTCCACCGTACGTAAGTACCACAACTTTTTGAACCATTTTTATGTTTCCAGGTATATTTAAGGTGTAGACAAGTTGAGGTTCTTGTAAGCAATGCAGCCCTAAATTTTGGGGTGGCTCTGTCTTATTGATTTTCAGTTTGCCCAAGGTATATTCCCTAGACTGGAAGTGCCCTTGGCTCTGTAGCTCTCTTGTTTACTAGTTTTAGGGAACACAATGCACTCCTCCAGAGAGGCAGTTGACAACTTATATCCCGCCCATCAGCATAACAAGGCTCCTTGTTCTCCAGGACCTGTCTTGCCTTTCTGGTTTTTACCCATTTTGTGGATGTCCCTTTTGACCGGTGGGACGTGATGCTTCTTTGTAGTGCAGATTTGCATTGCCCGCTTGCTTGCTTGGCCAAAAAGGGCGTATTCGTTTTCTCCTGCATATATTCAGGAGAAAATGCATACGCCATTTTTGGCCAAGTGCATCATTGTCGAACTTGTGCCCCTCTTCCTGTGCTTTACAGACGATTCCAACGTACCTCTTGAAATCTGTTTCCTGCTATTAGGCCTGACTTTCAAGTCCGCTTCATTGCCTTCCCTCAACAGATTTCTGGACGATAGTTTGCCTTTATTACTCTGCCAATTTGTCAATCGCTCTGCCCCTGAGCTACATTTTTCAACTCATTTTTTGTGAGCTGAATGCAAGTCCTAAATTTTGGTTCAGGACCTATACTGTTTCCCGGTGAATGGCTGAGACTTTGGTTAATTCTTCTACCTCCCGGGATATAAGACTGACTTATGCACGTCCAAATGCCTAACAGCTACTCTCTCATTGTTTCTCCCTCTTCCCTTCCCTCCTCTGTCAAATTGGCAACCTGTGCGAACCAGGAGGATAAAGGGGCTGTCTCTCCAAGTTGGGAGATTGATAGTAAAGCAGTTGGAAAGTCAAATAGGAGCACGAGGAGAGGGACTATTCGTTGAGTTTTAGAAACCTTTCGTATTCACAGTGTGTCCATTCTCTAGGTTTCCCATACATGTTATAGCTGTAGTAAAATTCCCGTCAACCTGGAGATTTGGGACCCATGGAATGGGTGCCATGCATTATTGCTTTAAAGGGTCTGCATTTTCTCACCCAATCTCACCAATCCTCTCAGTCACAAGTGTCCAGCCTTATGCCACATCCAGCTGTCATTGTAGACAGGGTCATTCCACGTTTCATCAGAGACCCTGAAGGAATTCTAAAGAATTTCCCTGTTTTTTGGTTTTGTTTTTGAAATTCCTTTTTATAGTGGGTTTGAGCTGATTCTCGCTGCCATGTTTATGCCAGTCTAGACACACTTGATTCCCTTACGGAGACATATCAATACATAGGTTTTTAGATTCTTAATAGTCAGATATATTCCTCTGCGTGAAATATGGGGTTTTGAGTCCCTTTCACTGAGGAAGGTATAGGTAGGTCTTGTCTATTCCATAGTTGGTTTTGGGAACGGTACCTTTGCTTATATCAAACTTTGGTTTTATGCTTCTCCCCACCTCTCCTTCCCCCTTAAGGAGGCATGAGATTGTTTTCTAAATGTGAGACTCTGTTCTCTTTACTAACTCAGTTCATGTGTAGCCATGTTTACAGGATCTTGATAAGTGATATCTTATGATAAGCTTCTTTTTCTTTTTGACTAATTTCACTTAGAATCATCGTACCTGAATCCACTCATTTTGCTGCTATTGGTCTTATGACATGGAGTTCATGGCTGAGGGATATTCCATCGTACATAAGAACCACAATTTTTTGAACCATTTTTATATTTCCTGGGATATTTAAGGTGTACCCAAGTTGAGGTTCTTGTAAGCAGTGCAGCCCTAAATTTTGGGGTGGCTCTGTTTAATTGATTTTCAGTTTTCCCAAGGTATATTCCCTAGACTGGAAGTGCCCTTGGCTCTGTAGATTTGTTGTTTACTTTTTTAGGGAACAAAATGCACTCCTCCAGAGAAGCAGTTTGCCATTTACATCCCGCCCATCAGCATAACAAGGCTCCCTGTTCTCCAGGGCCTGTCTTGCCTTTCTTGTTTTTACCCATTTTGTGGATGTCCCTTTTGACCGGTGGGAAGGGATACTTCTTTGTAGTGCAGATTTGCATTGCCCGCTTGCTTGTTTGGCCAAAAAGGGCGTATGCGTTTTCTGCTGAATATATTCAGGAGAAAACGCATAAGACCTTTTTGGCCAAGTGCATCATTGTCGAAGTTGTGCCCCTCTTTCTGTGCTTTAAATGTGATTCCAAGGTACATCTTGAAATCTGTTTCCTGCTATTCTGCCTCGCTTTCAAGTCCACCTCGTTGCATTCCCTCAACAGATTTTTGGACGATAGTTGTCCTTTATTACTCTGCCAGTTTGTGAATTACTGTGATCCTGAGCTCCATTTTTAACTCGTTTTTTGTGAGCTGAATGCAAGTCCAAAATTTTGGTTCAGTACCTGTACTGGTTCCCGATGGGTGTCTGAGACTTTGGTTAATTCTTCTTCCTCCCGGGAAATAAGAGTGACATGTTCCCGTCCAGATGCCTAAAAGCTACTCTCTCATTGGTTCTCCCTCTTCCCTTTCATCCTCTGCCAATTTGGCAACCTGTGCAAACCAGGAGGTTAAAGGTGCTGTCTCTCCAAGTTGGGAGATTGATAGTAAAGCAGTTGGAAAGTCAAACCGGAGCACCAGGAAAGGGACTATTCGTTGAGTTTTATAGACCTTTGATATTCACAGTGTGTCCATTCTCTAGGTTTCCCGTACATGTTATAGCTGTAGTAATATTCCCTTCAACCTGGAGACATGGGACCCATGGAATGGGTGCCATGCATTATTGCTTTAAAGGGTCTGCATTTGCTCACCCAATCTCACCAATCCTCTCAGTCCCATGTGTCTAGCCTTATTCCACATCCAGCTGTTATTGTAGATAGGGTTATTCCAGGTTTCATCAGAGACCTTGAAGGAATTGTAAAGAATTTCCCTTTTTTTTGTTTTTCAATATCCTTTTTATAGTGAGTTTGAGCTGATGTTCGCTGTCATGTTTATGCCAGTCTAGACACACCTGATTCCCTTACGAAGACATATCAATACATAGGTTTTAAGATTCTTACTAGTCAGATATATTCCTCTGTGGGAAACATGGGGTTTTGACTCCCTTTCACTGAGGAAGGTGTAGGTCTTGTCTATTCCATAGTTGGTTTTTTGAACGGTACCTGTGCTTATATCAAACTCTGGTTTTATGCATCACCCCACCTCTCCTTCCCCCTTAAGCAGGCATAAGATTGTTTTCTAAATGTGAGACTCTGTTCTCTTTCCTAACTCAGTTCATGTGTAGCCATGTTTACAGGATTTTCATAAGTGATATCTTATGATAAGTTTCTTTTTCTGTGTGACTTATTTCACTTAGAATCATCGTACATGAATCCACTCATTCTGCTGCTACTGGTCTTATGATATTGATTTCATGGCTGAGGGATATTGCATCGTACGTAAATATAACAATTTTTTGAACCATTTTTATCTTTCCTGGGATACTTAAGGTGTACCCAAGTTGAGGTTCTTGTAAGCAGTGCAGCCCTAAATTTAGGGGTGGCTCTGTCTTATTTATTTTCAGTTTTCCCAAGGTATATTCCCTAGACTGGAAATGCCCTTGGCTCTGTAGCTCTGTTGTTTACTTGTTTTAGGGAACACAGTGCACTCCTCCAGAGAGGCAGTTTGCAATTTACACCCCGCCCATCACCATAACAAGGCTCCCTGTTCTCCAGGGCCTGTCTTGCCTTTCTGAATTTTACCCATTTTGTGGATGTCCCTTTTGACTGGTGGGACGTGATACTTTTTTGTAGTGCAGATTTGCATTGCCCGCTTGCTTGCTTGGCCAAAAAGGGCGTATGTGATTTCTCCTGAATATATTCAGGGGAAAACAAATACGCACTTTTTGGCCAAGTGCATCGTTTTCGAAGTTGTGCCCCTCTTCCTGTGCTTTAAAGTGGATTCCAATGTACTTCTTAAAATCTCTTTCCTGCTATTCTGCCTCATTTTCAAGTCCGCCTCTTTGCCTTCCGTCAACAGATTTTATGACGATAGTTGTACTTTATTACTCTGCCAGTTTGTGAATTGCTGTGCCACTGAGATCCATTTTTCAACTCGTTTTTTGTGAGCTGACCGCAAGTCCAAAATTTTGGTTGAGGACCTATACTGGTTCCAGGAGTGTGGCTGAGACTTTGGTTAATTCTTCTTCCTGCTGGGAAATTAGAGTGACATGTGCCCGTCCAAATGCCTAACAGCTACTCTTTCATTGGTTCCCCCTTTTCCCTTTCATCTTCTGCCACATTCCCAACCTGTGCGAACCAGTAGGTTAAAGGGGCTGTCTCTCCAATTTGGCAGATTGATAGTAAAGCAGTTGGGAAGTCAAACTGGAGTACCAGGAGAGGGACTATTAGTTGAGTTTTAGAAACCATTCATATTCACAATGTGTCCATTCTCTGGGTTTCCCTTACATGTTATAGATGTAGTAATATTCCCTTCAACCTGGACACTTGGGACCCATGGAATGGGTGCCACGAATTATTGCTATAAACGGTCTGCGTTTGCTCACCCAATCTCACCAATCCTCTCATTCCCAAGTGTCCAGCCTTATGTCACATACAGCTGTCATTGTAGATATGGTCATTCCAGGTTTCATCAGAGCCCCTAAAGGAATTGTGAAGAATTTCCCTGTTTTTTTGTTTTGTTTTTGAAATTCCTTTTAGTAGTGAGTTTGAGCTGATTCTCACTGCCATGTTTATGCCACTCTAGACACACTTCATTCCCTTATGGAGACATATCAGGACATAGGTTTAAGATTCTTACCAGTAAGATATATTCCTCTGCGGGGAAAATGGAGTGTTGAGTCCCTTTCACTGAGGAAGGTGTAGGTCTTGTCTATTCCATATTTGGTTTTTGGAACGTTAGCTGTACTGATATCAAACTCTGGTTTTATGCATCACACCACCTCTCCTTCCCCCTTAAGCAGGCATAAGAGTGTTTTCTAAATGTGAGACTCTCTTCTCTTTCCTAACTCATTTCATGTGTAGCCATGTTTACAGGACCTTCATAACAGATATCTTATGATAAGTTTCTTTATCTCTGTGACTTATTTCACTTAGAAACATCGTACCTGAATTCACTCATTTTTCTGCTACTGGTCTTATGACATTGATTTCATGGCAGAGGGATATTCCATGGAACGTAATAACCACAATTTTTTGAACCATTTTTATCTTTCCTGTGATATTTAAGGTGTACGCAAGTTGAGGTTCTTGTAAGCAGTGCAGCGCTAAATTTTGGGGTTGCTTTCTCTTATTGATTTTCAGTTTCCCCAAGGTTTATTCCCTAGACTGGAAGTGCCCTGGGGTCTGTAGCTCTTTTGTTCACTTGTTTTAGGGAAAATAATTCTCTCCTCCAGAGAGGCAGTTGGCAATTTACATCCTGCCCATCAGCATAACAAGGCTCCCTATTCTCCAGGGCCTGTCTTGCCTTTCTGATTTTTACCCATTTTGTGGATGTCCCTTTTGACTGGTGGGAAGTGATACTTCTTTGTAGTGCAGATTTGCATTGCCCGCTTGCTTGCTTGGCCAAAAAGAGCGTATGTGTTTTCTCCTGAATATATTCAGAAGAAAACACATACGCTCTTTTTGGCCAAGTGCATCATTGTCGAAGTTGTGCCCCTCTTCCTGTGCTTTAAAGGTGATTCCAACGTACCTTTGAACTCTGTTTCCTGCTATTCTGCCTCACTTTCATGGCCGCCTCGTTGCCTTCCCTCAACAGATTTCTGAACGATAGTTGTCCTTTATTACTCTGCCAGTTTGTGAGTTGCTGTGCCCTTGAGCTCCATATTTCAACTCTTTTTTTTGTGAGCTGAACGCAAGTCCAATATTTTGGTTCATGAACTATACTGGTTCCCGTTGGGTGGCTAAGACTTTGGTTAATTCTTCTTCCTGCTAGGAAATTAGAGTGAAATATGCCCGTCCAAGTGCCTAACAGCTACTCTCTCATTGGTTCTCCCTCTTCCCTTTCATCCTCTGCCAAATTGGCAACCTGTGTGAACCAGGAGTTTAAAGGGGCTGTCTATACAAGTTGGGAGATTGATAGTAAATTGGTTGGAAAGTCAAACCAGAGCACCAGGAGAGGGAATATTAGTAGAGATTTAGAAAACTTTCGTATACAAAGTGTGTCCATACTCTAGTTTTACTGTACATGTTATATCTGTAGTAATATTCCCTTCAACCTGGAGAGTTGCGACCCATGGAATGGGTGTCACGCATTATTGCTTTAAAGGGTCTGCATTTGTTCACTCAATCTCAACAATCCCTTCAGTCCCAAGTGTCCAGCCTTATGACACGTCCAGCTGTCATTGTAGATAGGGTCATTCCAGGTTTCATCAGAGACCCTGAAGGAGTTGTAAATAATTTCCCTGTTTTTTTTTTTGGGGAATTCATTTTTATAGTTTGTTTGAGGTGATTATCACTGCCATGTTTATGCCAGTCTAGACACACTTGATTCCCTTACGGAGACATATCAATACATAGGTTTTAAGATTCTTACAAGTCAGATATACTCGTCTGCGGGGAATACGGTTTGTTGAGTCCCTTTCACTGAGGAAGTTGTAGGTCTTGTCTATTCCGTATTTGGTTTTTGGAACGTTACCTGTACGAATATCAAACTCTTGTTTTATGCATCACTCCACCTCACCTTCCCTCTTAAGCCGGCAAAAGTGTGTTTTATAAATGTGAGACTCTGTTCTCTTTCCTAACTCAGTTCATGTGTAGCCATTTTTATAGGACCTTCGTACGTGATATCTTATGATAAGTTTCTTTTTCTGTGTGACTTATTTCACTTAGAATCATCGTACCTGTATCCATTCATTTTGTTGCTACTGGCCTTATGACATTGATTTCATGGCTGAGGGATATTCCATCGTACATAAGTACCACAATTTCTTGAACCATTTTTGTCTTTCCTGGGATATTTAAGGTGGACCCAACTTGAGGTTCTTGTACGCAGTGCAGCCCTAAATTATGGGGTGGCTGTGTCTTATTGATTTTCAATTTTCCCAAGGAATATTCCCCAGACTGGGAGTGCCCTTGGCTCTGTAGCTCTGTTGTTTACTTGTTTTAGTGAACACAATTCATTTCTCCAGAGAGGCAGTTGGCAATTTACATCCCGCCCATCAGCATAACAAAGCTCCCTGTTCTCCAGGGCCTGTCTTGCCTTTCTGGTTTTTTCACATTTTGAAGATGTCCCTTTTGACTGGTGGGAAGTGATGCTTCTTGGTAGTGCAGATTTGCATTTCCTGCTTGCTTGCTTGGCCAAAAAGGGCATATGCATTTTGAACTGAATATATTCTGGAGAAAACGCATACATCCTTTTTGGCCAAGTGCAACATTGTCGAAGTTGTGCCCCTCTTCCTGTGTTTAAAAGTGATTCCAATGTACCTCTTGAAATCTGTTTCCTGCTATTCGGCCTCGCTTTCAAGTCCGCCTCGTTGCCTTCCCTCAACACATTTTTGGACGATAGTTGTCATTTTTTACTATGCCAGTTTGTGAATTGCTGTGACCCTAGCTGCATTTTTCAACTCGTTTTTTTGTGAGCTGACCACAAGTCTAAAATTTTGGTTCAGGACCTATACTGGTTTCCGGCGGGTGGCTGAGACTTTGGTTAATTCTTCTTCCTGCCGGGCAATTAGAGTGACATGTGCCTATCCAAATGCCTAACAGCTACTCTCTCATTGGTTCTTCCTCTTCCCTTTCATCCTCTGCCAAATTGGCAACCTGTGCAAACCAGGAGGTTAAAGGGGCTGTGTCTCCAAGTTGGGAGATTGATAGTAAAGCCATTGGAAAGTGAAACCGGAGCACCAGGAGAGGGACAATTAATTGAGTTTTAGAAACATTTCGTGTTCACAGTGGGTCCATTCTCTATGTTTCCCGTACATGTTATAGCTGTAGTAATATTCCCTTCAACCTGGAGAGTTGGGACCCATGAAATGTGTGCCACACATTATTGCTTTAAAGGTTCTGCTTTTGCTCACCCAATCTCACCAATCCTCTCTGTCCCAAGTGTCCAGCCATTTGCCACATCCTGCTGTCATTGTAGATAGAGTCATACCAGGTTTCATCAGAGACCCTGAAGGAATTGAAAAGAATTTCCCTGTTTTTTTTGTTTGATTTTGAAATTCCTTTTTATAGTGGGTTTGAGCTGATTCTCACTGACATGTTTATGCCAGTCTAGACATACTTGATTCCCTTACAGGGATATATCAATACATAGGTTTTAAGATTCTTATTAGTAAGATATATTCCTCTGCGGGGAATATGGGTTGTTGAGTCCCTTTCCCTGAGGAAGGTGTAGGTCTTGTCTATTCCGTATTAGGTTTTTGGAAAGGTACCTGTACTAATTCAAACTCTGGTCTTATGCATCACCCCACCTCTCAATCCCCCTTAAGCAGGCATAAGAATTTTTTCTAAATGTGAGTCTCTCTTCTCTTTCCTAACACAGTTCATGTGTAGCCATGTGTACAGGATCTTCATAAGTGATATATTATGGTAATATTCTTTTTCTGTGTGACTTATTTCACTTAGAATCATCGTACCTGAATCCACTCATTTTGCTGCTACTGGCCTTATGACATTGATTACATGGCTGAGGGATATTCCTTGTACATAAGTACCACAATTTCTTGAACCATTTTTGTCTTTCCTGGGATATTTAAAGTGTACCCAAGTTGAGGTTCTTGAAAGAAGTGCAACCCTAAATTTTGGGGTGGCTCTGTCTTATTGATTTCCAGTTTTCCCAAGGTATATTTCCTAGACTGGACGTGCCCTTGGCTCTGTAGCTCTCTTGTTTATTTGTTTTACGGAACACAATGCACTCCTCCAGAGAGGCAGTTGGCAACTTAATCCCGCCAATCACCGTAACAAGGCTCGCTGTTCTCCAGGGCCTGTCTTGCCTTTCTGGTTTTTACACATTTTGCGGATGCCCCTTTTGACCGGTGGGACGTGATACTTCTTTGGAATGCAGATTTGCATTGCCCGCTTGCTTGCTTGGCCAAAAAGGGCGTATGTGTTTTAACCTGAGTATATTCAGGAGAAAACTCATACGCCCTTTTTGGCCAAGTGCATCATTGTCGAAGTTGTGCCCCTCTTCCTTTGCTTTAAAGGCACTTCTTACCTACATCTTGAAATCTGTTTCCAGCTATTCTGCCTCGCTTTCAAGTCTGCCGCGGTGCCTTCCCTCAACAGATTTTTGCACGATAGTGGTCCTTTACTCCTCTGCCAGTTTGAGAATTGCGGTGCCGCTGAGCTCCATTTATCAACTCGTCATTTGGGAGCTGACCGCAAGTCCAAAATTTTGGTTCAGGACCTATACCAGTTCCCGGCGGGTGGCTGAGACTTTGGTTAATACTTCTTGCTCTCGGGAAATTAGAGTGACATGTACCTCTCCAAATGCCTAACAGCTACTCTCTCATTGGTTCTTCCTCTTCCCTTTCATCCTCTGCCAAATTGCCAACCTGTGTGAAGCAGGAGGTTAAAGGGGCTGTCTCTCCAAGTTGGGAGATTGATAGTAAAGCAGTTGGAAAATCAAACCAGAGCATCAAGAGAGGGACTATTAATTGAGTTATATAAACCTTCCGTATTCACAGTGTGTCCATTTTCTAGGTTTCCCGTACATGTTATAGCTGTAGTAATACTCCCTTCAACCTGGAAAGTTGGGACCCATGGAATGGGTGCCACGCATTATTGCTTTAAAGGGTCTGCATTTGCTCACCCAATCTCACCAATCTTCTCAGTCCCAACTGTCCAGCCTTATGCCACATCCAGCTGTCGTTGTAGATAGGGTCATTCCAGGATTCATCCGAGACCCTGAAGGAATTGTAATGAATTTCCCTGTATTTTTGTTTTGTTTTTGAAATTCAATTTTATAGTGGGTTTGAGCTGATTCTCACTGCTATGTTTATGCCAGTCTAGACACACTTGTTTCCCTTATTGGGACATATCAATACATAGATTTTAATATTCTTACTAGTCAGATATATTCCTCTGCAGGAAGTATGGGGTTTTGGGTCCCTTTCACTGAGGAAGATGTAGGCCTTTTCTATCCCATCATTGGTTTTTGGAACGGTACCTGTGCTTATATCAAACTCTCGTTTTATGCATCACCCCACCTCTCCTTCCCCCTTAAGTAGGCATTAGAGTGTTTTCTTAATGTGAGACTCTGTTCTCTTTCCTAACTCAGTTCATGTGTAGCCATGTTTAAGGATCTTCATAAGTGATATCTTATGATAAGTTTCTTTTTCTGTGTGACTTATTTCACTTAGAATCATCGTACCTGAATCCACACGTATGGCTGCTACTTGCCTTATGACATTGATTTCATGGCTGAGGGATATTCCATCGTACATATGTTCCACAATTTCTTGAACCCTTTTTGTCTTTCCTGGGATATTTAAGGTGTACCAAAGTTGAGGTTCTTTTAAGCAGTGCAAACCTAAATTTTGTGGTGGCTCTGGCTTATTGATTTTCAATTATCCCAAGGTATATTCCCTAGCCTAGAAGTGCTGTTGGCTCTGTAGCTCTGTTGTTTATTTTTTTAGGGAACACAATGCACTCCTCCAGAGAGGCAGTTGGCAACTTGCATCCCGACCATCATCATAACAACTCTCCCTGTTTTCCATAGCCTGTGTTTCCTTTCTGGTTTTTACACATTTTGCGGATGTCCCTTTTGACCGGTGGGAAGTGATACTTCTTTGCAGTGCAGATTTGCATTGCTCGCTTGCTTGCCTGGCCAAAAAGGGTCTATGTGTTTTCTCCTGAATATATTCAGGAGAAAACACATACGCCCTTTTTGGCCAAGTGCATCACTGTCGAATTTGTGCCCCTCTTCCTGTGCTTTAAAGGTGACTCCAAATTACCTGTTGAAATCTGTTTCTGGCTATTCTGCCTCACTTTCAAGTCCGCCTCGTTGCCTTCCCTCAACAGATTTTTGGACGATCGTTGTCCTTTATTACTCTGCCAGTTTGAGAATTGCTGTGCCCCTGAACTCCATTTTTAACTCGTTTTTTGTGAGCTGAACGCAGGTCCATTATTTTGGTTGAGGACCTATACTGGTTCCCGGTGAGTGGCTGAGACTTTGGTTCATTCTTCTTCCTGCCATGAAATTAGAGTGACATATGCCCGTCCAAATGCCTAACAGCTACTCTCTCATTGGTTCACCCTCTTCCCTTTCATCCTCTGCCAAATTGGCAACCTGTGCGAACCAGGAGGTTAAAGAGGCTGTCTCTGCAAGTTGGGAGATTGATAGTAAAGCAGTTGGAAATTCAAACCGGAGCACCAGGAGAGGGACTATTCGTTGAGTTTTAGAGACCTTTCGTATTCACAGTGTGTCCATTCTCTAGGTTTCCCATACATGTTATAGCTGTAGTAATATTCCCTTCAACCTGCAGAGTTGGGACCCATGGAATGGGTGCCATGCATTATTGCTTTAAAGGGTCTGCATTTGCTCTCCCAATCTCACCAATCCTCTCAGTCCCATGTGTCCATCTTTATGCCACATCCAGCTGTCATTGTAGATAGGGTCATTCCACATTTCATCAGAGACCCTGAAGGAAATGTAAAGAATTTCCCTCTTTTTATGTTTTCTTTTTGAAATTCCTTTTTTAGTGGGTTTGAGCTGATTCTCGCTGCCATGTTTATGCCATTCTAGAAACACTTGATTCCCTTACGGAGACATATCAATATATAGGATTTAAGATTCTTACTAGTCAGATATATTCCTCTGCGGGAAATATGTGGTTTTGAGTCCCTTTCACTGAGGAAGGTGTAGATCTTGTGTATTCCATAGTTGGTTTTTGGAACGGTGCCTGTGCTTATAACAAACTCTGGTTTTATGCATCACCCCACATCTCCTTCCCCCTTAATCTGGCATAAGAGTGTTTTCTAAATGTGAAACTCTCTTCTCTTTCCTAACTCAGTTCATGTGTAAACATGTTTACAGGATCTTCATAAGTTATATCTTATGATAAGTTTCGTTTTCTCTGTGACGTATTTCACTTAGAATCATCGTACCTGAATCCACTCATTTTGCTGCTACTGGTCTTATAACACTGATTTCATGGCTGAGGGATATTTCATCGTACGTAAGTACCACAATATTTTGAACCATTTTTATCTTTCCTGGGATATATAAGGTGTACCCAAGTTGAGGTTCTTGTAAGCAGTGCAGCCCTAAATTTTGGGGTGGCATTGTCTTATTGATTTTCCGTTTCCCAAGGTATATTCCCTAGCCTGGAAGTTCCCTTGGCTCTGTAGCTCTGTTGTTTACTTGTTTCAGGGAACACAATGCACTCCTCCAGAGAGGCAGTTGGCAATTTACGAGCCGCCCATCAGCATAACAAGGCTCCCAGTTCTCCAGGGCCTGTCTTGCCATTCTGGTTTTTACACATTTTGTGGATGTCCCTTTTGACCGGTGGGAAGTGATACTACTTTGTAGTGCAGATTTGCATTGCCCATGTGCTTGTTTGGCCAAAAAGGGCGTATGCATTTTCTCCTGCATATATTCAGGAGAAAATGCATACGCCCTTTTTGGCCAAGTGCATCATTGTCGAAGTTGTGCCCCTCTTCCTGTGCTTTACAGGTGATTCCAACGTACCTCTTGAAATCTGATTCCTGCTATTCTGCCTCACAGTCCTGTCCACCTCCTTGCCTTCCCTCAACAGATTTTTGGATGATAGTTGTCCATTTTTACTCTGCCGGTTTGTGAATTGCTGTGTCCTTGAGCTCCATTTTTCAAGTCGTTTTTTGTGAGCTGAACGCATGTCCAAAATTTTGGTTCAGGATCTATACTGGTTCACGGTGGGTGGCTGCATCTTTGGTTAATTCTTCTTCTAACCAGGAAATAAGAGTGACATGTGCCCGTCCAAATGCCTAACAGCTACTCTCTTATTGGTTCTCCCTCTTCCCTTTCATCCTCTGCCAACCTGGCAACCTGTGAGAACCAGGAGGTTAAAGGGGCTGTCACTCCAAGTGGGGAGATTGATAGTTAAGCAGTTGGAAAGTCAAACCTGAGCACCAGGAAGGGACTATTCGATGAGTTTTAGAAACCTTTCGTATTCACAGTGTGTCCATTCTCTAGGTTACCCGTATATATAATAGCTGTAGTAATATTCCCTTCAACCCGGAGAGTTGGGACCAATGGAAGAGTTGCCAAGCATTATTAATTTAAAGTGTCTACATTTGCTCACCCAATCTCACCAATACCCTCTGTCCCAAGTGTCCAGCCGTATGCCACATCCAGCTGTCATTTTAGACATGGTCATTCCACGTTTCATCAGAGACCCTGAAGGAATTGTAAAGAATTTCCCTGTTTTTTTTTGTTTTCTTTTTGAACTTCATTTTTATAGTGGGTATGAGCTGATTCTCGCTGCCATGTTTATGCCAATCTAGACACACTAGATTCCCTTATGGAGAAATATCAATACATAGGTTTTAAGATTCCTAATGGTTAGATATATTCCCCTGCGGGAAATATGGGGTTTTGAGTCCCTTTCACTGAGACAGGTATAGGTAGTCCTTGTCTATTCCATAGTTGGTTTTTGGAACGGTACCTGTGCTTATATCAAATTCTGGTTTTATGCATCACCCCACCTCTCCTTCCCCCTAAAGCAGGCATAAGAGTGTTTTCTAAATGTGAGACTCTGTTCTCCTTCCTAACTCAGTTCATGTGTAGCCATGTTTACAGGATCTTCATAAGTGATATCTTATGATAAGCCTCTTTTTCTGTGTGACTTATTTCACTTAGAATCATCGTACCTGAATCCACTCATTTTGCTGCTACTAGTCTTATGACATTGATTTCATGGCTGAGGGATATTCCATCGTACGTAAGTATCACAATTTTTTGAACCATATTTATATTTCCTGGGATATTTCAGGTGTACCCTAGTTGAGGTTCTTGTAAGCAGTGCAGCCCTAAATTTGAGGGTGGCTCTGTCTAATTGATTTTCAGTTTTCCCAAGGTATATTCCCTAGACTGGAAGTGCCCTTGGCTCGGTAGCTATGTTGTTTACTTGTTTTAGGGAACACAATGCACTCCTCCAGTGAGGCAGTTGGCAATTTACATCCCGCCCATCAGCATAACAAGGCTCCCGGTTCTCCAGGACCTGTCTTGCCTTTCTGGTTTTTACCCATTTTGTGGATGTCCCTTTTGACCGGTGGGAAGTGACACTTTATAGTGCAGATTTGCATTGCCTGCTTGCTTGCTTGGTCAAAAAGGGCGTTTGCATTTTCTGCTGCATATATTCAGGAAAAAATGCATACGCCCTTTTTGGGCAAGTGCATCATTGTCGAAGTTGTGCCCCTCTTCCTGTGCTTTACAGGTGATTCCAACGTACCTCTTGAAATCTGTTTCCTGCTATTCTGCCTCGCATTCAAGTCAGCCTCGTTGCCTTTCCTCAACAGATTTTTGGATGATAGTTGTCCTTTATTACTCTGCCAGTTTGTGAATTGCTGTGCCCTTGAGCTCCATTTTTCAACTCGTTTTTTGTGAGCTGAACGCATGTCCAAAATTTTGGTTCAGGACCTATACTGGTTCCCGCTGGGTGGCTGCAACTGTGGTTAATTCTTCTTCCTGCCGGGAAATTAGAGTGACATATGCCCGTCCAAATGCCTAACAGCTACACTCTCATTGGTTCTCCCTCTTCCCTTTCATCCTCTGCCAAATTGGTCACTTGTGAGAACCAGGAGGTTAAAGGGGCTGTCTCTCCAAGTTGGGAGATTGATAGTAAAGCAGTTGGAAAGTCAAACCGGAGCACCAGGAGAGGGACTATTCGTTGAGTTTTAGAAAGCATTCATTTTCACAGTGTGTCCATTCTGTAGGATTCCCGTACATGTTATAGCTGTAGTAATATTCCCTTCAACCTGGAGAGTAGGGACCCATGGAATAGGTGCCATGCATTATTGATTTAAAGTGTCTGCATTTGCTCACACAATCTCACCAATCCCCTCTGTTCCAAGGGTCCAGCCTTATGCCACATCCAGGTGTCATTTTAGACATGGTCATTCCACGTTTCATCAGAGACCCTGAAGGAATTGTAAAGAATTTCCCTGTTTTTTTTGCTTTGTTTTTGAAATTGCTTTTTATAGTGGGTTTGAGCTGTTTCTCGCTGCCATGTTTATGCCAGTCTAGACACACTAGATTCCCTTATGGAGACATATCAATACATAGGTTTTAAGATTCTTACTAGTCAGATATATTCCCCTGTGGGAAATATGGGGTTTTGAGTCCCTTTCACTGAGGAAGGTATAGGTAGGTCTTGTCTATTCCATAGTTGGTTTTTGGAACGTTACCTGTGCTTATATCAAACTCTGGTTTTATGCATCACCCCACCTCTCCTTCCCCCTTAAGCAGGCATAAGAGTGTTTTCTAAATGTGAGACTCTGTTCTCTTTCCGAACTCAGTTCATGTGTAGCCATGTTTACAGGATCTTCATAAGTGATATCTTATGATAAGCTTCTTTTTCTGTGTGACTTATTTCACTTAGAATCATCGTACCTGAATCCACTCATTTTGCTGCTGCTGGTCTTATGACATTGATTTCGCGGCTGAGGGATATTCCATCGTACGTAAGTACCAAAATTTTTTGAACCAGTTTTATATTTCCTGGGATATTTAAGGTGTACCCAAGTTGAGGTTTTTGTAAGTAGTGCAGCCCTAAATTTGAGGGTGGCTCTGTCTTATTGATTTTCATTTTTCCCAAGGTATATTCTCTACACTGGAAGTGCCCTTGGCTCTGTAGCTCTGTTGTTTACTTGTTTCAGGGAACACAATGCACTCCTCCAGTGAGGCAGTTGGCAATTTACATCCCGCCCAACAGCATAACAAGGCTCCCTGTTCTCCAGGGCCTGTCTTGCCTTTCTGGTTTTTACCCATTTTGTGGATGTCCCTTTTGACCGGTGGGAAGTGATACTTCTTTGTAGTGCAGATTTGCATTGCCTGCTTGCTTGCTTGGCCAAAAAGGGCGTTTGCGTTTTCTCCTGCATATATTCAGGAGAAAATGCATATGCCCTTTCTGGGCAAGTGCATCATTGTCGAAGTTGTGCCCCTCTTCCTGTGCTTTACAGGTGATTCCAACGTACCTCTTGAAATCTGTTTCCTGCTATTCTGCCTCGCTTTCAAGTCCACCTCGTTGCCTTCCCTCAACAGATTTTTGGATGATAGTTGTCCTTTATTTCTTTGCCAGTTTGTGAATTGCTGTGCCCTTGAGCTCCATTTTTCAACTCGTTTTTTGTGAGCTGAACGCATGTCCAATATTTTGGTTCAGGAACTATACTGGTTCCCGGTGGGTGGTTGCAACTTTGGTTAATTCTTCTTCCTGCCAGGAAATTACAGTGACATATGCCCGTCCAAATGCCTAACAGCTACTCTCTCATTGGTTCTCCCTCTTCCCTTTCATCCTCTGCCAAATTGGCAACCTGTGAGAACCAGGAGGTTAAAGGGGCTGTCTCTCCAAGTTGGGAGATTGATAGTAAATCAGTTGGAAAGTCAAACTGGAGCACCAGGAGAGGGACTGTTCGTTGAGTTTTAGAGACCTTTCGTATTCACAGTGTGTCCATTCTCTAGGTTTCCCGTACATGTTATAGCTGTAGTAATATTCCCTTCAACCTGGAGAGTTGGGACGCATGGAATGGGTGCCATGCATTATTGCTTTAAAGGGTCTACAATTGCTCACTCAATCTCACCAATCCTCTCAGTCCCAAGTGTCCAGCCTTATGCCACTTCCAGCTGTCATTGTAGACAGGGTCATTCCACGTTTCATCAGAGACCCTGAAGGAATTGTAAAGAATTTCCCTGTTTTTATGTTTTGTTTTTGAAATTCCTTTTTATAGTGGGTTTGAGCTGATTCTCGCTGCCATGTTTATGCCAGTCTAGACACACTTGATTCCCTTACGGAGACATATCAATACAAAGGTATTTAGTTTCTTACTAGTCAGATATATTCTTCTGTGGGAAATATGGGGTTTTGAATCCCTGTCACTGAGGAAGTTATAGGTAGGTCTTATCTATTCCATAGTTGGTTTTTGGAAATGTACCTGTGCTTATATCAAACTCTGGTTTTATGCATCACCCCACCTCTCCTTCCCCCTTAAGCAGGCATATGATTGTTTTCTAAATGTGAGACTCTGTTCTCTTTCCTAACTCAGTTCTTGTGTAGCCATGCTTACAGGATCTTCATAAGTGATATCTTATGATAAGCTTCTTTTTCTGTGTGACTTATTTCACTTAGAATCATCGTACCTGAATCCACTCATTTTGCTGCTGCTGTTCTTATGACATTGATTTCGTGGCTGAGGGATATTCCATCGTACGTAAGTACCAAAATTTTTTGAACCATTTTTATATTTCCTGGGATATTTAAGGTGTACCCAAGTTGAGGTTCTTGTAAGCAGTGCAGCCCTAAATTTGAGGGTGGCTCTGTCTTATTGATTTTCAGTTTTCCCAAGGTATATTCCCTACACTGGAAGTGCCCTTGGCTCTGTAGCTCTGTTGTTTACTTGTTTCAGGGAACACAATGCACTCCTCCAGTGAGGCAGTTGGCAATTTACATCCCGCCCAACAGCATAACAAGGCTCCCTGTTCTCCAAGGCCTGTCTTGCCTTTCTGGTTTTTACCCATTTTGTGGATGTCCCTTTTGACCGGTGGGAAGTGATACTTCTTTGTAGTGCAGATTTGCATTGCCTGCTTGCTTGCTTGGCCAAAAAGGGTATTTGCGTTTTCTCCTGCATATATTCAGGAGAAAATGCATACGCCCTTTTTGGGCAAGTGCATCATTGTCGAAGTTGTGCCCCTCTTCCTGTGCTTTACAGGTGATTCCAACGTACCTCTTGAAATCTGTTTCCTGCTATTCTGCCTCGCATTCAAGTCTGCCTCTTTGCCATCCCTCAACAGATTTTTCGATGATAGTGGTCCTTTATTACTCCGACGGTTTGTGAATTGTTGTGCCCTTGAGCTCCATTTTTAAACTCGTTTTTTGTGAGCTGAACGCATGTCCAAAATTTTGGTTCAGGACCTATACTGGTACACGGTGGGTGGCTGCAAATTTGGTTAATTCTTCTTCCTGTCAGGAAATTAGAGTTACATATGCCCGTCCAAATGCCTAACAGCTACTCTCTCATTGGTTCTCCCTCTTCCCTTTCATCCTCTGCCTAATTGGCAAACTGTGCGAACCAGGAGGTTAAAGGTGCTGTCTCTCCAAGTTGGGAGATTAATAGTAAAGCAGTTGGAATGTCAAACTGGAGCACCAGGAGAGCGATTATTCGTTGAGTTTTAGAAAGCATTCATGTTCACAGTGTGTCCATTCTGTAGGTTTCCCGTACATGTTATAGCTGTAGTAATATTCCCTTCAACCTGGAGAGTTGGGACCCATGGAATGGGTGCCATGCATTATTGCTTTGAAGGGTCTACATTTGCTTACCCAATCTCAACAATCCTCTCAGTCCCAAGTGTCCAGCCTTATGCCACATCCAGCTGTCATTTTAGACAGGGTCATTCGAGGTTTCATCAGAGACCCTGAAGGAATTGTAAAGAATGTCCCTGTTTTTTTGTGTTTTTTTTGAAATTCCTTTTTATAGTGGGTTTGAGCTGATTCTCGCTGCCATGTTTATGCCAGTCTAGACACACTTGATTCCCTTACAGAGAAATAGCAATACATAGGTTTTAAGATTCTTACTAGTCAGACATATTCCTCTGCAGGAAATATGGGGTTTTGAGTCCCTTTCACTGAGGAAGGTATAGGTAGGTCTTGTCTATTCCATAGTTGGTTTTTGGAACGGTACCTGTGCTTATATCAAACTCTGGTTTTATGCATCACCCCACCTCTCCTTCCCCCTTAAGCAGGCATAAGAGTGTTTTCTAACTGTGGGACTCTCTTCTCTTTCCTAACTCAGTTCATGTGTAGCCCTGTTTACAGGATCTTCATAAGTGATATCTTATGATAAGCTTCTTTTTCTGTGTGACTTATTTCACTTAGAATCACCGTACCTGAATCCACTCATATTGAAGCTCCTGGTCTTATGACATTGATTTCATGGCTGAGGGATATTCCATCGTACGTAAGTACCACAATTTTTTGAACCATTTTAATATTTCCTGGGATATTTCAGGTGTACCCAAGTTGAGGTTCTTCTAAGCAGGGCAGCCCTAAATTTGAGGGTGGCTCTGTCTTATTGAATTTCAGATTTCCGAAGGTATATTCCCTTGACTGGAAGTGCCCTTGGCTCTGTAGCTCTGTTGTTTACTTGTTTTAGGGAACACAATGCACTCCTCCAGAGAGGCAGTTGGCAATTTACATCCCGCCCATCAGTATAACAAGGCTCCCTGTTCTCCAGGGACTGTCTTGCCTTTCTGGTTTTTACACATATTGTGGTTGCCCCTTTTGACTGGTGGGGAGGGATACTCCTTTATAGTGCAGATTTGCATTGCCTGAGTGCTTGCTTAGCCAAAAAGGGCGTATCCGTTTTCTCCTGCATATATTCAGGAGAAAATGCATACGCCGTTTTTGTCCAAGTGCATCATTGTCGAAGTTGTGCCCCTCTTCCTGTGCTTTACAGGTGATTCCAACGTACCTCTTGAAATCTGTTTCCTGCTATTCTGCCTCGCATTCAAGTCCGCCTCTTTGCCTTCCCTCAACAGAATTTTCGATGATAGTGGTCCTTTATTACTCTGCCGGTTTGTGAATTTTGGTGCCCTTGAGCTCCATTTTTCAACTCGTTTTTTATGAGCTGAACGCATGTCCAAAATTTTGGTTCATGACCTATACTGTTTCCCGGTGGGTGGCAGCAACTTTGGTTAATTCTTCTTCCTGTCGGGAAATTAGAGTTACATATGCCCTTCCAAATGCCTAACAGCTACTCTCTCATTGGTTCTCCCTCTTCCCTTTCATCCTCTGCCAAATTGGCAAACTGTGAGAACTAGGAGGTTAAAGGAGCTGTCTCTCCAAGTTGGGAGATTGATAGTAAAGCACTTGGAAAGTCAAACCGGAGCACCAGGAGAGGGATTATTCGTTGAGTTTTAGAAACCTTTCATATTCACAGTGTGTCCATTCTCTAGGTTTCCCGTACATGTTATAGCTGTAGTAATATTCCCTTCAACCTGGAGAGTTGGGAACCATGGAATGGGTGCCATGCATTATTGCTTTAAAGGGTCTGCATTTGCTTACCCAATCTCACCAATCCTCTCAGTCCCAAGTGTCCAGCCTTATGCCACATCCAACTGTCATTTTAGACAGGGTCATTCGAGGATTCATCAGAGACACTGAAGGAATTGTAAAGAATGTCCCTTTTTTTTGTTTTTTTTTGAAATTCCTTTTTATAGTGGGTTTGAGCTGATTCTCGCTGCCATGTTTAGGCCAGTCTAGACACAGTTGATTCCCTTACAGAGAAATAGCAATACATAGGTTTTAAGCTTCTTACTAGTCAGATATATTCCACTGCGGGAAATATGGGGTTTTGAGTCCCTTTCACTGAGGAAGGTATAGGTAGGTCTTGTCTATTCCATAGTTGGTTTTTGGAACGGTACCTGTGCTTATATCAAACTCTGGTTTTATGCATCACCCCACCTCTCCTTCCCCCTTAAGCAGGCATAAGAGTGTTTTCTAAATGTGAGACTCTGTTCTCTTTCCTAACTCAGTTCATGTGTAGCCATGTTTACAGGGTCTTCATAAGTGATATCTTATGATAACCTTCTTTTTCTGTGTGACTTATTTCACTTAGAATCACCGTATGTGAATCCACTCATATTGAGGCTACTGGTCTTATGACATTGATTTCATGGCTGAGGGATATTCCATCGTACGTAAGTACCACAATTTTTTGAACCATTTTTATATTTCCTGGGATATTTCAGGTGTACCCAAGTTGAGGTTCTTGTAAGCAGTGCAGCCCTAAATTTTGGTGTGGCTCTGTCTTATTGATTTTCAGTTTTCCCAAGGTATATTCCCTCGACTGGAAGTGCCCTTGTCTGTGTAGCTCTGTTGTTTTCTTGTTTTAGGGAACACAGTGCACTCCTCCAGCGAGGCAGTTTGCAATTTACATCCCGCCCAACATCATAACAAGGCTCCCTGTTCTCCAGGGCCTGTCTGGCCTCTCTGGTATTTACACATTTTGTGGATGTCCCTTTTGACCGGTGGGGAGTGATACTTCTTTATAATGCAGATTTGCATTGCCCCCTTGCTTGCTAGGCCAAAAAGTGCGTATGCGTTTTGTCCTTAATATATTCAGGAGAAAACGCGTACGACATTTTTGGCCAAGTGCATCACTCTCTAAGTTGTGCCCCTCTTCATGTGCTTTACAGATGATTCCAACGTACCTCTTGAAATCTGTTTCCTGCTATTCTGCCTCGCTTTCAAGTCCCCCTCATTGCCTTCCCTCAACAGATTTTTGGACGATAGTTGTCCTTTATTACTCTGCCAGTTTGTGAATTGCTGTGCCCCTTAGCATCATTTTTCAACTCGTTTTTTGTGAGCTGAACGCAAGTCCACAATTTTGATTCAGGGCGTAATGTGGATCCCGGGGGGTGGCTGAGACTTTGGTTAATTCTTCTTCTTGCCGGGAAATTAGAGTGACATATGCCTGTCCAAATGCTTAACAGCTACTCTCTCATTGGTTCTCCCACTTCCCTTTCATCCTCTGCCAAATTGGCAACCTGTGCGAACCAGGAGGTTAAAGGGGCTGTCGCTCCAAGTTGGGAGATTGATAGTAAAGCAGTTGGAAAGTAAAACCGGAGCACCAGTAGAGGGACTATTAGTTGAGTTTTAGAAATCTTTCGTATTTACAGTGTGTCCATTCTCTAGGTTTCCCGTACATGTAATAGCTGTAGTAATATTGACTTCAACCTGGAGAGTTGGGACACATGGAATGGGTGCCACACATTATTGCTTTAAAGGGTGTGCATTTGCTCAACCAATCTCACCAATCCTCTCAGTCCCAAGTTTCCAGACTTTTGCCATATCCAGCTGTCATTGTAGAAAGGGTCATTCCAGGTTTCATTAGAGCCTGTAAAAGAATTGTAAAGAATTTCCATGTTTTTCGTGTTTTTTTTTTTTTGAAATTCCTCTTTATAGTTGTTTTGAGCTGATTCTCACTGCAATGATTATGCCAGTCTAGACACACTTGATTCCATTACGGAAACATATCAATATATAGGTTTTAATATTCTTACTAGTCAGATATATTCCTCTATGGGAAATATCGTGTTTTGAGTACCTTTCACTGAGGAAGGTGTAGGTCTTGTATATTCCATAGTTGGTTTTTGGAATGGTACGTGTGGTTATATCAAACGCTGGTTTTCTGCAGCACCCCACCTCATCTTCCCGCTTAAGCAGGCATAAGAGTGTTTTCTAAATGTGAGACTCTGTTCACTTTCCTAACTCTGTTCATGTGTAGCCATGTTTAGAGGACCTTCATAAATAATATCTTATGATAAGTTTCTTTATCTGTGTGACTTATTTCAGTTAGAATCATCGTACCTGAATCCACTCATTTTGCTGCTACTGGTCTTATGACATTGATTTCATGCCTGAGGGATATTCCATCGTACCTAAATAGCAAAATATTTTAAACCATATTTATATTTCCTGGGATATTTAAGGTGTACCCAAGTTGAGGTTCTTGTAAGCAGTGCAGCCCTAAATTTTCGGGTGGCTCTGTCTTATTGATTTTCTTCTTTCCCAAGATATATTCCCCAGACTCGAAGTGCCCTTGGGTCTGTAGCTCTGTTGTTTACTTGTTTTAGGGAACACAATGCACTCCTTCAGATAGGCAGTTGGCAATTTACATCCCGCCCATCAGCATAACAAGGCTCCCTGTTCTCCAGGACCTGTCTTGCCTTTCTGGTTTTTACCCATTTTGTGGATGAACCTTTTGACAAGTGGGAAGTGATACTTTGTAGTGCAGATTTGCATTGCCAGCATGCTTGCTTGGCCAAAAAGGGCGTATGTGTTTTCTCCTGAATATATTCAGGAAAAAACGCATACGCACTTTTTGGCCAAGTGCATCATTGTCGATGTTGTGCCCCTCTTCCTGTGCCTTAAATGCGATTCCAACGTACGTCTTGAAATCTGTTTCCTGCTATTCTGCCTCGCTTTCAAGTCCGCCTCGTTGCCTTCCCTCAACAGATTTTTGGACGATAGTTGTCCTTTATTACTCTGCCTGTTTGTGAATTGTTGTGCCAGTGAGCTACATTATTTAACTCGTTTTTTTGTGAGCTGAACGCAAGTCCAATATTTTGGTTCAGGACCTACACTGGTTCCCGGTGGGTGGCTGAGTCTTTGGTTATTTCTTCTTCTTCTCACGAAGTAAGTGTGACATGTGCCCCTCCAAATGTCTAACAGCTACTCTCTCACTGGTTCTCCCTCTTCCCTTTCATCCTCTGCCAAATTGGCAACCTGTGCGAACCAGCAGGTTAAAGGTGCTGTCTCTCCAAGTTGGGAGATTGATAGTAAAGCAGTTGGAAACTCAAATGTGAGCACCAGGAGAGGGACTATTCGTTGAATTTTAGAAACCTTTCATATTCACACTGTGTCCATTCTCTAGGGTTCTCGTACATATTATAGCTGTAGTAATGTGCCCTTAAACCTGGCCTGTTGGGACCCATGGAATGGGTGCCACACATTATTGCTTTAAAGGGTCTACATTTGCTCACCCAATCTCAACAATCCTCTCAGTCACAAGTGTCCAGCCTTATGCCACATCCAGCTGTCGTTCTAGATAGGGTCATTCCAGGTTTCATCAGCGACCCTGAAGGTATTGTTTAAGAATTGTTCTGTTTTTATGTGTTGTTTTGAAATTCATTTTTATATTGGGTTTTTGGTGATTCTCCCTGCCATGTTTATGTCATTCTAGACACACTTAGTTACCTTACGGAGACATATCCATACATAGGTTTGAAAATTCTTACTAGTCAGATATATTTCTCTCCGGGGAATAGGGATGTTGGGTTCCGTTCACTGAGGAAGGAGTAGGGCTTGTCTCTTTTGTTTTTGGATTATGGAACGGTACCTGTGCTAATATCAAACTTTTGTTTTGTGCATGTCCCCACCTGTCTTTCCCCTTAATCAAGCGTTAGAGTGTTTTCTAAATCTGAGACTCTGTTCTCTTCCCTAAATCAGTTCATATGTAGCCATGTTTACTTTCCCTTCATAAGTGATATCTTATGTCAGAATGCACCATGGCCGTTCTTATAATAATGCTTCATGACCCCTGTCATCACAATGATCCATGCCCTGGTTATCAAAATGCTCCATGTCCCTTGTCATCAAAATTATCCACGTACTTGTCATCACAATGCTACATGACATTTCTCATCAAAATGTTACATGTTCTTGTCATCACAATTCTCCATTCTCTTGACATTGCAATGCTCTATGCCCTTGTCATCACAATGTTCCATGCCTTTGTCATCACATTGCTCCATGACCCATGTCATCACATTGCTCCCTGACACCTGTCATCACAATGCTTCATGCCCCTTGTCATTACAGTGCTCCATGATGTTCGACATCACAATTACCCATGGTCTTCTCATCACAATGCTGCACGGTTTTGCCATCACCATGCTCAATGCCTTGTCATCTCAAAGCTCAATGTCCCTTGTCCTCACAATTCTCCTCGTCCTTGTCATTAAAATGCTCCATGGCACTTCACATCACAATGTTATATGCTCTTGTCATCACAATACTCCATGCACTTGTCATCGCAATGCTCCATGACCCCTGTCATAGGAAGCTCCATACGCTGTTCATCAAAATGTTTCACGACCAAGACATTAAAATTCTCAATGGCCCTTGATATCACAATGCTCCATGCCCTTGTCATCACACTGCTCCTTTACTTTGTCACAACAATCCTCCATAACAATTGGCATCACAATGCTCCATGATATTGTCATCAAACTGGAACATGACATATTTCATCACAATGCTCCCTGACACCTTTCATCACAATAATCCATGACCTTGTCATCCCAGTGCTCCATGACCTTGTCTTCACAATGTGCCATGCCCATTCTTATCACAATAATCCAAGAAAATTGTCAGACCAATGCTCCATGCCACTTTTCATCACAATGCTCCATGAACGCTGTCAGCAAAATGCACCATGCCTATCATCATAATGCTTCATGCTATTGTCATCACAATGAAATCAAAAATCTCCATGACATCTGTCATCACAATGCTGCAAACCCTAGTGATCACAATGTCCCATAACACTTGTCATCACAATGCCCCATGACGCTGGTCACCACAGTTATCCATGGGCTTCTCATCACAATGCACCATGCCTTTTGTCAACACAATGCTCAATACCCTTGTCAACACAATGCTCTCTGACTATTGACCTCAGTATGCACCGTGCACTCTTTCATGACAAGGCTCCATGCCTTTTCCATCACAATGATCCATGCCCTTTTCATCAAATAGCTCCATGACCCTGTCATCACAATGCACCAAGCACTTCTCATCACAATGCACAACGACCTTGCCATCAAAATGTTCCATGACCATTGTCATCACAAAGATCCATGACCCTTGGCATCACAATGCTCCATGAGAATTGTCATCACAAGTCTCCATTGTCTTCTCATCACAATGCTCCAGGACCTTGTCATCACCATGCTCCATTCCCTTGTCATCACAATGCTCCATGACCCATGTCATCACAATAATCCATGAACATTTTCAGCCCAATGCTCCACGACCTACTCATCACAATGCTCCATGGCCAATATCATCACAATGTTCCATGACCACTCTCATCACAACCATCCATAACACCTGACAACACAATGATCCGGGACTCTTGTCATCACAATGCTCCATTCCCTAGTCATCACGATGCTCCATGACCCCTGTCATCACAATATTCCATGAACATTTTCAGCCCAATGCTCCATGACAGTTGTCATCACAATGATCCATGCCCTTGTCATCCCAATGTTCCATGACCCCTGTATTCACATTGCTCCGTGACGCTTGTCATCACAGTGATCCATGACACCTGTCATCACAATGCTCCATGCCTTTGTCAGCAAAATGCTACATGACCTTGTCATTACAATGCTCTATGCGCTTCTCAGGACAATACTCCATTTCCATTGTCATCACATTCCTCCATGAATCTTGGGATCACATTGCTTCATGCCCTTGTCATCACAATGCTCCATGCTCCTTGAAATCAAAATGATCCATGACCTCTGTCATCACAATGCTCCAAACACTTGTGATCACAGTGTTCCATAACACTTCTCATCACAACGCTCCATGATGCCTGTCAACACAATACTCCATGCACTTTTCATCACAAAGCTCCATGACATTTGTCATCACAATTCTCAATACACTTGTCATCAAAATGCTCCCTGACACTTGTCGTCAGAATGCTCCTTGAAACCTGTCACGAAAAGGCTCCATGCCTTTTTCATCGCAATGCCCCATGGCGTTTTCTTCACAATGCTCCATGCCATTGTCATCAAAATACTCCACAAGCTTGTCATCAGAATGCTCCATGACCCTTGTCATCACAATTCTCCATGCACTTGTCAGCACAATGCTCCCTGACCCTTGTCATCACAATGCTCCAAGCCATTGTCATCACAATTGGCCATTACATATGTCATCACAATGCTAACTGACACATGTCTTCTCAATACTGCATGACCTGGTCATCACAATGCTCCATGCCCTTTTAATCACAATGCGCCATTCCAACTGTCATCACAATAATCCATGAAACTTATTAGACCAATGTTCCATGCCCTTGTCATCAAAACGCTCCATGCCCTTGTTATCACAATGCTCCATGGCCCCTGTCATCACAATGCTCCGTGACTCCAGTCATCACAGTGCTTCATGACCTTTGTCCTCACAATGGTCCATGCCCTCGTCATCAACAGTCTCTGTGACCTTTCTAACCACAATGCTCCATGAACTTTTCATCACAATGCTCTTTGACCCTTGTCATCACAATGCTCCATGACACATGTCATCACAGTGCACCATGCGCTTGTCATCACAGTGCTCCACAATCTTGTCATCACAATGCTCCTTAAAATTTGTCATCACAATGCTCCATGCACTTCTCATCAAAATGCTCTCTCACCACTGATATCACAATGCTACATCACTATTTGTCACAATACTCCCTCACCCCTGTCATCACAATGTTCCATGACTCCTGTCATCACAATGCTACATGCACTTATCATCACAGTGTTTGATGACCCCTGACATCACAGTGTTCCATAACACCTGTCATCAAAATGTTCCATGACACTTTTCATCAAATTGTTCCAAGACCCTGTCATCAGAATGCTCCCTGCCCTTCTCATCACAATGCACAACGCCCTTGCCATCTAAATGCTCCATCACAATTGTCATCACAAAGATCCATGACCCTTGGCATCACAGTGCTCCATGTCATTGTCATCACCATGCTCTATGAACGCTCTCATCACATTGCTCCATGGCATTGTCTTCACAAAACTCCATGACACATGTCATCAGAATGCTCCATGGCCTTCTCATCACAATGATCCATGCCCTTGCCATCACAATGCTCCATTACACCAGTCATAACAATGCTCCATGACCCCTGCCATCACGATGTTCCATGGCCTTGTCATCACAAAGCTCCATGACCCTTCTCATCACAATGCTCCAAGAACCCTGTAATCACAATGCTCTATGCCCCTTTTCATCTCAATGATCCATGAACTCTGTCATCACAATGCACCATGCCCATCATCATAATGCTTCATGCTATTGTCATCACAATGAAATCAAAATGCTCCATGACCTCTGTCATAACAATGCTCCAAACCCTTGTGATCACAATATTCCCTATCACTTGTCATCACAATGCCCCATGACACTCATCATCACAATTATCAATGGTCTTCTCATCACAATGCTCAATACACTTGTCATCAAAATGCTCCCTGACACTTGTGGTCTGTATGCTCTTTGAACCCTGTCATGACAAGGCTCCATGCCTTTTTCATCACAATGATCCATGCCCTTTTCATCACAATGCTCCAAGACCCATGTAATCACAATGCTCCATGACATTTTCATCACAAAGCTCCATGACGCATGTCATCAAAATGTTTCATGGCCTTTTCATCACAATGCTCCATGCCGTTGTCATCACAATGCTCCATGACCCTTGCAATCACAATGTTCCATGCCCCTTTTCATCTCAATGCTCCATGAACCCTGCCATCACAATGCACCATGCCCATCATCATAATGCTTCAGGATATTGTCATCACAATGAAATCAATATTCTCCATGATCTCTGTCATAATAATGCCCCAAACCCTTGTGATCACAATGTTCCATAACACTTATCATCACAACACCCCATGACTCTCATCATCACAGTTATCCATGGTCTTCTCATCACAATGCTCCATGATCTTTGTCATCACAATGCTCAATACACTTGTCGTCACAATGCTCCCTGACACTTGTCGTCAGTATGCTCCTTGAACCCTGTCATGACAAGGCTCCATGCATTTTTCATAACAATGAACCATGCGCTTTTCATTACAATGCTCCAAGATCCCTGTAATCACAATGCTCCGTGCACATCTCATCAAAATTCTCTCTCACCAGAGATATCACAATGTTCCATCACTAGTCATCACAATACTCCCTCACCCCTGTAATCACAATGTTCCAGGACTCTGGCATCACAATGCTACATCCCCTTATCATCACAATGTTCCATGAACACTGACATCACAATGTTCCATAACCCCTGTCATCAAAATGCTCCATGACCCTTTTCATCCCAAAGTTCCAAGACCCCTGACATCACAATGTTTTATAACACCTGCCATCAAGATGTTCCTTTACAATTTTCATCAAATTGCTGCATGACACGGCCATCAAAATGCTCCCTGCCTTTCTCATCACAATGCACCATGCCGTTGTCATCAAAATGCTCCATGAATTCTCATCACAAAGCTCCATGACCCTTGGCATCACAGTGCTCCATGTCATTGTCCTCACAATGCTCCATGAACCCTCTTATCACATTGCTCCATGCCCTTGTCATCACAAAGATCCATGACACTTTTCATCACAATGCTCGATGCCCTTCTCATCACAATGCTCCATGCCCTTGTCATTACAATCCGGCATGAAACATGTATCACAGTGCTCCGTGCCCTTGTCATCACAATGCTCCATGCCCACTCTCATCACAATAATCCATGAAATATTTCAGACCAATGTTCCATGCCCTTCTCATCAAAATCTTGCATTACACCTGTCATAACAATGCACCATGACCTTTGCCATCAAAATGTTCCAGGGCCTAGTCATCACAAGGTTCCATGACACTTGTCATCACAATGCTTAAGACCACTGAAATCACAATGCTCCATGCCCTTGTCATCACAAAGCTCCATGACGCATGTCATCAGAATGTTCCATGGTCTTTTCATCACAATGCTCCATGACACTTGTCATCACAATGTTACAAGACCCTTGTAATCACAATGCTCCATGCCCCTTTTCATCTCAATGCTCCATGAACCCTGTCATCACAATGCACCATGCCCATCATCATAATGCTTCAGGCTATTGTCATCAAAATGAAATCAATATTCTCCATGACCTCTGTCATCATAATGCTCCAAACCCTTGTGATCACAATGTTCCATAACACTTATTATCACAACACCCCATGATGCTCATCATCACAATTATCCATGGTCTTCTCATCACAATGCTCCATGATCTTTGTCATCACAATGCTCAATACACTTGTCATCACAATGCTCCCTGACACTTGTCGTCAGTATGCTCCTTGAACCCTGTCATGACAAGGCTCCATGCCTTTTTCATAACAATGATCCATGCCCTTTTTATCACAATGCTCCAAGTTGCCGGTAATCACAATGCTCCATGCCCTTGTCATCACAAAACTCCATGATGCATGTCATCAGAATGCTCCATGGCCTTCTCATCACAATGCTCCATGCCCTACTCATCACAGTGCTCCATGGCCAATATCATCACAATGCTCCATGACCACTGTCATCACAACACTCCATGACACCTGACAACACAATGATCTGGGACTCCTGTCATCACAATGCTCCATTCCCTAGTCATCACAATGCTTCATGACCCCTGTCATCACAACACTCCATGAACATTTTCAGCCAGTGCTCCATGACCCTTGTCATCACAATGCTCAATGACCCCTGTATTCACAATGCTCCGTGACGCTTGTCATCACAGTGCTCCATGACACATGTCATCACAATGCTCCATGTCTTTGTCACGAAAATGCTACATGCCCTTGTCATTACAATGCTCTATGCACTTGTCATCAAAATACTCTATTTCCATTGTCATCACAAACCTCCATGAACCTTGGGATCACATTGCTTCATACCCCTGTCATCACAATGCTCCATGCTCCTTGAAATCAAAATGATCCATGACGTCTGTCATCACAATGCTCCAAATCCTTGTGATCACCATGTTCCATAACACTTGTCCACACAATTTTCCATGATGCCTGTCATCACAATACTCCATGCCCTTTTCATCCCAATGCTCCATGACCTTTGTCATCACAATTCTCAATACACTTGTCATCACAAATCTCCCTGACACTTGTCATCAGAATGCTCCTTGAAACCTATCACAAAAAGGCTCCATGCCACTTTCATCACAATGCCACATGCCATTTTCATTTCAATGCTCCATGCCATTGTCATCAAAATACTCCACAAGCTTGTCATCAGAATGCTCCATGACCCTTGTCATCACAGTTCTACATGCACTTGTCAGCACAATGCTCCCTGACCCTTGTCATCACAATGCTCCAAGCCATTGTCATCACAATGCTCCATTAGCTTGTCATCAGAATCCTCCATGACACTTGGCATCACAATGCTCCATGCCATTGTCATCACAATGGGCCATTACATATGTCATCACAATGCTCCCTGACACCTGTCTTCACAATACTGCATGACCTGGTCATCACAATGCTCCATGCCCTTGTCATCACAATGCGCCATTCCAACTGTCATCACAATAATCGATGAAACTTATTAGATCAATGTTCCATGCCCTTTTCATCACAATGCTCCATGCCCTTGTCCTCACAAAGCTCCATGACGCATATCATCAGAATGTTCCATGGCCTTCTCCTCAAAATGCTCCATGCCCTTGTCATCACAATGCTCCAAGATCCTTGTAATCACAAAGCTCCATGCCCCTTTTCATATCAGTGCTCCATGAACCCTGTCAGCACAATGCACCATGCCCATCATCATAATGCTTCAGGCTATTGTCATCACAATGAAATCAATATTCTCCATGACCCTGTAATCACAATGCTCCCTGTCCTTCTCGTCACAATGCACAACGCACTTGTCATCAAAATGCTCCATGATCTTTGTCATAATATAGATCCATGTCATTGTCATCACAGTGCTCCATGAACTTTCTCATCACACTGCTCCATGCCCTTGTCATCACAAAGCTCCATGATGTAAGTCATCAGAATGCTCCATGGCCTTCTCATCACAATTGTCCTTGCCCTTGCCATCAAAATGCTCCATTACCACTATCATAACAATGCTCCATGACCCCTGCCATCACGATGTTCCATGGCCTTGTCATCACAACGCTCCATGACCCTTCTAATCAGAATGCTCCAAGACCCCTGTAATCACAATGCTCCATGCCCCTTTTCATCTCAATGATCCAAGAACACTGTCATCACAATGCACCATGACCATCATCATAATGCTTCAAGCTATTGTCATCACAATGAAATCAAAATGCTCCATGACCTCTGTAATAACAATGATCCAAACCATTGTGATCACAATATTCCATAACACTTGTCATCACAATGCCCCATGACGCTTGTCATCACAATTTTCCATGGTCTTCTCATCACAATGCTCCATGACCTTTGTCAACACAATGCTCAATACACTTGTCACAAAATGCTCCCTGACACTTGTTGTCTGTATGCTCCTTGAACCCTGTCATGACAAGGCTCCATGCCTTATTCATCACAATGGTCTATGCACATTTCATCACAAAGCTCCATGACACATGTCATCAGAATGTTCCATGGCCTTCTCATCAAAATGCTCCATGCCCTTTTCATCACAATGCTCTAAGACCCCTGTAATTACAATGCTCCATGCCCCTTTTCATCTCATTGCTCCATGAACCCTGTCATAACAATGTATCATGCCCATCATCATAATGCTTCTGGCTATTGTCATCACAATGAAATGAAAATTCTCCATGACGTCTGTCATCACAATGCTCCATGACCCCTGTCATCACAATACTCCATGAACATTTTCAGCCCAATGCTCCAAGCACCTTGTCATCACAATGATCCATGCCCTTGTCATCCCAATGCTCCATGACCCCTGTATTCACAATGCTCTGTGACGCTTGTCAGCACAGTGCTCCATGACACATGTCATCGCAATGCTCCAAGCCTTTGTCAGCAAAATGCTACATGACCTTTTCATTACAATGCTCTATGTGCCTGTCATCACAATACTCCATTACCATTGTCATCACAATCCTCCATGAATCTTGGGATCACATTGCTTCATGCCCTTGTCATCACAATGCTCCATGCTCCTTGAAATCAAAATGATCCATGACCTCTCTCATCACAATGTTCCAAACACTTGTGATCACAATGTTCCGTAACACTTGTCATCAAACCGCTCCGTGATGCCTGTCATCACAATACTCCATGCCCTTTCCATCACAATGCTCCATGACCTTTGTCATCACAATTCTCAATACACTTGTCATCACAATGCTCCCTGACACTTGTCGTCAGAATGCTTCTTGAACCCTGTCACGAAACGGCTCCATGCCTTTTTCATCACAATGCCCCATGCCGTTTTCATCACAATGCTCCATGCCATTGTCATCAAAATACTCCAAAAGATTGTCATCAGAATGCTCCATGACCCTTGTCATCACAATTATCCATGCACTTGTCAGCACAATGCTCCAAGCCATTGCCATCACAGTGCTCCATTACCTTTGTCATCAGAATCCTCCATGACACTTGGCATCACAATGCCCCATGCCATTGTCATCACAATGGCCCATTACATATGTCATCACAATGCTCCCTAACACCTCCCTTCCCAATACTGCATGACCTGGTCATCACAATGCTCCATGCCCTTGTCATCACAATGCTCCATGACCCCTGTCATTACAATGCTCCGTGACCCAAGTCATCACAATGCTTTATGACCTTTGTCATCACAATGGTCCATGCCCTCGTCATCAACAGTCTCTGTGACCATTTTAACCACAATGCTCCATGAACTTTTTATCACATTGCTCTTTGACCCTTGTCATCACAATCCTCTATGCCTTTCTCAGGACAATGCTCCATGACCCTTGTCATCACAATGCTCCATGCGCTTGTCAGGACGATGCTCCAAGACAGATGTCATCACAATGCACCATGTGCTTGTCATCACAGTGCTCCACAATCTTGTCATCACAATGCTCCTTAAAATTTGTCATCACAATGCTCCATGCACTTCTCATCAAAATGCTCTCTCACCACTGATATCACACTGTTACATCACTATTCGCCACAATACTCCCTCACCCCTGTCATCACAATATTCCATGACTCCGATCATCACAATGCTACATGCACTTATCATCACAATGTACGATGACCCCTGACATCACATAGTTCCATAACCCCATCATCAAAATGCTCCATGGCCCTTTTCATCAAAATGCTCCATGACCCCTGACATCACAATGTTCCATAACCCCTGTCATCAAAATATTCCATGACACTTTTCATCAAATTGCTCCATGACCCTGTCATCGCTATGCTCCCTGCCCTTCTCATCACCATGCACAACGCCCTTGTCATCAAAATGCTCCATGACCTTTGTCATCACAAAGATCCATGACCCTTGGCATCACAATGTTCCATGTCATTGTCATCACAGTGCTCCATAAACGCTCTCATCACATTGCTCCATGCACTTTTCATCACAAAGCTCCATGAAACATGTCATCAGAATGCTCCATGGCCTTCTCTTCACAATGCTCCATGCCCTTGCCATCACAATGCACCATGTCCACTGTCATCACAATAATCTATGTAACTTGTCAGACCAAATCTCCATGCTCCTGTCATCACAATACTCCATGCCCTTGTCATCACAATGCTCCATGACCCTTCTCATCACAGTGCTCCGTGACTCCAGTCATCACAATGCTTCATAACGTTTGTCATCACAATGTTCATGCCTGCGTAATCACAAGGGTCTGTGACCTTTGTAAACACAATGCTCCATGAACTTTTCATCACAATGCTCCGTGACCCTTGTCATCACAATGCTCCATGCCTTTGTCAGAACAATACTCAATGACCCTAGTCATCACACTGTGCCACGTGCTTTTCATCACAACGGTCAACAACCTTGTCATCGCTATGCTCCATAAACCTTGTAATCACAATGCTCTATGCACTTTTCATCCAAATGCTCTCTCACCAGAGATATCACAATATTCCATCACTAGTCATCACAATACTCCCTCACCCCTGTAATGACAAGGTTCCATGACCCCTATCATCACAATGCCACATCTCCTTATCATCACAATGTTCCATAACCCCTGTCATCAAAATGCTCCATGCCCCTTTTCATCTCAATGATCCATGAACCCTGTCATCACAATGCACCATGCCCATCATCATAATGCTTCAGGCTATTGTCATGACAATGAAATAAAAATTCTCTATGACCTCTGTCATCATAATGCTCCAAACCCTTGTGATCACAATGTCCCATAACACTTATCATCAAAACACACCCTGACGCTCATCATCACTATTATCCATGGTCTTCTCATCACAATGCTCCATTACCTTTGTCATCAGAATCCTCCATGACACTTGGCATCACAATGCTCCATGCCATTGTCATCACAATGGGCTATTACATATGTCATCACAATCCTCCCTGACACCAGTCTTCACAATACTGCATGACCTGGTCATCACAATGCTCCATGCCCTTGTCATCACAATGTGCCATTCCAACTCTCATCGCAATAATCCATGAAACTTATTAGACCAGTGCTCCATGCCCTTGTCATCACAATGTTCCATGCCCTTGTTATTACAATGTTCCATGTTCCCTGTCATCACAATT
Source organism: Mesoplodon mirus (assembly GCF_964341445.2). NCBI lineage: Eukaryota > Metazoa > Chordata > Mammalia > Artiodactyla > Ziphiidae > Mesoplodon > Mesoplodon mirus. The sequence continues at coordinate 1,247,973 of NW_028295734.1, forward strand.
CTCCACGTTCTTCGCATCACTATGTTCCATGACACTTCCCATCACAGTGTTAAATGCTTTGTCATCACAATACTCCACAAGCTTCTCATCAGAATACTCCATGAGCCTTGTCATCACAATGATCCATGACCCCTGTCATCACAATGCTCCATGAGACATATCATCACAATGTTCCATGCCCCTTGTCATTACAATGCTCCATGATGCTCGTCACCATAATTATCCATGGACTTCTCATCACAGTGCTCCACGGTCTTGCCATCACAATGCTCCATGCCCTGGTCATCACAATGCTCCATGTCCCTTGTCATCACAATTCTCCACGTCCTTGTCATCACAATGCTCCATGACAGTTCTCATCACAATGTTACATGTACTTGTCATCATAATTCTCCATGCACTTGTCATCACAATGCCCCATGACCCCTGTCATAGCAAGCTCCATGCCTTTGTCATCACAATGCTTCACGACCTTTTCATCAAAATTCTCTATGGCCGTTGTCATCACAATGCTCCATGTTCTTGTCATCACAATGCTCCATTACCTTTGTCATCACAATCCTCCATAACACTTGGCATCACAATGCTCCATGCCATTGACATCACAATGGAACATGAAATATGCCATCACAATGCTCCCTGACACCTGTCTTCACAATACTCCATGACCTTGTCATCACAATGCTCCATGCCCTTTTCATCACAATGTGCCATGCCCACTGTCAACACAATTATCCATGAAAATTGTCAGAACAATGCTCAATGCTCCTGTCATCACAATGCAACCTGACGCCAGTCATCACAATGCTCCGTGTGTCCTGTCATCACAAGGATACATGACCTGTGTCATCACAATGGTCAATGCCCTCATCATCACAAGGCTCTGTGAAATTTGTCACCACAATGCTCCATGAACTTTTCATCACAATGCTCAATGTCATTGTCATCACAGTGCTCCATTAACGCTCTCATCACATTGCTCCATGCCCTTGTCTTCACATAGCTCCATGACACATGTCATCAGAATGCTCCATGGCCTTCTCATCACAATGTTCCATGCCCTTGCCATCACAATGCTCCTTTACCCCTGTCATAACAATGCTCCATGACCCCTGCCATCACGATGTTCCATGGCCTTGTCATCACAAGGCTCCATGACCCTTCTCATCACAGTGCTCCAAGACCCCTGTATTCACAATGCTCCATGCCCCTTTTCATCTCAATGATCCATGAAACCTCTCATCACAATGCACCATGCCCATCATCAAAATTCTTCATGCTATTGTCATCACAATGAAATAAAAATGCTCCATGACCTCTGTCATCACAATGATCCAAATCCTTTTGATCAAAATGTTCCATAACACTTATCATCACAACGCCCTATGACGCTCGTCATCACAGTTATCCATGGTCTTCTCATCACAATGCTCCATGACCTTTGTCATCACAATGCTCAATACACTTGTCATCACAATGCTCCCTGACACTTGTCATTAGTATGCTCCTTGTACCCTGTCATGACAAGTCTCCATGCCTTTTTCATCACAATGTTCCATGCCCTTGTCATCACAAAGCTCCATGATGCAAGTCATCAGAACGCTCCATGGCCTTCTCATCCCAATGCTCCATGCCCTTGAAATCACAATGCTCCAAGACCCCTGTAATCACAATGCTCCATGCCCCTTTTCATCAGAATATTCCATCAGACTTGTCATCACAAGTCTCCATGGTCTTCTCATCACAATGCTCCAGTACCTTGTCATCACAAGCCTCCATGGCACCTGTCATCACAATACTCCGAGAACATTTTCAGCCCAATGCTCCTTGACCTTCTCATCACAATGCTCCATGACCCCTGTCGTCACAATGCACCATGACCCCTGTCATCCCAACGATCCATGAACCCTGACAACACAATGATCCGGGACTCTTGTCATCAGAATGCTCCATGCCCTTGTCATCCCAATGCTCCATGACCCCTTTGATCACAATGCTCCGTGACACTTGTCATCACAGTGCTCCATGAATCTTGTCATCACAATGCTCCATGCCTTTTTCAGCAATATGCTACATAATCTTGTCTTCACAATGCTCCATGCTCTTGCCATCACAATCCTTCATGACACTTTGGATCATATTACTTTATGCCCTTGTCATCTCCCTCTTGCCTTTCTGGTTTTTACAGATTTTCGGATGTCCCATTTTACCCGTGGGAAGTGACAATTCTTTGTAGTGTGGATTTGCATTATGCACTTGCTTGATTGTCCAAAAAGTTCGTATGCGTTTTCTGCTGAATATATTCAGGAGAAAAGGCATACGCCCTTTTTGGCAAAGTGCATCATTGTCAAAGTTCTGATTCTTTTCCTGTGCTTTAAAGGTGATTCCAATTTACCTCTAGAAATATGTTTTGTGCAATTCTGCCTCATTTTCAAGTCAGCTTCATTGCCTTCCCTCAGCAGATTTTTGGGAAGACAGTAGTCCTTTATAACTGTAGGTTTGTGAATTGCTGTGCCCGTGAGCTCCAATTTTCAAATCCCATTTTTGGGAGCTGACCACAAATCCACAATTTTGCTTCAGGACCTATACTGGTTCCAGGGGTGACTAAACTGTTCCCTGCGGGTGGCTGAGGCTTTGGTTAATTCTTCTTCCTGACGGGAATTTAGAGTGACATGTGCCCGTCCAAATGCCTACATCTACTCTCTGATTGGTTCTCCCTCTTCCCTTTCATCCTCTGCACAATTAGCAAACTGTGCGAACCAGGAGGTTATAGGGGCTGGCTCTCCTAAGTTGGGAGATTGATAGTAAAGCAGTTGGAATGCCAAACTGGAGCACAAGGAGAGGAAAAATTAGGAGACTTTTAGAAACCTTTCACCATCACAGGGTGTCCATTCTCTAGGTTTCCCATACATGTTATAACTGTAGTGATATTCCCTTCTACCTGGAGATTTGGGATCCATGGAATGGTGGCATGCATTACTACTTTAAAGGGTCTGCATTTTCTCTCCCAATCTCACCAGTCCTCTCAGTCCCAAGTGTCCAGCCTTATGTATCATCCAGCTGTCTTTACAGATAGGGTCATTCCCGGTTTCATTGGAACCCCTGAAGGAATTGTGTAAGAATTTTGCTGTTTTTTTGTTTGTTTTTGAAATTCATTTTTATAATGGGGTTGAGCTGATTTTCACTGACGTGTTTATGCCGTTCTAGACACACTTGATTCCCTTATGGAGACAAATCAATACATAGGTTTTAAGATACTCACTAGTCAGATATATTCCTCTGTGGGGTATAGGGGTTTTGAGTCCCGTTCACTGAGGAAGGGGTAGGTCTCGTCTATTCTCTATTTGGTTTATGGAATGGTACCTGTGCTAATATCAAACTCTGGTTTTATGCATCACCCCACCTCTCCTTTCCCATTAAACAGGCATAAGAATGTTTTCTAAATGTGAGACTCTGTTCTCTTTCTTAATTCAGTTCATGTGTTGTGATGTTGACATTCCCTCTGTAAATGATATCTTATGAATAGATTCTTTTTCATTGTGACTAATTTCACTTAGATTCATCATACATAAATCCACTCTTTATGCTGCTACTGAACTTATGACATTGATTTCACGTCTGAGTGATATTCTGTTGTACAAAATTACCACAATTTATTTATGCATTTCTCTTTTTCCTGGGATACTTTAGGTGTACCGAAGTTGAGGTTCTTGTATGCAGAGCAGCCCTAAATTTCGGGGTGCCTGTGTCTTGTCGATATTTAGTCTTCCCAAGTTATATGTCTATGAGTTGAAGTTCCCTTTGTGTGGGGGCTTTGTATTTAAATGTTTTAAGAAACAGCATACACTTCTTCAGAGTGGCTCTTGGATATTTATACCCCACCCATCAGTGTGACTAGGCTCCCTGTTCTCCATGGACTCTCCAGCATTTCTGGTTTGTACACATTTTTTGGATGGCCTTTCTAAGCAGTGGACATTGAGACTTCTTTGTTGTGCGGATTTGCATTTCCCGCTTGCTTGGTTGGCCAAAAACTCTGTATGTGTTTTTTTTCCTGAAGATATTCAAGAAGAAAATGCATACATCCTTTTGCCCAACTGCATCATTTGAGAAATTCGGCTGCTTTTCATATGCTTTAAATGTGAGTACAATCTACCTTTTGAAATCTGTTTCCTGCAATTCTGCCTCTCATTCAGATCCTCTTTTTTGCCTTACCTGAATATACTTTTGTACATTGGTTATCATTTATATCTTTGCAGGTCTTTGAATTGTCTGCTCCTGAGCTCCATTTTGCACCTCACATTTTTTGTGAGCTGGCCGCCAAACCTTTGGATTGCTTCTGGCCCTTTTCTGGTTCTGAGGAGGCAGGCTGAGCCTTTGGTTAATTCTTGTTCCTAATGGGAAATTAGAGTGACATGTGCCTGTCAAAACCCCTACAGCTAATCTCTCATTGGTTCCCCCCTTCCCATTTATCCTCTGCACAAATTGCAAAGTGTTTGAAACAGGAGGTTAAAGTTGCTGATTCTCCAAGTGGGGAGATTTTTATTAATGTGGCTGGAATGGCAAACCCCAGCACCAGGAGATCAAAAATGAGGTGCATTTTAGATACCTTTCCTGAGCACACGGTGTACATTCATCTCGGTTTCGCAGGCATGTTTTCGCTGTCAGAAGTTTCCCTTGAAACTGCCGATTTGGGACCCATGGAATGGGTACCAGGCAGTATTACTTTAAAAGGTCTGCATTTCCTCACCCAGCCTCTCTAACATCTCTTAGCGTGCATAGCTTCCAGCCTTATATATCATCCTGCTGTGGGTCTACATGTGTTCAATCCATGTTACATCGTAGTCCTTCAACAAAAGTTGTAAGAATTTTTGTCTGTCTCACTGTTTTTATAAATATTTTTAAATTTATTTTTATATTGGTTACAGCTGATTTTCAAAGCTCTGTTTTTTGCTGCTGTACATCCACTTGATTCATGTACTGTGAGACAACAATAAATTCTTTCTCAGATGCTTATGAGTCATATGTATTATTTTCCAGTGACTTGAGTGGACTGAGTGCAGTTCTTTGAGGTACCGTGTAGGCCTTGCCAGTTATTCAATTCGGTACTTGGAATGGTATCTTTGATAATTTCAACCTCCTGGATAATACCTCACCATTCCCCATCTTTCCCATTTAGCAGCCTTATGTCTATTTTCTACATATTTGACTATGTTTCTGTTTTGTAGTTTATTTCATGTGTAGCCATGTTTGATTCCACCTTTAAGTGACATCTTATGATATGTGTCTTTTTCTTTCTGACATGTGTCACTTAGAATGATCGTATGTAACTCCTCCAGAGTTGTTACAACTGGCCTTATTTCATTGATTTCTGGATGAGTAATATTCCACTCTACATAAGTACCCCATCTCTTTTATCCATTTTATCCTTCCAGGGACATTTAGGTTATATCCAAGTGGAGGCCCTTTTTAACACAGAGGTGGTAAACGTTGGGGTGCCTGTTTTCTGTCATTTTTTGTTTTTCCCAAGGTATACGCCCATGAGTGCAAGTGCCCTATGCTCTGTAGCTCAGTTTTCAGATGTTTTAGCAAACACAATACACTTCTCCAGAGTTGCCGTTGGCAAATTACATTTCCACTATCAGCCTCACAGGGCTCCCTTTTCTCCTCACCCTGTCCTGCATTTCTGGTGTTTACACTTTATGTGGATGGCTCTTCTGACTGATGTGAATGATACATTTTGTAGTATTGATTTCCAGTGCCCACCTGTTTGGTTGGATAAAACGTGTGTATGGCCTTTACTTGAATATATTCAGAAAAAATGCATACTCCCTTTTGGGCCAACTGCATCATTGGCGATGTTCAGCCCCTTTTCTTGTGCTTTAATGGGGAGTCCTTTCTACTTCTTCAAATCTGTTTCCTGCCACTCTCCCTTGCTTACAACTCCTTTTCTGTGACTTACCTCAAGACATTTTTCGACGATAGATATTTTCAACTCTGCAGTTTCATGAATTTTAGTGCCCCTGAGTTCCATTTTTCAACTTGTGTTTTTGGAAACTGGACACAAAACAGCGGGATTTCCTCTAGACCTATTCTGTTTCCGTGGGCAATTCTCGCCTTTGATGAATTTGTCTTCCAGATTGGAAATTAGAGTGGCATGTGCCTGTCCGAACAACTAAGACATGTCTCTAAATTTTTCTCATCCTTCCACTTCATCCTCTGGACAAATTCCAAACTGTGTGCAACAGGATTTTGACGGTGCTGATATCCCCAAGTGAGGAGATTGTTAGGAAATATGCTGGAGGGGTGAACCCGAGCACCAGGCGATGAGGAGATGAGGTGCCTTTTCCAAACTCTTTCCGATCAAACGGTGTACCATCCCCTAGGTGTGACAGGCATGTTTTAGCTGTAGGAAGGGTCCCGTGCATGGAAGGAGAACACCAGGGATTTTTCCAAATCAGTGCTTCCCCGTACCCCAAACTGGGGAATTTTTAAGCTACAGATACACGTATGTCCATTAAGGGCCTTGGGAAATTGGCAGAGCCCAAATTTTAGATGATTGAAATCTTCAGGGTCAGAAGCGTTCACCATCGGCCTTGCTTTGGTTATATTTTATCTGTCATTGATAGATGAGGTCAATAAAAATATCTATTCTTTTTCAGATTATTTCCCCTTATAGGTTATTGCAAAATATTCAGTGTAGTTCCCTGTGCTATACAGTAGTTCCTTGTTGATGATCTATTTTATACATAGCAGTGTGTATGTGTTAATCCCAAACTGTTAATTTATCCCTTCTCCTACCTTTCCCCTTTGGTAATAATAAATTATAAGATTTTATACTTCTCAGAAATGGGGGAGCTGAAAGAGAGGTATCCTTTTCAATGGAAAAGCATTCAAAACAAGATTGAAGCTTCAGCCAAGAGTATTCGATGTACATCCATGGAAATAAATCACTTCATTTCTCTAATGTTGACCTAACAAATAAGACAGACATCTTCACTGAACTTGCTTATAGAAAAGTGATGGAAATATCTAATATAAGTCTTAGAAACATCTTATTTTACCCGAGCATTATACACTGCTCTATGTTAACTACAGTTTGGCTCACACATCTGTTCATTGAAGTTACAATGTTCTCAATTTCTGTTACTGATCCTCCAGAGTGGACCCCAACAGGGGTCCCCATGCCCAGTGTCATTGGAGCCAAAAGGTCAAGACTGAGTTTGGTTCAGAAGCAAAGGAAACATTATTTTGAAAACAGAATGGAGAGGTGAGAGCGTGCACGCCCCCACGGGCTGTGGGTGGACTGCTGTGTAGGGATCCCAGCAGCATCAGTGGGAGGGAGGTGATGGAGCTATAGAGGGCTGGGTTGGCTGCAGCTCAGGCTCTATGCTGTGGAGTCTGCATGGGACCCCGCTAGCTGAGGTGTCGACCCAGCCATTCTGCACTAGGAAATCGGGTCTGAAGTGCTGGGTGTGGTACCTCTGCATGCGGAACCCTAGGAGCACGTGAAATTAGACAAAGCACAAAGGAAAAACAGGTTACACTTTATTTTATTGCCCAGATTCTCTTTTTATCTCCCAGGAATTTTTAATGAACATTGCCAGAGACGAACACCTCCTCTGCTTTTTGTTCCGTTCCTCATTCTTGGGGTGTTGCGGGTGCAGACCCCTCTTTTGTAACTGCTTCATGCTGTGGTGGGAGCCCTGATACCTGGGGTGAGGGGCAAAACGTCTCCCCACCAGCTTCCAGGTGAGGTTGATTGTCCCAAGGCCTCCTGCCTCACTTCTCGTCCGCCTGAGCACCAGCATTGGAAGTGTTATAGATTCTAATGACCTTTAAGTGTCCAGGAAATAGATGCGCAGAGATGCTGTGGTGGCAGGTTTCACCCCACCCCACATTTGTTCGGCAACCTTAGGCTGACGGTTTTTGCCAGCCTAGACGCTCTGACCAGTAGTCTGTGCTTTCTTTAATTAGGTCCCTGAATTAATGTACAAACAGCACCATGTGTCAGAACCCTGCCCGCAAAACTCTCAGACAGTCCAGGGTCAGTGGTGATCTAGGACCATGACGTCCACTGAGTCAACGGCCTTTAGAAGTAGCCAGCAGTCCAGGCGGTCATATTGGCCACCATCACTGCGGTGTCTGTAGGGTTTTCTATGGTGAAAGCGTGATATACATTTCCCCCGCCAAGCTTATTAGCTCCCCTCTGGGTGCAGTAAGTCCTGCAAGCAATAGTCTGCTCTTTCGGGGCACTGTCTTGTTGTTTTCTGAGAGAAACTCCAGGTCAAGTGATGGTCACACGAGTCATCTTGGCGGCCCGTTGCTCCCGTTTGTCTCTCTGGAGGTTGGAGTTGGAGGGCCTCCTCACTCGAGGTCAGTGTGTCCACAGAGCGACCCCTGCATCTTCAGGGCATGATGGGTGGTTAGGATCACGACGTGGTGTCCTTTTCCCTTAGGAGGGAGCTGGCCTTGTGGGCTGCTGATTTTTGGCTTTTTAGATACCCCAGTATCCTGGCCTGATGAGTCGGTGGGCAAAGCCCTTGGTGACCATATTTTATCATACCTGAAGGGCATTCTTGTGTTGCTCCATTTCAAGTGGTCCCAGTTTTTGCACTGTCTGCAAGGGCAATTAACCTTTGACCGGGTATGTACAGGTCAATGGGTTTAGCTAAATTAGGGAGTTCCTGGGCAAGGGTCTGAATTGACTGCTCTTTCCATTCTTAAAAGGCTGCTTCTGGATTCTATACAAAAGGATCATCATCTTTTCGTGTCAGTGTTTCATGTAGAAGCCCAGCTATTCGACTGTAGTTAGGGATCCAGATGCAGAAAACCTTGGCCACCCCAGGAACCCCTAAGCTGTCTTCTAGTTTTAGAAGAGGTAAGGCTGCAAATGGCTTCTTCCCTATCCTGGGATGTGTTTCTCCGAATATCTGTGAGAATGAAGCCCAGGCATGTCACCTGAGCCTGGGATATTTGAGCCTTTTTCTTGGACACCTTCTATCCGTTCTTGGCTAGGTAGTTCAGAGGCGTCTTTAGTAGGCCTGGCGATCAGAATGTCATCAGCATATTGAAGGAGGGTTCCCTTTTACAGAGGTAGAACTTTTAGGTCTTTAGAGGACATTTCCCCAATGATGGTGTGGGGATTTTTGTACCATTGGAGCAGGACGGCCCAGCATTATTGGTTTTGTTGCATGTTGTGTCCTGCCACTCACAAGCCAAAAATTCTTGTGACTCTGAGATGAATGGAATACAGAAGAAGGCATCATTGAAGTGTAATACAGAATGACATGGCCTGGTGGATGGTAGAATGAGCAGCAGTGTGTAGGAAATAGGAGCTACTGGAAGTTTATCCTCGGTGGCTTCACTGACTCTCCTGATATCTTTACCAGGTCTCCAGCAGCCCATGGGGCTCTCGTGGTCAGGCCAATCCCAGGATATGGAGCTCACCTGGGCTGCACCCCCCATCCACACAGCCCACGTGGCTCTCGTGGTCAAGTCGCTCCCAAGTTATGGAGCTCACCTGTGCAGCTACCCAGCAGCCCATGGGGCTCTCATAGTCAGGCCCTTCCCAGGATACAGAGCTCCCCTGGGCAGGTACCCCAGCAGGGCTGGACACACAGGAACTGTGCTCATAGCCCACCTTGCAGAGAACCCCCAGCTCACCTGTCGCTCACAGCTGACACAGAACACCTCAGAGCAGGACTTGAACTAACAAACAGCAGCTCTGACAGGTCTGTGACCCTGGCTATCACTCTGTGCAGCCTCTCTCTGCCTGGTCTTCCAGACACTTCCACTGCAGCCAGGGCACCAGGCCTCTGTCTCCACCCACCATCACTCCTCTCCCTGACTCCTGGGTTCCTCTCATTAGGATAGGGTCTTCTTGAAGTTCTTTTCCACTCATGGACCAGATAAAATGATAAGAAAACAAGCTGCAGCTGCAGCCCCTGTCTATCCTGACTCTCAAGAGCCCACACCTGTTCCTTGGGACTGACCCGTTTAGCAAGGTTCATTTTCTGCAACTGTGAGCCCCTGAGGGGTGAGGATTGGCTGATTTGGGCAGCCTGACACTGCCTGCCAGCCCCCCCCACAGATGTGCCTGGGTTGAGGTCAATATAAACACCTCTCCAGTCAGCAAGAGCCCCTGTAGCTGTGCCTGACGCCATAATCTCTGCCCCGTCAGCAGTGTCAGGGCTGGGGTGGTGGGAGGGTGTGAGGGGCCGTGGATTTGTGGGTGGCCCAGTGTGAGTGGGGCTCTGCTGGACTTTCTGCAGGAGTTGCCAGGCTGCCACCTGCTAAAGAAGAGGATGTGTCACCCATACCTGCCACTGGAAATTCTCCCCAGGCAGAGGTGAGGAAGTAAAAAAGCAGTGGGGGCCGTGGCAGGAGGGGTATCTCAGGCAGGGAAATGGAAAGCTTCCAGAAGAGCATCTGGGTCCAGGACCATCCTGGCTGGCCTGCAGGCACCAAGTCGGCCTGCGTGCTGTCGCTGGTGTGGCTCCAGAGCCCTTCCTCTAGGCTTGCAAGTGCTTGTACATATTCAGGTGTTTTACCTGGAAAGGGTGGGAAGAGTTCAGCTGCAGCAGGACTGGGGCTCAGCTCACATTTACTCACAGATGCCTCGACACAGTCCCCCAGCTTTGCAATGAGGATGCTCCTTGTGTGGGGGAGCACTGCTGACTGCATGGGAGACGATTTCCCACATCTGACCAACTTAAGAAATTTTTACCACTGGAGCAAGTGCCCTGATATGATTTTCCACTGTATAACTGGTGGTTTTTTTTTTTTTTTCTTTTTGGTTCAAGGTAGATTTTATTTATTCCTCTTTTTTTTTAATTTGGAGATATAAACATGGAAATAATGCATTAATATAAAGACGTCTATGTGAAGGGAAAAACTTATTTTCTGTTTTATTTTATTAAATGTTATTTATTTATTTTTAATTTTTTAAAATTTATTTATTTCTTTTATACAGCAGTTCTTATTGGATATCTATTTTATACATATAAGTGTGCACATGTGAATCCCAGTCTCCCAATTCATCCCACCACCACCCTCACATGGTGTTCCCCCCTTGGTGTCCATATGTTTGTTCTCTACATCTGTGTCTCTATCTCTGCCCTGCAAACCGGTTCATCTGTACCATTTTTCTAGGTTCCACATATATGCATTAATATACAATATTTGTTTTTCTCTTTCTGACTTACTTCACTCCGTATGACAGTCTGTAGATCCATCAAGGTCTCTACAGATGAACCAATTTCATTCCTATGTATGGCTGAGTAATATTCCATTGTATATATGTACCACATCTTTATCCATTCGTCTGTCTGTGGGCACTTAGGTTGCTTTCATTACTTGGCTATTGTAAATAGTGCTGCAATGAACATTGTGGTGAATGTGTCTTTTTGATTTATGGTTTTCTCTGGGTATATGCCCAGTAGTGGGATTGCTGGATTATATGGTAATTCTATTTTTAGTTTTTTAAGGAACCTCCATACAGTTCTCCATAGAGACTGTATCGGTTTACATTCCCAACAATAGTGGAAGAAGATTCCTTTTCTCCACACCCTCTCCAACATTTGTTGTTTGTAGATTTTCTGATGATGTGACGAGATACCTCATTGTAGTTTCGATTTCCATTTCTCTAATAATTAGTGATGTTGAGCAGATTTTCATGTGTGTACTAGCCATTTCTATGTCTTCTTGGAAGAAATATCTATTTAGATCTTCTTCCATTTTTGTATTGGGTTGTTTGTTTTATTAATATGGAGCTGCATGAGCTGTTTATATATATTGGAGATTAATCATTTGTCCATTGATTCGTTTGCAAATATTCTCTGCCAATCTGAGGGTTGTCTTTTCATCTTGTTTGTAGTTTCCTTTGTTTTGCAAAAGCTTTCACGTTTCATTAGGTCCCATCTGTTTAGTTTTCTTTTTTATTTCATTACTATAGTAGGTGGATCAAAAAAGATCTTGCTGTGATTTACGTCAGAGTATCCTTCATAAGTTTTCCTCTCAGAGTTTTATACTATCCGGTCTTACATTAAGGTCTCTAATCCATTTTGAATATATTTTTATGTATGGTGTTGGGGAGTGTTCTAATTTCATTCTTTTACATGTAGCTGTCCATATTTCCCAGCACCAATGATTGAAGAGACTGTCTTATCTCCATTGTATAGTCTTGCTTCCTTTGTCATAGATTAGTTGACCATAGGTGTGTAGGTTTATCCCTGGGCTTTCTTTTTTTTTTTTTTTTCTTTTACACGTTTATTGAAGTATAATTGATTTACAATGGAGTGTTCGTTTCTGCTGTATAACAAAGTGAATCAGCTATACATATACAAATATCACCAGATCCCCTCCCTCTTGCATCTCCCTCCCACACTCCATATCCCACCCCTTTATGTGGTCACAAAGCACAGAGATGATCTCCCTGTTCTATGTGGCTGCTTCACAGTAGCTATTGGTGTTACATTTGGTAATGTATTTATGTCCATGCCACTCTCTCACTTCGTCCCAGCTTACCCATCCCCCTTCCGGTGTCCTCAAGTCCTTTCTCTATGTCTGTGTCCTTAATCCTGTCCTGCCACTAGGTTCTTCAAAATCTTTTTTTTTCTTCATTAGATTCCGTATATCTCTGTTAACATACAGTATTTGTTTTTCCCTTTCTGACTTACTTCACTGTGTAGGACAGATTCTAAGTCCATCCACCTCAGTACAAATAACTCAGTTTTGCTTCTTTTTATGGCTGAGTAATATTCCATTGTATATATGTGCCAGATTTTCTTTATCCATTCATCTGTCGATGGACACTTAGATTGCTTCCACGTCCTGGCTATTGCAAATAGAGCTGCAATGAACATTTTTGTACATAACTCTTTTTGAATTATGGTTTTCACAAGGGAAATGCCCAGTAGTTGGATTGTTGTGTCATATGGTACTTCTATTGTTAGTTATTTAAAGGAACCTCCGTACTGTTCTCCCTAGTGCCCATATCAATTTACATTCCCACCCACAGTGCAAGTGTGTTCCCTTTTCTCCAATAAAGGCCAATCCAGCATTTATTGTTTTGTAGATTATTTTGATGATTGCCACTCTGATTGCTGTGAGGTGATACCTCAGGGTAGTTTTGATTTGCATTTCTCTAATGATTAGTGATGTTCAGCATCCTTTCATGTGTTTCTTGGTAATCTGTATATCTTCTTTGGATAAATGTCTATTTAGGTCTTCTGCCTGTTTTTGGATTGGGTTGTTTGTTTTTGTGATATTGAGCTACATGCGGTGCTTTTAAAGTTAGGGGATTAATCCTTTGTCAATTGCTTCATTTGAAAATATTTTCTCCCATTCTGAGGGTTGTTTTTGCATCTTGTTTATGTTTTCCTGTACTGTGTAAAAGCTTTTAAGTTTCATTACGTCCCATTTGTTGATTTCTGTTTTCATTTCCATTTCTCTAGGAGGTGGGTCCAAAAGGATCTTGCTGTGATTTATGTCATAGAGTGTTCTGCCTATGGTTTCCTCTAAGTGTTTTATAGTGTCGTCTTATATTTAGATCTCTAATCAATTTAGAGTTTATTTTTGTGTATGGTGTTATGGAGTGTTCTAATTTCATTCTTTTATGTGTAGGGGTCTAGTTTTCCCAGCACCAATTACTGAAGAGACTGTCTTTTCTCCATTGTATATCCTTAGCTCCTTTGTCATAGATGAGATAGCCATAGGTATGTAGGTTTATCTCTGGGCTTTCTGTCCTGTTCCATTGATCTGTGTTTATGCCAATCTACATACACTTGATTCCATTATGGAGACATATAAATACATAGGTTTCAAGGTTATTACCAGTCAGATATATTCCTCTTCAGTGAATAGGGTGTTTTGTGTCCAGTTCATTGAGAAAGGAGTAGGTCTTGTCTGTTACATATTTGGTATATGGAATGGGATCTGTGCTAATTTCAAACTCTGCTTTTACACATCACCCCATGTCACCTTTCCCCTTAAGGAGGCATAACTGTGTTTTCTAAATGTGTAACTCTGTTCTCTTTTGAAATTCAGTTCATGTGTAGCCATGTTTACATTTCCTCTATAAGTGATATATTACAATAAGTTTCTTTTACTTTGTGGCTCATTTCACTTAGCATCATCGTACCTAAAGCCACTCATTAAGCTGCTATTGGCCTTATGACATTGATTTTATGTCTGAGTGACATTCCATTGTATATAAGTACCACAACATCTATATCCATTTTTTTTTTCCTTTCCTGGGATATATAAAGTGTACCAAAGTCGAGGTTCTTGTAAACAGAGCAGCCCTAAAGATTGGGCTGGCTGTGTGTGGTGGATTTTTAGTTTTCCCAAAATACACGCCCATGAGTGGAAGTGTGCTATGCTCTGTAGCTCTGTTTTAGAAAACAACATACAGTTCTCCAGAGAGGCTGTTGGCAATTTACATCCTGTCCATCAGCGTAACCAGGCTCCCTTTTCTCCATGGCCTGTCCTGCATTTGTGGTTTTTACACTATTTGTGGATGGCCCTTTTGACTGGAGGTAAGGGACACTTCTCTGTAGTGTGGATTTGCAATGCCTGATGGCTTGCTTGGCCAAAAAGGGCATATGCATTTTTTCCTGATTATATTCAGGAAAATATACATACTCCCTTTTCAGGCAAGGGCAACATTGTCGAAATTCTGTCACTTTTCATGTGCTTTAAAGACGACTCCAATCTACCTCTTGAAATCTGTTTCCTTCAATTCTGCCTTGCATTCAAATCCTCTTCACTGCCTTTCCTCAATATATTTCTGGATGATAGTTTTCCTTTATAACTCTGCAAGTTTGTGAATTGCTGTGCCCCTGATTTCCATTTTTCAACTCGCCTATTTGTGAGCTGGCTGCAATACCGCAGGATGGCTTTAGGCCCTAGTCTGTTTCCGGGGCTTCAGGCTGGGCCTTTGATTAATTATTCTTCCTGATGGGAAACTAGAGTGACATGTGCCTATCCAAACACCTACAGCTAATCTCTCATTTATTTCCCCTCTTCCTGTTCATCCTCTGCACAATTTGCAAACTGTGCATAACAGGAGGGTAAAGGCGCTGACACTCCAAGTGGGGATATTTTGAGTAATGCAGATGGAATGGCGAAGCCGAGCACGACAAAAGGAAAAATGAGGTACCTTTTAGAAAACTTTCCCAATTACACAATGTACCATCCACTGGGTTTCCCATGCATGTTTTAACTGGAGGAAGATTCCCTTAAACCTGGAGAGTTGGGACCACTAGAATGGGTAGCACATAGTTTTGCTCTAAGTTGTGTTGTTTTGTTCACACAACCTCAGAAATCTTGTCAGCCCCAAGTGTCCAGTCTTATGACTCATCCAGCTGTGGGTGTAAAGGTTGTCAATCTAGCTTGCATCACAGGCCCTGAACGTAATTTTTAAGACATTCTCTCTGTTTTTGCATTTTGCTTTTGAAATTTATTTTTATAAGTGGGTTTAACTGAATTTCAGTGCTGTATTCATGCCGTTATACACACACATGACTCCTTTATGGAGACATGAGAATACATATGTTTTAAAATACATAGAGTCAGACATATTCCTCTGCAATGAATAGGGGGTGTCGAGTCCAGTTCATTGTGCCGGGAGTAGGTGTTGTCTATTACATACATGGTTTATATAACGGTATCTGTGCTAATTTAAAACTGTGGTTTTATGCTTCACCCCAACTCCGCTTTCCCCTTAAGCAGGCAGAAGATGTTTTCTAAATGTGTGACTCTGTTGTGTTTGTCATTCAGTTCATGTGTAGTCATGTGTACATTCCCGCTATGAGTGATATCTTATGATAAGATTAGTTACTCTGTAATATTTCCTAACTCAGTTCATGTGTAGCCATGTTTACAGGACCTTCATAAGTGATATCTCATGATAAGTTTCTTTTTCTGTGTGACTTATTTCACTTAGAATCACCATACCTGAATCCCCTCTTTTTGCTGCTACTGGCCTTATGACATTGATTTCATGGCTGAGCGATATTCCATCGTACGTAAGTACCACAATATCTTGAACCATTTTTGTCTTTCCTGGGATACTTAAGGTGAACCCAAGTTGAGGTTCTTGTAAGCAGTGAAGCCCTAAATTTTAGGGTGGCTCTGTCTTATTGATTTTCAGTTTTCCCAAGGTATATTCCCTAGACTGGAAGTGCCCTTGGCTCTGTAGCTCTGTTGTTTACTTGTTTTAGGGAACACAATGCACTCCTCCAGAGAGGCAGTTGGCAATTTTCATCTCAGCCATCAACATAACAAGGCTCCCTGTTCTCCAGGGCCTGTCTTGAATTTCTGGTTTTTACCCATTTTGTGGATGTCCCTTTTGACCGGTGGGAAGGGATACTTCTTTGTAGTGCAGATTTGCATTGCTGCTTGCTTGCTTGGCCAAAAAGGGCATATGCATTTTCTCCTGAATATATTCAGGGGAAAACGCATACACACTTTTTGGGCAAGTGCATCATTCTCGAAGTTGTCCCCCTCTTCCTGTGCTTGAAAGGTGATTCCAACATACCTCTTGAAATCTGTTTCCTGCTATTCTGCCTCGTTTTAAATTCCGCCTCTCTGCCTTCCCTGAAAAGATTTTTGGATGATAGTTGTCCTCTATTACTCTGCCTGTTTGAAATTGTGTGCCACTGAGCTCCATTTTTCAACTCGTTTTTGTGAGCTGACAGCAAATCCAAAATTATGGTTCAAAACCTATACTGGTTCCCGGCGGGTGGCTGAGATTTTGGTTAATTCTACTTCCTGCCTGGTAATTAAATTGACATGTGCCCTTCCAAATGCCTAACAGCTACTCTCTCATTGGTTCTCCCTCTTCCCTTTAATCCTCTGCCAAATAGGCAACCTGTGCGAACCAGGAGTTTTTACGGGCAATCGCTCCAAGTTGGGAGATTGATAGTAAAGCAGTTGGAAGGTCAAACTGGAGCATAAGGAGAGGGAGTATAAGTTGAGTTTTAAAGACCTTTCGTATTCACAGTGTGTCCATTCCCTTGGTTTCCCGTAAATGTTATGGTTGTAGTAATATTCCCTTACACATGGATAGTTGGGACCCATGGAATGGGTGCCACACATTATGGCTTTAAAGGGTCTGCATTTGCTCATCCAGTCTCACCAAACCTCTCAGTCTCAAGTGTCCACCTTTATGCCACATCCAGCTGTCGTTGTAGGTAGGGTCATTCCAGGTTCCATCAGAGCCTCTGAAGGAATTGTAAATAATTTCCTGTTTTTTTGTTTTGTATTTGAAATTCCTTTTTATAGTGGGTTTGAGCTGATTCTCACTGCCATGTTTATGCCAGTCTAGACACACTTGATTCCCTTAGGGTGACATATCAATACATAGGTTTTAAAATTCTTACTAGTCAGATATTTTCCTCTGCGCAGAATATTGGGTTTTGAGTCCCTTTCACTGATGAAGGTGTAGGTCTTCTCTATTCCGTATTTCGATTTTGGAATGGTACTTGTACTAATACCAAAATCTGGTTTTATGCATCACCCCACCTCTCCTTCCTCCTTAAACAGGCATAAGTGTGTTTTCTAAATGTGAGACTCTGTTCCCTTTCCTAACTCAGTTCATGTGTAGCCATGTTACAGAAAAATCATAAGTGCAATCTTATGATGAGTTTGTTTTCCTGTGTGACTTATTTCACTTAGAATCATCGTACCTGAATCCACTCATTTTCCTGTTACTGGCATTATGACATTGATTTCATGGCTGAGGGATAATCCATCGTACATAAGTACCACAATTTTTTGAACCATTTTTATCTATCCTGGGATATTTATAGAGTACCCAAATTGAGATTCTTGTAAGCAGTGCAGCCCTAAATTTTTGGGGGGCTCTATCTTATTGATTTTCACTTTTCCCAAGGTATATTCCCTAGAATGGATGTGCCCACGGCTCTGTAGCTCTGTTGTTTACTTGTTTTAGGGAACACAATGCACTCCTCGAGAGAGGCAGTTGGCAATTTACATGCCGCCCATCAGCATAACAAGGCTCCATGTTCTCCAGGGCCTCTCTAGGATTTCTGGTTTTTACACATTTTGTGGATGTCCCTTTTGACCGGTGGGAAGTGATACTACTTTGCTGTGCAGATTTGCATTGCCCACTTGCTTGCTTGGCCATAAAGGGCGTATGTGTTTTCTCCTGAATATATTCAGGACAAAACGCATACGCCATTTTTCGCCAAGTGCATCACTGTCAAAGTTGTGCCTATCTTCCTAGGCTTTACAAGTGATTCCAACGAACTACTTGAAATCACATTCCTGCTATTCTGACTCGCTTTGAAGGCTGCCTCGTTTCTTTTCCTTAAGAGATTTTTTGGATGATAGTTGTCCTTTATTACTCTGCCTGTTTGTGAATTGCTGTGCCCCTGAGCCTCATTTTTCAACTCGTTTTTTGTGAGCTGACCGCAAGTCCAAAATTTTGGTTCAGGACCTATACTGGTTCACGGCGTGTGGCTGAGACTTTGGTTAATTATTCTTCCTCCCGGGCAATTAGAGTGACATATGCCCGTCCAAATGCCTAACAGCTACTCTTTCATTGGTTCCCCCTTTTCCCTTTCATCCTCTTCCAAATTGGCAGCCTGTGCGAACCAGGAGGTTAAAGGGGCTGTCTCTCCAAGTTGGGAGATTGATGGTAAAGCAGTTGGAAAGTCAAACCGGAGCACCAGGAGAGGGACAATTAGTTGGGTTTTAGAAACCTTTTGTATTCACTGTGTGTACATTCTCTTGGTTTCCTGTACATATTTTAACTGTACTAATATTCCCTTCAACCTGGAGAGTTGGGAACCATGGAATGGGTGCCACACATTATTGCTTTAAAGGGTCTGCATTTGCTCACCCAAATTCACCAACCCTCTCAGTCCCAAGTGTCCAGCCTTATGTCACATCCAGGTGTCGTTGTACACAGGGTCGTTCCAGGTTTCATCAGAGACCCTGAAGGAATTGTAAAGAATTTCCCTGTTGTTTTGTTTTTGAAATTCCTTTTTATAGTGGGTTTGAGCTGATTCTCACTGCCGTGTTTATGCCAGTCTAGACACACTTGATTCCCTTATGGAGACATATCAATACATAGGTTTTAAGATTCTTACTAGTCAGATATATTGCTCTGCAGAAAATATTCGGTTTTGATTCCCTTTCCCCGAGGAAGGTGTAGGTCTTGTCTATTCCATAGATTGTTTTTGGAACGGTACCTGTGCTTATATCAAACTCTGGTGTTATGCATCACCCCACCTCTCCTTCCCCCTTAAGCAGGCATAAGAGTGTGTTCTAAATGTGAGACTCTGTTGTCTTTCCTCACTCACTTCATGTGTAGCCATGTTTACAGGATCTTCTTAAGTGATATCTTATGATAAGATTCTTTTTCTGCGTGACTTATTTCACTTAGAATCATCATACCTGAATCCACTCATTTTGCTGCTACTGGTCTTATGACATTGGTTTCATGGCTGAGGGATATTCCATCGTACGTAAGTACAATAATTTTTTGAACCATTTTTAACTTTCCTGGGATATTTAAGGTGTACCCAAGTTGAGGTTCTTTTAAGCAGTGCATCCCTCAATTTTGGTGTGGCTCTGTCTTATTGATTTTCAGTTTTCCTAAGGTATATTCCCTAGACTTGAAGTGCCCTTGGCTATGTAGCTCTGTTGTTTAGTTGTTTTAAGGAACACAATGCACTCCTCCAGAGAGGCAGTTGGCAACTTACATCCAGCCCATCAGCATAACAATGCTCCCTGTTCTCCAGGTCCTCTCTTGCCTTTCTGGTTTTTACACATTTTGCCATTGTCCCTTTTGACCGGTGGGAAGGGGTACTTCTTTGTACTGCAGATTTGCATTGCCTGCTTGCTGGCTTGGCCAAAAAGGACGTATGCGTTTTCCCCTGAATATATTCAGGGGAAAACCCATACAACATTTTTGGCCAAGTGCATCATTGTCGAAGTTTTGCCCCTCTTCCTGTGCTTTACAGGTGATTCCAAGGTACCGCTTGAAATCTGTTTCCTGCTATTCTGCCTCGCTTTCAAGTCCGCCTCGTTGCCTTCTTTCAAAAGATTTTTGGACGATAGTTGTCCTTTATGAATCTGCCAGTTTGTGAATTGCTGTGCCCCTGAGCTCCATTTATCAAATCGTATTTTGTGAGGTGACCGCAAGTCCAAAATTTCGGTTCAGGACCTATACTGGTTCCTGGCAGGGGGATGAGTCTTTGGTTAATTCTTCTTCGTGCCAGGCAATTAGAGTGACATGTGCCCGTCCAAAAGCCTAACAGCTACTCTCTCATTGGTTCTCCCTCTTCCCTTTCATCCTCTGCCAAATTGGCAACCTGTGTTATCCAGGAGGTTAAAGGGGCTGTCTCTCCAAGTTGGGAGATTGATAGTAAAGCAGTTGGAAAGTCAAACTGGAGCACCAGGAGAGGGACAATTAGTTAAGTTTTAGAAACCTTTCGTATACACAGTGTGTCCATTCTCTAGGTTTCCCGTACATGTTATAGCTGTAGTAATATTCCCTTCAACCTGGAGAGTTTGGAACCATGGAATGGAGGCCACGCATTATTTCTTTAAACAGTCTGTGTTTCCTCACCCAGTCTCACCTATCCTCTCAGTCCCAAGTATCCAGCCTTATGCCACATCAAGCTATAGTTGTAGATAGGTTCATTTCAGGTATCATCAGAGACCCTGAAGGAATTGAAAGAATTTCCCTGTTTTTTTTGTTTTGTTTTTGAAATTCCTTTTTATAGTGGGTTTGAGCTGATTCTCGCTGTCATGATTATGTCAGTCTAGAAACACTTGATTCCCTTAGAGAGACATATCAATACATAGGTTTTAAGATTCTTACTAGTCAGATATATTCCTCTGCGTGAAATATGGGGTTTTGAGTGCCTTTCACTGAGGAAGGTGTAGGTCTTGTCTATTCCACAGTTGTTTTTTGGAACGGTACCTGTAATTATATCAAACTCTGGATTTATGCATCACCCCACCTCTCCTTCCCCCTTAAGCAGGCATAAGAGTGTTTTCTAAATGTGAGACTCTGTTCTCTTTCCAAAGTCAGTTCATGTGTAGCCATGTTTACAGGATCTTCATAAGTGATATCTTATGATAAGTCTCTTTTTCTGTGTGACTTATTTCACATAGAATCATCGTACCTGAATCCACTCATTTTGCTGCTACTGGTCTTATAACATTGATTTCATGGCTGAGGGATATTCCATGGTACGTAAGTACCCCAATTTTTTGAACGAATTTTATCTTCCCTTGGATATTTAAGGTGTACCCAAGTTGAGGTTCTTGTAAGCAGTGCAGCCCTGAATTTTTGAGTGGACCTGTTTATTTATTTTCAGTTTTCCCAAGGTATATTCCCTAGACAGGAAGTGCCCTTGGCTCTGTACCTCTGTTGTTTACTTGTTTTAGGGAACACAATGCACTCCTCCAGAGAGGCAGTTGGCAATTTACATGCCGCCCAGCAGCATAACAAGGCTCCCTGTTCTCCAGGGCCTGCCTTGACTTTCTTCTTTTTACTCATTTTGTGGATGTCCCTTTTGACCGGTGGGAAGTGATACTTCTTTGTAGTCCAGATTTGCATTGCCTGCTTGCTTGCTTTGCCAAAATGGGCGTATGCGTTTTCTCCTGAATATATTCAGGAGAAAACGCATATGCCCTTTATGGCCATGTGCATCATTGTCGAAGTCGTGCCCGTCTTCCTGTGCTTTAAAAATTAAGATTCTTAATAGTCAGATATATTCCTCTGCGGGAAATATGGCGTTTTGAATCCCTTTCACTGAGGAAGGTGTAGGTCTTGTCTATTCCATAGTTTCTTTTTGGAACGGTACCTGTTCTTATATCAAACTCTGGTTTTATGCATCACCCCACCTCTCCTTCCCCCTTAAGCAGGCATAAGAGTGTTTTCTAAATGTGAGATTCTCTTCTCTTTCGTAACTCAGTTCATGTGTAACCATTTTTAAAGGATCTTCATAAGTGATATCTTATGATAAGTTTCTTTTTCTGAGGGACTTATTTCACTTAGAATCATCGTACCTGAATCCACTCATTTTGCTGCTACTGGTCTTATGACATTGATTTCATGGCTGAGGTATATTCCATCGTACGTAAGTACCACAATTTTTTGAACCATTTTTATACTTCCTGGGATATTTAAGGTGTACCCATGTTTAGGTTCTTGTAAGCAGTGCAGCCCAAATTTTGGGGTGGCCCTGACTTATTGATTTTCAGTTTTCCCATGGTATATTCCCTAGACTGGAAGTGTCCTTCGCTCTGTACCTCTGTTGTTTACTTGTTATAGGTAACACAATGCACTCCTCCAGTGAGGCAGTTGGCAATTTACATGCCGCCCATCAGCATAACACGGCTCCCTGTTCTCCAGGGCCTGTCTTGCCTCTGGTTTTTCCCCATTTTGTGGATGTCCCTTTTGACTGTTGGGAAGTGCTACTTCTTTTTAGTGCCGATTTGCATTGCCCGCTTGCTTGCTTGGCCAAAAAGGTGTATGCGTTTTCTCCTGAATATATTCAGGAGTAAACGTATACGCCATTTTTGGCCAAGTGCATCATTGTCGAAGTTGTGCCCCTCTTCCTGTGCTTTAAAGGTGATTCCAACGTGGCTCTTGAAATCTGTTTCCTGCTATTCTGCCGCGCTTTCAAGTCCACCTCATTGACTTCCCTCAACAGATTTTTGGACGATAGCTACCCTTTATTACTCTGCCAGTTTTTTAATTGCTTTGTCCCTGAGCTCCAATTTTTACTCATTTTTTGTGAGCTGAACGCAAGTCCAATATTTTGGTTCAGGACCTATACTGGTTTTCGGTGGGTGGCTGAGTCTTTGGTTAATTCTTCTTCCTCCCAGGAAATAAGAAAGACATGTTCCCGTCTAAATGCCTAACATATACTCTCTCATTCGTTCTCCCTCTTCCCTTTCATCCTCTGCCATATTGGCAACCTGTGCGAACCAGGAGGTAAAAGGGGCAGTCTCTCCAAGTTAGGAGATTGATAGTAAAGTAGTTGGAAAGTCAAACCGGAGCACCAGGAGAGGGACTATTCGTTGAGTTTTACAGACCTTTCGTATTCACAATGTGTCCATTCTCTAGGTTTCCCGTACACGTTATAGCTGTAGTAATATTCCCTACAACCTTGAGAGTTGGGACCCATGGAATGTGTGTCATGCATTATGGCTTTAAAGGGTCTCCATTTGCTCACCCAATCTCACCAATCCTGTCAGTCCCATGTGGCCAGCCTTATGTCACATCCAGCTGTTGTTGTAGATAGCGTCACTCCAGGTTTCAGCAGAGACCCTGAAGGAATTTTAAAGAATTTCGGGGCCTCCCTGGTGGCGCAGTGGTTGAGAGTCCGCCTGCCGATGCAGGGGATACGGGTTTGTGCCCCGGTCTGGGAGGATCCCATATGCCGCGGAGCGGCTGGGCCCGTGAGCCATGGCCGCTGGGCCTGAGCATCCGGAGCCTGTGCTCAGCAATGGGAGAGGCCACAACAGTGAGAGGCCCACCTACCGCAAAAAGAAAAAAAAAAAAAAAAGAATTTCGCTGTTTTTTTGGTTTGTTTTTGAAATTCCTTTTTATAGTGGGTGTGAGCTGATTCTCGCTGTAATCATTATGCCAGTCTAGAAACACTTGATTCCCTTACGGAGACATATCAATACATAGGTTTCAAAATTCTTACTAGTCAGATATATTCCTCTGCGGGAAATATGGGGTTTTGAGACCCTTTCACTGAGGAAGGTGTAGGTCTTGTCTATTCCATAGTTGGTTTTTGGAACGGTACCTGTGCTTATATCAAACTCTGGTTTTATGCATCACCCCACCTCTCCTTCCCCCTTAAGCAGGCATAAGAGTGTTTTCTAAATGTGAGACTCTGTTCTCTTTCCTAACTCAGTTCATGTGTAGCCATGTTTACAGGATCTTCATAAGTGATATCTTATGATATGTTTCTTTTTCTGTGTGACTTATTTCACTTAGAATCATCGTACCTGAATACACTCATTTTGCTGCTACTGGCCTTATGACATTGATTTCATGGCTGAGGGATATTCGATCGTACGTAAGTACCACAATTTTTTGAATGATTTTTATCTTTCCTGGGATATTTCATGTGTACCCAAATTGAGGTTCTTGTAAGCAGTGCAGCCCTAAATTTTGGAGTGGCTCTGTCTTATTGATTTTCAGTTTTCCCAAGGTATATTACCTAGACTGGAAGTGCCCTTGGCTCTGTCGCTCTGTTGTTTACTAGATTTAGGGAACACAATGCACTCCTCCTGAGAGGCAGTTGGCAATTTCCATTCCGCCCATCAGCATAACAATGCTCCCTGTTCTCCAAGGCCTGTCTTGCCTTTCTGGTTTTTACCCATTTTCTGGATGTCCCTTTTGACCAGTGGAAAGTGATCCTTCTTTGTAGTGCAGATTTGCATTGCCTGCTTGCTTGCTTGGCCAAAAAGGGCGTATGTGTTTTCTCCTGAATATATTCAGGAGAAAACGCATTCGCCCTTTTTGGCCAAGTGCATCATTGTCGAAGTCATGCCCCTCTTCCTACGCTTTAAAGGCGATTCCAACATACCTCTTGAAATCTGTTTCCTGCTATTCTTCCTTGCTTTCAAGTCCGCCTCGTTGACTTCCCTCAACAGATTTCTGGCCGAGAGTTGCCCTTTATTACTCTGCCAGTTTGTGAATTGGTGTGCCCCTGAACTCCATTTTTTAACTCGTTTTTTGTGAGCTGAACGCAAGTCCAATATTTTGGTTCAGGACCTATACTGGTTTTCGGTGGTTGGCAGAGAATTTGGGTAATTCTTCTTCCTCCCAGGAAATAATAGTGACATGTGCCCGTCCAAATGCTTGACAGCTACTCTCTCATTGGTTCTCCCTATTCCCTTTCATCCTTTGCCAAATTGGCAACATTTGCGAACCAGGAGGTTAAAGGTGCTGTCTCTCCAAGTTGGGAGATTGATAGTAAACAGTTGGAAAGTCAAACTGGAGCACAAGGAGAGGGACTATTCATTGAGCTTTAGAGACCTTTCGTATTCACAGAGTGTCCATTCACTAGGTTTCCCGTACATGTTATAGCTGTAGTAATAATCCATTCAACCTGGAGATTTGGGACCAATGGAATGGGTGCCATGCATTATTTCTTTAAAGGGTCAGCATTTGCTCACCCAATCTCACCAATCCTCCCATTCCCATGTGTCCAGCATTTTGCCACCTCCAGCTGTCATTGTAGATAGGGTCATTCCATGTTTCATCAAAGATCCTGAAGGAATTGTAAAGAATTTCGCTGTTTTTTTTTGTTTGTTTTTGAAATTCCTTTTTATAGTGGGTTTGAGCTGATTCTCGCTGCCATGTTTATGCCAGTCTAGACACACTTGATTCCCTAAAAGAGACATATCAATACATAGGTTTTAAAATTCTTACTAGTCATATATATTCCTCTGTGGGAAATATGGGGTTTTAAGTCCCTTTCACTGAGGAAGGTGTAAGTCTTGTCTATTCCATATTTGGTTTTTGAACGGTACCAGTGCTTATATCAAACTCTGGTTTTATGCATCACCCCACCTCTCCTTCCCCCTTAAGCAGGCATAAGAGTGTTTTCTAAATGTGAGACTCTGTTCTCTTTCCTGACTCAGTTCATGTGTAGCCATGTTTGCAGGATCTTCATAACTGATATCTTATAAGTTTCTTTTTCTGTGTGACTTATTTCACTTAGAATCATCGTACCTGAATCCACTCATTTTGCTGCTACAGGTCTTATGACATTGATTTCATGGCTGAGGGATATTCCATCGTACGTAATTACCACAATTTTTGAACCATTTTTATATTTCCTGGGATATTTAAGGTGTACCCAAGTTGAGGTTCTTGTATGCAGTGCAGCCCTAAATTTTCCGGTGGCTCTGTCTTATTGATTTTCAGTTTTCCCAAGGTATATACCCTAGAGTGGAAGTGCCCTTGGCTCTATACATCTGTTGTTTACTTGTTTTAGGGAACACAGTGCACTCCTCCTGAGAGGCAGTTGGCAATTTACATGCCGCCCATCAGCATAACAAGGCTCCCTGTTCTCCAGGGCCTGTCTTGCCTTTCTGGTTTTTACCCATTTTGTGGATGTCCCTTTTGACGGGTGCGAAGTGATACTTCTTTGTATTGCAGATTTGCATTGCCCACTTGCTTGCTTGGCTGAAAAGGATGTATGCATTTTCCGCTGAATATATTCAGCACAAAACGCATACGCACTTTTTGGCCAAGTGCGTCATTGTCGAAGTTGTGACCCTCTTCCTGTGCTTTAAAGGCGATTCCAACGTACCTCTTGAAATCTGTTTCATTCTATTCTGCCTCCCTTTCAAGTTCACCTCGTTGCCTTCTCTCAACAGATTTTTGGACGATAGTTGCCCTTTATTACTCTGCCAGTTTGTGAATTGCTGTGCCCCTGAGCTCCATTTTTAACTCGTTTTTGTGAGCTGAACGAAAGTCCAATATTTTGGTTCAGGACCTATACTGGTTCCTGGAGGGTGGCTGAGACTTTGGTCAATTCTTCTTCCTCCCGGGAAATAAGAGTGACATATGCCCGTCCAAATTCCTAACAGCTACTCTTTCATTGGTTCTCTCTCTTCCCATTCATCATCTGCGATATTGGCAACCTGTGCGAAACAGGAGGTTAAAGTTGCTGTCTCTCCAGGTTGAGAGATTGATAGTAAAGCAGTTGGAAAGTCAAACTGGAGCACCAGGAGAGGGACTATTCGTTGAGTTTTAGAGACCTTTCTTATTCACAGTGTGTCCATTCTCTAGGTTTCCCGTACATGTCATAGATGTAGTAATATTCCCTTCAACCTGGAGAGTTGGGACACATGGAATGGGTGCCTTGCATTATTGCTTTAAAGGGTCTGCATTTGCTCACCCAATGTCACCAATCCTGTCAGTCCCATGTGGCCAGACTTATGCCATATCCAGCTGTCGTTGTAGATAGAGTCACTCCAGGTTTCAGCAGAGACCCTGAAGGAATTGTAAAGAATTTCGCTGTTTTTTTGGTTTGTTTTTGAAATTCCTTTTTATAGTGGGTTTGAGCTGATTCTCGCTGTAATCATTATGCCAGTCTAGAAACACTTGATTCCTTAAGGAGACATATCAATACATAGGTTTTAAAATTCTTACTAGTCAGATATATTCCTCTGCGGGAAATATGTGGTTTTGAGTCCCTTTCAATGAGGAAGGTGTAGGTCTTGTCTATTCCATAGTTGGTTTTTGGAACGGTACCAGTGCGTATATCAAACTCTGGTTTTATGCATCACCCCACCTCTCCTTCCCCATTAAGCAGGCATAAGAGTGTTTTCTAAATATGAGACTCTGTTCTATTTCCTAACTCAGTTCATGTGTAGCCATGTTTACAGGATCTTCATAAGTGATATCTTATGATAAGCTTCTTTTTCTGTGTGACTTATTTCACTTAGAATCATCGTACCTGAATACACTCATTTTGCTGCTACTGGTCTTATGACATTGATTTCATGGCTGAGGGATATTCGATCATACGTAAGTACCACAATTTTTTGAATGATTTTTATCTTTCCTGGAATATTTCAGGTGTACCCAAATTGAGGTTCTTTTAAGCAGTGCAGCCCTAAATTTTGGAGTGGCTCTGTCTTATTGATTTTCAGTTTTCCCAAGGTATATTCCCTAGACTGGAAGTGCCCTTGGCTCTGTACCTCTGTTGTTTATTGTTTTAGGGAACACAATGCACTCCTCCTGAGAGGCAGTTGGCAATTTACATTCCGCCCATCAGCATAACAATGCTCCCTGTTCTCCAGGGCCTGTCTTGCCTTTCTGGTTTTTACCCATTTTCTGGATGTCCCTTTTGACCAGTGGGAAGTGATCCTTCTTTGTAGTGCAGATTTGCATTGCCTGCTTGCTTGCTTGGCCAACAGTGGCGTATGTGTTTTCTCTTGAATATATTCAGGAGAAAACGCATTCGCCCTTTTTGGCCAAGTGCATCATTGTCGAAGTCATGCCCCTCTTCCTATGATTTAAAGGTGATTCCAACATACCTCTTGAAATCTGTTTCCTGCTATTCTTCCTCGCTTTCAAGTCCGCCTCGTTGACTTCCCTCAACAGATTTTTGGACGATAGTTGCCCTTTATTACTCTGCCAGTTTGTGATTTGGTGTGCCCCTGAACTCCATTATTTAACTCGATTTTTGTGAGCTGAACGCAAGTCCAATATTTTGGTTCAGGACCTATACTGGTTTTCGGAGGGTGGCAGAGAATTTGGGTAATTCTTCTTCCTCCCAGGAAATAACAGTGACATGTGCCCGTCCAAATGCTTGACAGCTACTCTCTCATTGGTTCTCCCTATTCCCTTTCATCCTTTGCTAAATTGGCAACCTTTGCGAACCAGGAGGTTAAAGGTGCTGTCTCTCCAAGTTGGGAGATTGATAGTAAACATTTGGAAAGTCAAACTGGAGCACAAGGAGAGGGACTATTCATTGAGATTTAGAGACCTTTCGTATTCACAGTGTGTCCATTCTCTAGGTTTCCCATACATGTTATAGCTGTAGTAATAATCCATTCAACCTGGAGATTTGGGACCAAAGGAATGGGTGCCATGCATTATTGCTTTATAGGGTAAGCATTTGCTCACCCAATCTCCCCAATCCTCCTAGTCCCATGTGTCCAGCCTTTTGCCACCTCCAGCTGTTATTGTAGATAGGGTCATTCCATGTTTCTTCAAAGATCCTGAAGGAATTGTAAAGAATTTCGCTGTTTTTTTTTTGTTTTTGAAATTCGTTTTTATAGTGGGTTTGAGCTGATTCTCGCTGCCATGTTTATGCCAGTCTAGACACACTTGATTCCCTAAAAGAGACATATCAATACATAGGTTTTAAAATTCTTACTAGTCATATATATTCCTTTGTGGGAAATATGGGGTTTTAAGTCCCTTTCACTGAGGAAGGTGTAAGTCTTGTCTATTCCATATTTGGTTTTTGAACGGTACCAGTGCTTATATCAAACTCTGGTTTTATGCATCACCCCACCTCTCCTTCCCCCTTAAGCAGGCATAAGAGTGTTTTCTAAATGTGAGACTCTGTTCTCTTTCCTAACTCAGTTCATGTGTAGCCATGTTTGCAGGATCTTCATAACTGATATCTTATAAGTTTCTTTTTCTGTGTGACTTATTTCACTTAGAATCATTGTACTGAATCGACTCATTTTGCTGCTACTGGTCTTATGACATTGATTTCATGGCTGAGGGATATTCCATCGTACGTAAGTACCACAATTTTTTGAACCATTTTTATATTTCCTGGGATATTTAAGGTGTACCCAAGTTGAGGTTCTTGTATGCAGTGCAGCCCTAAATTTTCGGGTGCTTCTGTCTTATTGATTTCCAGTTTTCCCAAGGTATATACCCTAGACTGGAAGTGCCCTTGGCTCTGTACCTCTGTTATTTACTTGTTTCAGGGAACACAATGCACTCCTCCTGAGAGGCAGTTGGCAATTTACATGCCGCCCATCAGCATAACAAGGCTCCCTGTTCTCCAGGGCCTGTCATGCCTTTCTGGTTTTTACCCATTTTGTGGATGTCCCTTTTTACCGGTGGGAAGTGATACTTCTTTGTAGTGCAGATTTGCATTGCCCACTTGCTTGCTTGGCTGAAAAGGATGTATGCATTTTCCGCTGAATATATTCAGGACAAAACGCCTACACACTTTTTGGCCAAGTGCATCATTGTCGAAGTTGTGCCCCTCTTCCTGTGCATTAAAGGTGATTCCAAGGTACCTCTTGAAATGTGTTTCCTGCTATTCTGCCTCGCTTTCAAGGTCCCCTCGTTGCCTTCCCTCAACAGATTTTTGGACGATAGTTGCCCTTTATTACACTGCCAGTTTTTGAATTGCTGTGCCCCTGAGCTCCATTTTTTAACTCATTTTTTGTGAGCTGAACGCAAGTCCAATATTTTGGTTCAGGACCTATACTGGTTCCCGGTGGGTGGCTGAGACTTTGGTCAATTCTTCTTCCTCCCGGGAAATAAGAGTGACATATGCCCTTCCAAATGCCTAACAGCTACTCTCTCATTGGTTCTCTCTCTTCCCATTCATCCTCTGCGAAATTGGCAACCTGTGCGAAACAGGAGGTTAAAGGTGCTGTCTCTCCAGGTTGAGAGATTGATAGTAAAGCAGTTGGAAAGTCAAACCGGAGCAGCAGGAGAGGGAGTATTTGTTGAGTTTTAGAGACCTTTCGTATTCACAGTGTGTCCATTCTCTAGGTTTCCCGTACATGTTATAGCTGTAGTAATATTCCCTTCAACCTGGAGAGTTGGGACACATGGAATGGGTGCCTTGCATTATTGCTTTAAAGGGTCTGCATTTGCTCACCCAATGTCACCAGTCCTCTCAGTCCCATGTGTCCAGCCTTATGCCAAATCCAGCTGTCATTGTAGACAGGGTCATTCCTGGTTTCATCAGATACCCTGAAGGAATTGTAAAGAATATCCCTGTTTTTTCGTTTGTTTTTGAAATTCCTTTTTATAGTGGGTTTGAGCTGATTCTCGCTGCCATGATTATTCCAGTCTAGAAACACTTGATTCCCTTATGAAGACATATCAATACATAGGTTTTAAGATTCTTACTAGTCAGATATATTCCTCTGCGGGAAATATGGGGTTTTGAGTCCCTTTCACTGAGGAAGGTGTAGGTCTTGTCTATTCCATAGTTGGTTTTTGGTATGGTACCTGTGCTTATATCAAATTCTGGTTTTATGCATCACCCCACCTCTCCTTCCCCCTTAAGCAGGCATAAGATTGTTTTCTAAATGTGAGACTCTCTTCTTTTTCCTAACTCAGTTCATGTGTAGCCATGTTTACAGGGTCTTCCTAAGTGATATCTTATGATAAGTTTCTTTTTCTGTGTGACTTACTTCACTTAGAATCATCGTACCTGAATCCACTCATTTTGCTGCTACTGGTCTTATGACATTGATTTCATGGCGGAGGGATATACCATCGTACGTACGTACCACAATTTTTTGAACCATTTTTATATTTCCTGAGATATTTAAGGTGTACCCAAGTTGAGGTTCTTGTAAGCAGTGCAGCCCTAAATTTTGGGGTAGTTCTGGCTTATTGATTTTCAGTTTTCCCAAGGTATGTTCCCTAGACTGGAAGTGTCCTTGGCTCTGTATCTCTGTTGTTTACTTATTTTAGGGAACACAATGCACTCCTCCAGAGGCAGTTGGCAGTTTATATCCCGCCCATCAGCATAACAAGGCTCCATGTTCTCCAGGGCCTGTCTTGAATTTCTGGTTTTTACCTTTTTTGTGGATGTCACTTTGGAACGGTGGGAAGTGATACTTCTTTGTAGTGCAGATTTACATTGTCCGCTTGCTTGCTTGGTCAAAAACGGCATATGCATTTTCTCCTGAATATACTCAGGAGAAAATGCATACGCCCTTTTTGGCCAAGTGCATTATTGTCGAAATTGTGCCCCTCTTCCTGTGTTTCCTTTTTTTTTCTTTTTTTATTTATAACTTTTTAGAGAAGAAGCTTTTTTTTTTTAACCCCACATTTGTTTATTTATTTATTTTTGGCTGTGGTGGGTGTTTGTTTCTGTGCGAGGGCTTTCTCTAGTTGTGGGAAGCGGGGACCACTCTCTTCATCGCGGTGCGCGGGCCTCTCACTGTCACGGCCTCTCTTGTTGCGGAGCACAGGCTCCAGATGCACAGGTTCAGCAGTTGTGGCTCACGGGCCCAGTTGCTCCGTGGCATGTGGGATCCTCCCAGACCAGGGCTCGTACCCGTGTCCGCTGCATTAGCAGGCAGATTCTCAACCTCTGCGCCACCAGGGAAGCTCTCTTCCTGTGTTTTAAAGGTGTATCCAACGTACCTCTTGAAATCTGTTTCCTCATATTCTGCCTCATTTTCAAGTCCGCCTCGTTGCCTTCCCTCAACAGATTTTTGGTTGATAGTTGTCCTTTATTACTCTGCCAGTTTGTGAATTGATATGCCCTATAGCTTCATTTTTTAACTCGTATTTTCTGAGCTGAACGCAAGTCCCATATTTTGGTTCAGGACCTATACTGGTTCCCGGTGGGTGGCTGAGACTTTGGTTAATTCTTCTTCCTCCCGGGAAATAAGGGTGACATATGCCCGTCCAAATGCCTAACAGCTACTCTCTCATTGGGTCTCCCTATTCCCATTCATCCTCTGTGAAATTGGCAACCTGTGAGAAACAGGAGGTTAAAGGAGCTGTCTCTCCAGGTTGGGAGATTGATAGTAAAGCAGTTGAAACGTCAAAGCGGAGCACCAGGAGAGGGACTATTCGTTGAGTTTTAGAGACCTTTCGTATTCACAGTGTGTCCATTCTCTAGGTTTCCCGTACATGTTATAGCTGTAGTAATATTGCCTTCAACCTGGAGAGTTGTGACCCATGTAGTGGGTGCCTTGCATTATTGCTTTAAAGGGTCTGCATTTGCTCACCCAATCTCACCAATCCTCTCAGTCCCATGTGTCCAGCCTTATGCCACCTCCAGCTGTCTTTGTAGATAGGGTCATTCCAAGTTTCATCAGAGACCCTGAAGGAATTGTAAAGAATTTCCCTGTTTTTTTGTTTTGTTTCTGAAATTCCGTTTTATAGTGGGTTTGAGCTGATTCTCGCTGCCATGTTTATGCCAGTGTAGACACACTTGATTCCCTTACGGAGACATATCAATACATAGGTTTTAAGATTCTTACTAGTCAGATATATTCCTCTGCGGGAAATATGGTGTTTCGAGTCCCTTTCACTGAGGAAGGTGTAGGTCTTGTCTATTCCATAGTTGGTTTTTGGAACGGTACCTGTGCTTATATCAAACTCTGGTTTTATGCATCACCCCACCTCTCCTTCCCCCTTAAGAAGGCATAAGAGTGTTTTCTAAATATGAGACTCTGTTCTCTTTCCTAACTCAGTTCATGTGTAGCCATGTTTACAGATCTACATAAGTGATATCTTTTGATAAGCTTCTTTTTCTGTGTGACTTATTTCACATAGAATCATCGTACCTGAATCCACTCTTTTTGTTGCTACGGGTCTTATGACATTGATTTCATGTCTGTGGGATATTCCATCGTACGTAAGTACCCCAATTTTTTGAACCATTTTTATATTTCCTGGGATATTTAAGGTGTACCCAAGTTGAGGTTGTTGTAAGCAGTGCAGCCCTAAATTTTGGGGTGGCTGTGTCTTATTGATTTTCAATTTTCCCAAGGTATATTTGCTAGACTGGAAGTGCCCTTGGCTCTGTAGCTCTGTTGTTTACTTGTTTTAGGGAACACAATGCACTCCTCCAGAGAGGCAGTTGGCAATTTACATGCCGCCCATCAGCATAACAAGGCTCCCTGTTCTCCAGGGCCGGTTTTGCCTTTCTGGTTTTTACCCATTTTGTGTATGTTCCTTTGGACCGGTGGGAAGTGATACTTCTTTGTAGTGCCGATTTGCATTGCCCACTTGCTTGCTTGGCCAAAAAGGGCGTATATGTTTTCTCCTGAATATATTCAGGAGAAAACGCATAGGCCCTTTTTGGCCAAGTGCATCATTGTCGAAGTTGTGCCCCTCTTCCTGTGCTTTAAATGCGATTCCAACGTACCTCTTGAAGTCTGTTTCCTGCTATTCTGCCTCACTTCACGTCAGCGTGTTTGCCTTCCCTCAACAGATTTTTGGATGATAGTTGCCCTTTATTACTCTGCCAGTTTGTGAATTGCTCTGCCCCTGAGCTCCATTTTTTAACTCGTTTTTGTGAGCTGAACCCAAGTCCAATATTTTGTTTCAGGACCTATACTGGTTCCCGGTTGTTGGCTGAGACTTTGGTCAATTCTTCTTCCTCCCAGGATATAAGTGTGACATATGCCCGTGCAAATGCTTAACAGCTACTCTCTCATTGGTCCTCCCTCTTCCCATTCATCCTCTGCGAAATTGGCAACCTGTGCGAAACAGGAGGTTAAAGGTGCTGTCTCTCCATGTTGGGAGATTGATTGTAAAGCAGTTGGAAAGTCAAACTGGAGCACCAGGAGAGTGACTATTCTTTGAGTTTTAGAGACCTTTCGTATTCACAGTGTGTCCATTCTCTAGGTTTCACATACATATTATAGCTATAGTAATATTCCCTTCAACCTGGAGAGTTGGGACCCATGGAATGGGTGCCATGCATTATTGATTTAAAGGGTCTGCATTTGCTCACCCAAACTCACCAATCCTCTCAGTCCCATGTGCCCAGCCTTATGCCACATCCAGCTGTCGTTTTAGATAGGGTGATTACAAGTTTAATCAGAGACCCTGAAAGAATTGTAAAGAATTTCGCTGTTTTCTTGTTTTGTTTTTGAAATTCCGTTTTATAGTGGGTTTGAACTGATTCTCGCTGCCATCTTTATGCCACTCTAGAAACACTTGATTCCTTTACAGAGACATATCAATACATAGGTTTTAAGATTCTTAATAGTCAGAAATATTCCTCTGTGGGAAATATGGGGTTTTGAGTCCCTTTCACTGAGGAAGGTGTAGGTCTTGTCTATTCCATAGTTGGTTTTTGGAAGGGTACCTATGCTTATATCAAACTCTGGTTTTATGCATCACCCCACCTCTCCTTTCCCCTTAAGCAGGCATAAGAGTGTTTTCTAAATGTGAGACTCTGTTCTCTTTCCTAACTCAGTTCATGTGTAGCCATGTTTACAGGATCTTCATAAGTGATATCTAATGATAAGTTTCTTTTTCTGTTTGACTTATTTCACTTAGAATCATCGTACCTGAATCCACTCATTTTGCTGCTACTGGTCTTATGACATTGATTTCATGGCTGAGGGATATTCCATCATACGTATATACCACAATTTTCTAAACACTTTTTATCTTTCCTGGGATACTTAAGGTGTACCCAAGTTGAGGTACTTGTAAGGAGTGCAGCCCTAAATATTTGGGTGGCTCTGTCTTATTGATTTTCAGTTTTCCCAAGGTATATTCCCTAAACTGCAGGTGTACTTGGCTGTGTTGCTCTGTTGTTTACTTGTTTTATGGAACACAATGCACTCCTCCAGAGAGGCAGTTGGCAATTTACCTCCTGCCCAACAGCATAATAAGGCTCCCTGATCTCCAGGGCCTGTCTTGCCTTTCTGGATTTTACCCATTTTGTGTATGTCCCTTTTGACCCGTGGGAAGTGAAACTTCTTTTTAGTGCAGATTTGCATTGCCTACTTGCTTGCTTGGCCAAAAAGGGCGTATGCGTTTTCTCCTGAATATATTCAGGAGGAAACGCATACGCCCTTTTTGGCCAAGTGCATCATTTTCGAAGTTTTGCCAGTCTTCCTGTGCTTTAAAGGCAATTCCAACGTACCTCATGAAATCTATTTCCTGCTATCCTGCCTCGCTTTTTTTTTTCCTGATTTATAAAATTACTTTTAATTAAGATGAATTCTTGGTGCTCTGTTTCTTGATCCAGGTAATGCTATGTGTGTGTTCAGTTTTTGAAAATTCATCAAGCTATATACTCAAAACATGTATTTTTCTGATAACTGGGCAAAAGACATAAAACATGAGTTCTTTACATTAGTTTTGTAATTATAAGAACTTATTAAGTAGGATGTTTAACTTATTAATTTTCAAACTTTTCATTCTTATTCAAGAAGTAATGGCTATAGATTCCTTATTTTATACTGCCTCAGCTACATATTATGTTTTTTTTTATGCATATATTTTTTATTTTCTCCCATTTTTTATAACAAATTTAATCAGTTATACATATACATATGTTTCCATAACCCCTCCCTTTTGCGTCTCCCTCCCACCCTCCCTATCCCACCCCTCCAGGCAGTCACAAAGCACCAAGCTGATCTCCCTGTGCTATGCGGCTGCTTCCCCCTAGCTATCTACCTTACGTTTGGTAGTGTATATATGTCCATGCCGCTCTTTCACTTTGTCACAGCTTACCCTTCCCCCTCCCCATATCCTCAAGTCCATTCTCTAGTAGGTCTGTGTCTTTATTCCTGTCTTACCCCTATGTTCTTCATGACATTTTTTTTCTTAAATTCCATATATATGTGTTAGCATACAGTATTTGTCTTTCTCTTTCTGACTTACTTCACTCTGTATGACAGACTCTAGGTCTATCCACCTCATTACAAAGAGCTCAATTTCATTTCTTTTTATGGCTGAGTAATATTCCATTGTATATATGTGCCACATCTTCTTTATCCATTCATCCGATGATGGACACTTAGGTTGTTTCCATCTCCGGGCTATTGTAAATAGGGCTGCTATGAACATTTTGGTACATGTCTCTTTTTGAATTATGGTTTTGTCAGGGTATATGCCCAGTAGTGGGATTGCTGGGTCATATGGTAGTTCTATTTGTAGTTTTTTAAGGAACCTCCATACCGTTCTCCATAGCGGCTGTACCAATTCACATTCCCACCAGCAGTGCAAGAGTGTTCCCTTTTTTCCACACCCTCTCCAGCATTTATTGTTTCTAGATTTTTTGATGATGGCCATTCTGACTGGTGTGAGATGATATCTCATTGTAGTTTTGATTTGCATTTCTCTAATGAGTAAAGATGTTGAGCATCCTTTCATGTGTTTGTTGGCAGTCTGTATATCTTCTGTGGAGAAATGTCTATTTAGGTCTTCTGCCCATTTTTGGATTGGGTTGTTTGTTTTTTTTGTTATTGAGCTGCATGAGCTGCTTATAAATTTTGGAGATTAATCCTTTGTCAGTTGCTTCATTTGCAAATATTTTCTCCCATTCTGAGGGTTGTCTTTTGGTCTTGTTTATGGTTTCCTTTGCTGTGTAAAAGCTTTTAAGTTTCATTAGGTCCCATGTGTTTATTTTTGTCTTTATTTCCATTTCTCTAGGAGGTGGGTCCAAAAGGATCTTGCTGTGATTTATGTCATAGAGTGTTCTGCCTATGTGTTCCTCTAAGAGTTTGATAGTGTCTGGCCTTACATTTAGGTCTTTAATCCATTTTGAGCTTATTTTTGTGTATGGTGTTAGGGAGTGATCTAATCTCATACTTTTACATGTCCCTATCCAGTTTTCCCAGCACCACTTATTGAAGAGACTGTCCTTTCTCCACTGTACATTCCTGCCTCCTTTATCAAAGATAAGGTGACCATATGTCCGTGGGTTTAACTCTGGGCTTTCTATCCTGTTCCATTGATCTATCTTTCTGTTTTTGTGCCAGTACCATACTGTCTTGATTACTGTAGCTTTGTAGTATAGTCTGAAGTCAGGGAGCCTGATTCCTCCAGCTCCATTTTTCGTTCTCAAGATTGCTTTGGCTATTCGGGGTCTTTTGTGTTTCCATACAAATTGTGAAATTTTTTGTTCTAGTTCTGTGAAAAATGCCAGTGGTAGTTTGATAGGGATTGCATTGAACCTGTAGATTGCTTTGGGTAGTAGAGTCATTTTCACAATGTTGATTCTTCCAATCCAAGAACATGGTACATCTCTCCATCTATTTGTATCATCTTTAATTTCTTTCATCAGTGTCTTATAATTTTCTGCATACAGGTCTTTTGTCTCCTTAGGTAGGTTTATTCCTAGATATTTTATTCTTTTTGTTGCAATGGTAAATGGGAGTGTTTCCTTGATTTCACTTTCAGATTTTTCATCATCAGTATATAGGAATGCCAGAGATTTCTGTGCATTAATTTTGTATCCTGCAACTTTACCAAATTCATTGATTAACTCTAGTAGTTTTCTGGTAGCATCTTTAGGATTCTCTATGTATAGTATCATGTCATCTGCAAACAGTGACAGCTTTACTTCTTCTTTTCCAATTTGGATTCCTTTTATTTCCTTTTCTTCTCTGATTGCTGTGGCTAAAACTTCCAAAACTAGGTTGAATAAGAGTGGTGAAAGTGGGCAACCTTGTCTAGTTCCTGATCTTAGTGGAAATGGTTTCAGTTTTTCACCATTGAGGACGATGCTGGCTGTGGGTTTGTCATATATGGCCTTTATTATGTTGAGGAAAGTTCCCTCTATGCCTACTTTCTGCAGGGTTTTTATCATAAATGGGTGTTGAATTTTGTCGAAAGCTTTCTCTGCATCGATTGAGATGATCATATGGTTTTTCTCCTTCAATTTGTTAATATGGTGTATCACGATTGATTTGCGTATATTGAAGAATCCTTGCATTCCTGGAATAAACCCCACTTGATCATGGTGTATGATCCTTTTAATGTGTTGTTGGATTCTGTTTGCTAGTATTTTGTTGAGGATTTTTGCATCTATGTTCATCAGTGAGATTGACCTGTAGTTTTCTTTCTTTGTGACATCCTTGCCTGGTTTTGGTATCAAGGTGATGGTGGCCTCGTAGAATGAGTTTGGGAGTGTTCCTCCCTCTGCTATATTTTGGAAGAGTTTCAGAAGGATAGGTGTTAGCTCTTCTCTAAATGCTTGATAGAATTCGCCTGTGAAGCCATCTGGTCCTGGGCTTTTGTTTGTTGGAAGATTTTTTATCACAGTTTCAATTTCAGTGCTTGTGATTGGTCTGTTCATATTTTCTATTTCTTCCTGATTCAGTCTTGGCAGGTTGTGCATTTCTAAGAATTTGTCCATTTCTTCCAGGTTGTCCATTTTATTGGCATAGAGTTGCTTATAGTAATCTCTCATGATCTTTTGTATTTCTGTAGTGTCAGTTGTTACTTCTCCTTTTTCATTTCTAATTCTATTGATTTGAGTCTTCTCCCTTTTTTTCTTGATGAGTCTGGCTAATGGTTTATCAATTTTGTTTATCTTCTCAAAGAACAAGCTTTTAGTTTTATTGATCTTTGCTATCGTTTCCTTCATTACTTTTTCATTTATTTCTGATCTGATTTTTATGATTTCTTTCCTTCTGCTAACTTTGGGATGTTTTTGTTCTTCTTTCTCTAATTGCTTTAGGTGCAAGGTTAGGTTGTTTATTCGAGATGTTTCCTGTTTCTTAAGGTGAGATTGTATTGCTATAAACTTCCCTCTTAGAACTGCTTTTGCTGCATACCATAGGTTTTGGGTCGTCGTGTCTCCATTGTCATTTGTTTCTAGGTATTTTTTAATTTCCTCTTTGATTTCTTTAGTGATCACTTCGTTATTAAGTAGTGTATTGCTTAGCCTCCATGTGTTTGTATTTTTTACAGATCTTTTCCTGTAATTGATATCTAGTCTCATAGCATTGTGGTCGGAAAAGATACTTGATACAATTTCAATTTTCTTAAATTTACCAAGGCTTGATTTGTTACCCAAGATATGATCTATCCTGGAGAATGTTCCATGAGCACTTGAAAAAAATGTGTATTCTGTTGTTTTTGGATGGAATGTCCTATAAATATCAATTAAGTCCATCTTCTTTAATGTATCATTTAAAGCTTGTGTTTCCTTATTTATTTTCATTTTGGATGATCTGTCCATTGGTGAAAGTGGGGTGTCAAAGTCCCCTACTATGATTGTGTTACTGTCGATTTCTCCTTTTATGGCTGTTAGTATTTGCCTTATGTATTGAGGTGCTCCTATGTTGGGTGCATAAATATTTACAATTGTTATATCTTCTTCTTGGATCGATCCCTTGATCATTATGTAGTGTCCTTCTTTGTCTCTTCTAGTAGTCCTTATTTTAAAGTCTATTTTGTCTGATATGAGAATTGCTACTCCAGCTTTCTTTTGGTTTCCATTTGCATGGAATATCTTTTTCCATCCCCTTACTTTCAGTCTGTATGTGTCTCTAGGTCTGAAGTGGGTCTCTTGTAGACAGCATATAGATGGGTCTTGTTTTTGTATCCATTCAGCCACTCTGTGTCTTTTGGTGGGAGCATTTAGTCCATTTACATTTAAGGTAATTATCGATATGTATGTTCCTATTCCCATTTTCTTAATTGTTTTGGGTTCGTTATTGTAGGTCTTTTCCTTCTGTTGTGTTTCTTGCCTAGA
This sequence comes from Mesoplodon mirus, assembly GCF_964341445.2. Classification (NCBI taxonomy): domain Eukaryota; kingdom Metazoa; phylum Chordata; class Mammalia; order Artiodactyla; family Ziphiidae; genus Mesoplodon; species Mesoplodon mirus. Next base: position 1,287,905 of record NW_028295734.1, read on the forward strand.
GAAGTTCCTTTAGCATTTGTTGTAAAGCTGGTTTGGTGGTGCTGAACTCTCTCAGCTTTTGCTTGTCTGTAAACGTTTTAATTTCTCTATCAAATCTGAATGAGATCCTTGCTGGGTAGAGTAATCTTGGTTGCAGGTTTTTCTCCTTCATCACTTTAAGTATGTCCTGCCACTCCCTTCTGGCTTGTAGAGTTTCTGCTGAGAGATCAGCTGTTATCCTGATGGGGATTCCCTTGTGTGTTATTTGTTGTTTCTGCCTTGCTGCTTTTAATATGATTTCTTGGTGTTTAATTTTTGACAGTTTGATTAATATGTGTCTTGGCGTATTTCTCCTTGGATTTATTCTGTATGGGACTCTCTGTGCCTCCTGGACTTGATTAACTATTTCCTTTCCCATATTAGGGAAGTTTTCAACTATAATCTCTTCAAATATTTTCTCAGTCCCTTTCTTTTTCTCTTCTTCTTCTGGAACCCCTATAATTCGAATGTTGGTGCGTTTAATGTTGTCCCAGAGGTCTCTGAGACTGTCCTCTGTTCTTTTCATTCTTTTTTCTTTATTTTGCTCTGCAGCAGTTATTTCCACTATTTTATCTTCCACCTCACTTATCCGTTCTTCTGCCTCAGTTATTCTGCTATTGATCCCATCTAGAGTATTTTTTATTTCATTTATTGTGTTTTTAATCGATGCTTGATTCATCTTTAGTTCTTCTAGGTCCTTGTTAACTGTTTCTTGCATTTTGTCTATTCTATTTCCAAGATTTTGGATCTGGGAAATAGAATCTTGGATCATCTTTACCATCATTATACTGAATTCTTTTTCAGGTAGACTTCCTATTACCTCTTCATTTGTTAGGTCTGGTGGGTTTTTATCTTGCTCCTTCTCCTGCTGTGTGTTTTTCTGTCTTCTCATTTTGCTTATGTTACTGTGTTTGGGGTCTCCTTTTTGCAGGCTGCAGGTTCGTAGTTCCTGTTGTTTTTGGTGTCTGTCCCCAGTGGCTAAGGTTGTTTTAGTGGGTTGTGTAGGCTTCCTGGTGGAGGGGACTAGTGCCTGTGTTCTGGTGGATGAGGCTGGATCTTGTCTTTCTGGTGGGCAGGTCCACGTCTGGTGGTGTGTTTTGGGGTGTCTGTGGACTTTTTATGATTTTAGGCCACCTCTCTGCTAATGGGTGGCGTTGTGTTCCTGTCTTGCTAGTTGTTTGGCTCAGGGTGTCCAGCACTGTAGCCTGCTGGTCGTTGAGTGAAGCTGGGTGCTGGTGTTGAGATGGAGATCTCTGGAAGATTTTCGCCGTTTGATATTATGTGGAGCTGGGAGGTCTCTTGTGGACCAGTGTCCTGAAGTTGGCTCTCCCACCTCAGAGGCACAGCACTGACTCCGGGCTCCTCAATTTGGGATGATGTGTTGTCTATTCATGTATTCCACAGATGCAGGATACATCAAGTTGATTGTGGAGCTTTAATCCGCTGCTTCTGAGGCTGCTGGGAGAGGTTTCCCTTTCTCTTCTTTGTTCTCACAGCTCCTGGGTCTCAGCTTTGGATTTGGCCCCGCCTCTGCGTATAGGTAGCCGGAGGGCATCTGCTCTTCGCTCAGATAGGACAGGGTTAAAGGAGCAGCCTCTTCGGGGACTCTGGCTCACTCAGGCCAGGAGGGAGGGAGGGGCACAGAGTGCGGGGCGAGCCTGCAGCGGCAGAGGTCGGCGTGACATTGCACCAGCCCGAGGCGCGCCGTGCGTTCTCCCAGGGAAGCCGCCCCTGGATCCCGGGACCCCGGCAGTGGCGGGCTGCACAGGCTCCCGGAAGGGCGGTGTGGGCAGTGACCTGCGCTCGCACACAGGCTTTTTGGCGGCTGCAGCAGCAGCCCCAGCGTCCCACGCCCGTCACTGGCCTCCGCGCTTTCAGTCGCGACTCGCGCCCGTCTGTGGAGCCCCTTTAAGCAGCGCTCTTAATCCCCTCTCCTCGCGCACCAGGAAACCAAGAGGGAAGAAAAAGTCTCTTGCCTCTACGGCAGCTCCAGAGTTTTCACGGACTCCCTCCCGGCTAGCTGTGGCACATTAACCCCTTTCAGGCTGAGTTCTCGCCGCCAGCCCCAGTCCTCTCCCTGCGCTCTGACCGGAGCCCCAGCCTCAGCTTCCAGCGCTGCGCGCCCCGGCGGGCGAGCAGACAAGCCTCTCGGGCTGGTGAGTGCCGCTCGGCACCGATCCTCTCTGTGGGGATCTCTCCGCTTTGCCCTACCCAGGTATGTGGGGAGTTTCTTGCCTTTTGGGAGGTCTGGGGTCTTCTGCCAGCGTTCAGTAGGTGTTCTGTAGGAGTTGTTCCACGTGTAGCTGTATTTCTGGTGTATCCGTGGGGAGGAAGGTGATCTCCGCGTCATACTCTTCTGCCATCTTACCCGGAAGTCTCCCTGCCTCGCTTTAAAGTCCGCTTCGTTGTCTTCCGTCAACAGATTTTTGGATGATAATTGTCCTTTATTACTTTGCAAGTTTGTGAATTGCTGTGCCCTTGAGCTCCATTTTTCAACTCGTTTTTTTTGAGCTGAAAACATGTCCAAAATTTTGGTTCAGGACCCATAATGTTTCCCGATGGGTGCTTGCAACTTTGGTAAATTCTTCTTCCTGCCGGTAAATTAGAGTGACATATGCCCGTCCAAATGCCTAACAGCTACTCTCTCATTGGTTCTCCCTCTTCCCTTTCATCCTCTGCCAAATTGGCCACTTGTGAGAACCAGTAGGTTAAAGGGGCTGTCTCTCCAAGTTGGGAGATTGATAGTAAAGCAGTTGGAAAGTCAAACTGGAGCACCAGCAGAGCGACTATTCGTTGAGTATTAGAAACCTTTCGTATTCACAGTGTGTCCATTCTCTAGGTTTCCCGTACATGTTATAGCTGTAGTAATATTCCCTTCAACCTGGAGAGTTGGGACCCATGGAATGCGTGCCATGCATTATTGCTTTAAAGGGTCTGCATTTACTCACCCAATCTCACCAATCCTCTCAGTCCCAAGTGTCAAGCCTTATGCCACATCCAGCTGTCATTGTAGACAGGGTCTTTCCAGGTTTCATAAGAGACCCTGAAGGAATTGTAAAGAATTTCCCTGTTTTTTTGTTTTGTTTTTGAAATTCATTTTTATAGTGGGTTTGAGCTGATTCTCGCTGCCCTGTCTATGCCAATCTAGACACACTTGATTCCCTTACGGAGACATATCAATACATAGGTTTTAAGATTCTTACTACTCAGATATATTCCTCTGTGGGAAGTATGGGGTGTTGAGTCCCTTTCACTGAGGTAGGTGTAGATCTTGTCTATTCTGTATTTGGTTTTTGGGTCGGTGCGGGTATTAATATCAAACTCTGTTTTTATGCATCACCCCACCTCTCCTTCCCCCTTATGCAGGCATAAGTGTATTTTCTAAGTGTGAGTATCTCTTCTCTTTCCTAACTCAGTTCATGTGTAGCCATGTTTACATGACCTTCATAAGTGATATCTTATGATAAGTCTCTTTTACTCTGTGACTTATTTTACTTAGAATCATCATACCTGAATCCACTCATTTTGCTGCTACTGACCTTATGACATTGATTTCATGGCTGAGCGATACTCCATCATATGTAAGTACCAGCATTTCTTGAAACATTTTTGTCTTTCCTGGGATATTTAAGGTGTAGCCAAGTTGTGGTTCTTGTAAGCAGTGCAGGCCTAAATTTGGGGGTGGCTCTGTCTTATAGATTTTCAGTTTTCCCAAGGTATATACCCTAGACTGGAAGTGCCCTTGGCTCTGTAGCTCTGTTGTTTACTTGTTTTAGGGAACACAATGCACTCCTCCAGAGAGGCAGTTGGCAATTTATATCCCGCCCATCAGCATAACAAGGCTCCCTGTACTCCAGGGCCTCTCTAGCCTTTCTGGTTTTTACACATTTTATGGATGTCCCTTTTGACCGGCCGGAAGTGATACTTCTTTGTAGTGCCGATTTGCATGGCATGCTTGCTTCCTTGGCCAAAAAGGGCGTATGCGTTTTCTCCTGAATATACTCAGGAGAAAACGCATATGCCCTTTTTGGCCAAGTGCACCATTGTAGAAGATGTGCCCCTCTTCCTGTGCTTTACAGGTGATTCCAACGTACCTCTTGAAATCTGTTTCCTGTTATTCTGCCTCGCTTTGAAGGCCGCCCCGTTTCCTTCCTTCAACAGATTTTTGGACGATAGTTGTCCTTTATTATTCTGCCAGTTTGTGAATTGCTGTGCCCCTGAGCAAGATTTATGAAGTGGTTTTTGCTGAGCTGACCGCAAGTCCAAAGTTTTGGTACAGGACCTATACTCGTTCCCGGCACATCACTGAAACTTTTGTAAATTCTTCTTCCTGCCTGGAAATTAGAGTGACATTTACTCGTCCAAATGCCTAACAGATACTCTCTCATTGGTTCTCCCTCTTCCCTTTCATCCTCTGTCATATTGGCAACATGTGCGAACCAGGAGGTTAATGGGGCTGTCTCTCCAAGTTGGGAGATTGATAGTAAAGCAGTTGGAAAGTCTAACAGGAGAACCAGGAGAGGGACACTTCATTGAGTTTTAGGAACATTTCATATTCACAGTGTGTCCATTTGCTACATTTCCCATACTTGTTATAGCTGTAGTAATATTCCCTTCAACCTGGAGAGTTGGGACACATGGAAAGTGTTCCACGTATTATTGCTTTAAAGGGTCTCCTTTGCTCACCCAATCTCAAAAATCCTCTGTGTCCCAAGTATCCAGCCTTATGTCACATCCAGCTATCATTGTAGATAGGGTCATTTCAGGTTTCATCAGAGACCCTGAAGGAATTGTAAAGCATTTCCCTGTTTTGTTGTTTTGTTTTTGAAATTCCATTTTATGGTGGGTTTGAACTGATTCTCACTGCCATGTTTATGCCTGTCTAGACACACTTGATTCCCTAACGGAGACATATCAATGCATAGGTTTTAAGATTCTTACTAGTCAGATATATTCCTCTGCGAGAAATATGGGGTTTTGAGTCCCTTTCACTGAGGAAGGTGTAGGTCTTGTGTATTCCGTAGTTGTTTTTTGGAACGGTACCTCTGCTTATATCAAACTCTGGTTTTATGCATCACCCCACCACTCTTTCCACCTTAAGCAGGCATAAGAGTGTTTTCTAAATGTGAGACTCTGTTCTCTTTCCTAACTCAGTTCATGTGTAGCCATGTTTACAGGATCTTCTTAAGTGATATCTTATGATAAGTTTCTTTTTCTCTGTAACTTATTTCACTTAGAATCATCATACCTGAATCCACTCATTTTGCTGCTACTGGTCTTATGACTTTGATTTCATGGCTGAGGGATATTCCATCGTACGTAATTACCAATGTTTTTTGAACCATTTTTATTTTTCCTGGGATATTTAAGGTGTTCCCAAATTGAGTTTCTTGTAAGCAGTGCAGCCCTAAATTTTGGGGTGGCTCTTTCTTATTGATTTTCAGATTTCCCAAGGTATATTCTCTAGACTGGAAGTGCCCTTGGCTGTGTAGCTCTGTTGTTTACTTGTTTTAGGGAACACGATGCACTCCTTCAGAGAGGCAGTTGGCAATTTACATCTCGCCCATCAGCATAACAAGCCTCCCTGTACTCCAGCGCCTGTCTTGCCTTTCTGGATTTTACCCATTTTGTGGATGTCCCTTTTGACCGGTGGGAAGTGATACTACGTTGTAGTGCAGATTTGCATTGCCCGCTTCCTAGCTTGGCCAAAAATGGCGTATGCGTTTTCTCCTGAATATATTGAGGAGAAAACCCATACACCCTTTTTGGAAAAGTGCATCATTTTCGAAGTTGTGCCCCTCTTCCTGTGCTTTAAAGGCTATTCCAACGTACCTCTTGAAATCTGTTTCCTGCTATGCTGCTTCGCTTTCAATTCCACCTGGTTGCCTTCCCTCAACAGATTTTTGGACGATAGTTGTCCTTTATTACACTGCCAGTTTGTGAATTGCTGTGCCCCTAAGCTCCATTTATCAACTCGTTTTTTGTGAGCTGACCGCAAGTCCAAAATTTTGGTTCAGGACCTGTACTGGTTCCCGGCGTGTGGCTGAGACTTTGGATAATTCTCCTTCCTGCTGGGAAATTAGAGTGACATGTGCCTGTCTAAATGCCTAACAGCTTCTCTCTCATTAGTTCTCCCTCTTCCCTTCCATCCTCTGCGAAATTGGTAACCTGTGTGAACCTGGAATTTAAAGGGGCTGTCTCTCCAAGTTCGCAGATTGATAGTAAAGCAGTTGGAAATTCAAACCGGAGCACCAAGAGATTGACTATTAGTTGAGTTTCAGAAACCTTTCGTATTCACAGTGTGTCCATTCTCTAGGTTTCCCGTACATATTATAGCTGTAGTAATATTCCCTTCAACCTGGAGGGTTGGGACCCATGGAATGGGTGCCATGCATTATTGGTTTTAAGGGTCTGCATTTGCTCACCCAATCTCACCAATCCTCTCTGTCCCAAGTTTCCAGCCTTATGCCACATTCAGCTGTTGTTGTAGAGAGGGTCATTCGAGGTTTCATCAGAGATCCGGAAGGAATTGTAAAGAATTTCCGTGTTTTTTTGTTTTGTTTTTAAAATTATTTTTATAGTGGCTTTGAGCTGATTCTCGCGGCCATGTTTATGCCAGTCTAGACACATTTGATTCCCTTATGGAGACATATCAATACATAGGTTATAAGATTCTTACTAGTCATATTTATTCCTCTGCATGGAATATGGGGTGTTGCGTCCCTTTTATTGAGGAAGGTGTAGGTGTTGTCTATTCCGTATTTGGTTTCTGGAACGGTACATGTACTAATATCAAACTCTGGTTTTATGCATCACCCCACCTCTCCTTCCCCCTTAAGCAGGCGTAAAGGTGTTTTCTAAATGTGAGACTCTCTTCTCTTTCCTGACTTAGTTCATGTGTAGCCATGTTTACCGGATCTTCATAAGTGATATCTTATGATAAGTTTCTTTTTCTGTTTGACTTATTTCACTTAGAATTATCGTACTTGAATCCACTCATTTTGCTGCTACTGGCCTTATGACACTGATTTCATGGCTGAGGGATATTCCAACATACGTAAGTACCACAATTTCTTGAACCATTTTTGTCTTTCCTCGGATATTTAAGGTGTACCCAAGTTGAGGTTCTTGTAAGCAGTGCAGCCCTGAATTTTTGTGTGGATCTTTCTTATTGATTTTCAGTTTTCCCAAGGTATATTCCCTAGACTGGAAGTGCCCTTGGCTCTGTAGCTCTGTTGTTTACTTGGTTTAGGGAACACAATGCACTCCTCCAGAGAGGCAGTTGCCAATTTATATCCCGCCCATCAGCATAACAAGGCTCCCTGTTCTCCAGGGCCTGTCTTGCCTTTCTGGTTTTTAGTCATTTTGCGGATGTCCCTTTTGACTCGTGTGAAGTGATACTTCTTTTTACTGCAGATTTGCATTGCCGGCTTGCTTGCTTGGCCGAAAATGGCATATGCGTTTTCCCCTGAATATATTCACGTGAAAACCCATACGCCTTTTATGGCCATTTCCATAATTTTCGATGTTGTGATGCCTTTCCTGTGTTTAAAGGCGATTCCACTGTACCTCTTGAAATCTGTTTCATGCCATTCTGCCTCATTTTCAATTACACCTCGTGGCTTTCCCTCAACAGATTTTTGGAAGAGAGTAGTCCTATATAACTCTGCAGGTTAGTGAATTGCTGTGTCCCTTAGCTCCATTTTTCAACTCGCGTTTTTGTGAGCTGACCGCAAATTCACAATTTTGCTTCAGGACCTATACTTGTTCTGGGGGGCAGGCTGAGACTTTGGTTAATTCCTCTTCATGACGGGAAATTAGGGTGACATGTGGACGTCCTAATACCTACAGCTACTCTCTCATTGGTTCTCTCTCTTCCCTTATATCCTCTGCACAATTTGCCAACTGTGTAAACCAGGAGGTTATAGGGGCTGACTCTCCAAGTTGGGAGATTGATAGTAAAGCAGTTGGAATGTCAAACTGGAGCACAAGGAGAGAAAAAGTAGTAGAGTTTTACAAACCTTTCACCATCAGATGGTTTCCATTCTCTGGGTTCCCATACATGTTATAACTGTAGTGATATTCCCTTTTACCTGGAGAGTTGGGAACCATGGATTGGGTGGCAGGAATTATTGCTTTAAAGGGTCTGCATTTTTTCACCCAATCTCTCCAATCCTCTCAGTCCCAAGTGACCACCCTTATGCCACATCCAGCTGTTATTGTAGATAGGGCCATTCCAGGTTTCATCAGAAACCCTGAAGGTATTGTATAAGAATTTTACTGTTTTTATGTTTTGTTTTGAAATTCATTTTCATAGTGGGTTTGGGCTGATTCTCACTGCCATATTTATGTCGTTCTAGACACACTTGTTTCCCTTATGGAGACATATCAATACGTAGCTTTTAAAATCCTTACTAGTCAGATATATTTCTCTGCAGGGAATAGGGATATTGAGTTCCGTTCACTGAGGAAGGAGTAGGGCTTGTCTCTTCTGTTTTTGGATTATGGAACGGTACCTGTGCTAATATCAAACTTTTGTTTTGTGCATCTCCCGACCTGTCTTTCCCCTTATGCAAGCGTTAGAGTGATTTCTAAATCTGAGACTCTGTTCTCTTCCCTAATTCATTTCATATGTAGCCATGTTTACATTCCCTTCATAAGTGATATCTTATGTCAGAATGCACCATGGCCCTTGTCCTAATAATGCTCCATGACCCCTGTGATCACAATGCTCCATGCCCTAGTTATCACAGTGCTCCATGTCCCTTGTCATCACAATTCTCCACGTCCTTGTCATCACAGTGCTACATGATACTTCTCATCAAAATGTTACATGCCGTTATCATCATAATTGTCCATGAACTTTTCATTTCAATGCTCCATGCACTAGTCATCACAGTGCTTCATGCCCTTGTTATCACAATGCTGCATGACCCCGTCATCACGATGCTCCCTGACACATGTCATCACAATTCTTCATGCCCCTTGTCATTACATTGCTCCATGATGCTCGACATCACAATTACCCTAGGTCTTCTCATCACAATGCTCCACGGTTTTGCCATCACCATGCTCCATGCCTTGTCATCTCAAAGCTCAATGTCCCTTGACCTCACAATTCTCCACGTCCTTGTCATTAAAATGCTCCATGGCACTTCACATCACAATGTTATATGCACTTGTCATCACAATACTCCATGCACTTGTCATCGCAATGCTCCATGACCACTGTCATAGGAAGCTCCATGCGCTTGTGATCACAATGTTTCATGACCTGGACATTAAAATTATCAATGGCCCTTGATATCACAATGCTCCATGCCCTTGTCTTCAAAATGCTCCTTTACTTTGTCACAACAATCCTCCATGACACTTGGCATCACAATGCTCCATGATAATGTCATGAAACTGGAAAATTACATATTTCATCACAATGCTCCCTGACATATTTCTTCACAATAATCCATGACCTTGTCATCACAGTGCTCCATGCCCTTGTCATCACAGTGTGCCATGCCCACTCTTATCACAATAATCCATGAAACTTGTCAGACCAATGCTCCATGCCACTTTTCATCACAATGCTCCATGAACGCTGTCATCACAATGTACCATGCCCATCATCATAATGCTTCATGCTATTGTCTTCACAATGAAATCAAAATGCTCCATGACCTCTGACATCACAATGCTCCAAACCCTTGTGATCACAATTTTCCATAAAACTTGTCACCACAATGCCCCATGACGCTGGTCAGCACAATTATCCATGGTCTTCTCATCACAATGCACCATGACTTTTGTCATCACAATGCTCAATACACTTGTCATCACTGTGCTCCCTGACTATTGCCCTCAGTATGCATCTGGAACTCTTTCATGACAAGGCTTCATGCATTTTTCATCAAAATGATCCATGCACGTTTCATCACAATGCTCCAAGATCCCTGTAATCACAATGCTCCTTGCACTTGTCATCACAACGCTCCAAGACACATGTCATCAGTATGCTTCATGGCCTTCTCATCATAATGTTCCATGCCCTTGTCATCACAATGCTCCAAGACCACTGTAATCACAATGTTCCCTGCACCTTTTCATCAGAATGCTCCATGAGACTTGTCATCACAAGGTTCCATGGTCATCACATCACAGTGCTCCAGGACTTTTTCATCACAGTGCTCCATTCCCTTGTCATCACAATGCTCCATGACCCCTGGCATCATAATACTCCATGAACATTTTCAGCCAAATGCACCATGACCCTTCTCATCACAATGATGCATGCCCTTGTCATCCCAATGCTCCATGACCCCTGTATTCACAATGCTCCGTGACGCTTGCAATCACAGTGCTCCATGACACCTGTCATCACAATGCTCCATGCCTTTGTCAGCAAAATGCTACATGACCTTGTCATTACGATGCTCTATGCACTTGTCATCACAATACTCCATTACCAATGCCATCACAATCCTCCATGAAACTTGGGATCACATTGCTTCATGCCCTTGTCATCAAAATGCTCCATGCTCCTTGAAATCAAAATGAGCCATGACCTCTTTCATCACAATGCTCCAAACACTTGTGATCACAATGTTACATAACACTTGTCATTACAACGCTCCATGATGCGTGTCATCACAATAATCCATGCCCTTTTCATCACAATGATCCATGACCTTTGTCATCACAATTCTCAATACACTTGTCATCACAATGCTCCCTGACACTTGTCGTCAGAATGCTCCTTGAACTCTATCACTAAAAGGCTCCATGATTTTTCATCACAAAGCCCCATGCTGTTTTCATCAAAATGCTCCATGCCATTGTCATCAAAATACTCCATAAGCTTGTCATTAGAATGCTCCATGACACTTGTCATGACAATTCTCCATGCACTTGTCAGCACAATGCTCCCTGACCCTTGTCATCACAATGCTCCAAACCATAGTCACCACAATGCTCCATTACCATTGTCATCAGAATCCTCCATGACACTTGGCATCACAATACTCCATGCCATTGTCATCACAATGGGCCGTTACATATGTCATCACAATGCTCCCTGACACCTCTCTTCACAATACTGCATAACCTGGTCATCACAATGTTCCATGCCCTTGTCATCACAATGCGCCATACCAACTGTCATCACAATAATTCATGAAACTTATTAGACCAATGTTCCATGCCCTTGTCATCACAATGCTCCATGCCCTTGTTATCACAATGCTCCATGACCCCTGTCATCACAATGCTCCGTGAGTCCAGTCATCACAATGCTTCATGACCTTTGTCATCACAATGCTCCATGCACTTGTCTTCACAAAGCTCCATGACACATGTCATCAGAATGCTCCATGGCCTTCTCATCACAATGCGCCATGCCCTTGCCAATGCAATACTCCATTAACCCTGTCATGACAATGCTCCATGACCCCTGCCATCACGATGTTCCATGGCCTTGTCATCACAAGGCTCCATGACCCTTTTCATCACAATGCTCCAAGAACCATATAATCACAATGCTCTATGCCCCTTTTCATCTCAATGATCCATGAACCCTGTCATCACAGTGCACCATGCCCCTCATCATAATGCTTCATGCTATTGTCATCACAATGAAATCAAAATGCTCCATGACCTCTGTAATAACAATGCTCCAAACCCTTGTGATCACAATATTCCATAACACTTGTCATCACAATGCCACATGACACTCGTCATCACAATTATCCATGGTCTTCTCATTACAATGCTCCATGACTTTTGTCATCACAATCCTCAATATACTTGTCATCAAAATGCTCCCTGACACTTGTTGTCTGTATGCTCCTTGAACCCTGTCATGACAAGGCTCCATGCCTTTTCCATCACAATGATCCATGCCCTTTTCATCACAATGCTCCAAGACCCCTGTAATCACAATGCTCCATGCCCTTGTCATCACAAAGCTCAATGACACATGTCATCAGAATGCTCCTTGGCCTTCTGCTCACAATACTCCATGCCTTTTTCATCACAATGTGCCAAGACACCTGTAAACACAATGCTCCATGCCCCTTTTCATCAGTATGCTCCATGAGACTTGTCATCACAAGGCTTCATGGTTTTCTCATCACAATGCTCCAGGACATTGTCATCACAATGCTTCACGACCTTGTCATGAAAATTCTCAATGGCCCTTGTCATCATAATGCCACAAGCCCTAGTCATCACAGTGCTCCATTATATTTGTCATCACAATCCTCCATTACGTTTGGCATCAGAATACTCCCTGCCATTTTCACCGCAATGGACCATGACATATGTCATCACAATGCTTCCTGACACCTGTCTTCACAATACTCCATGACCTTCTCTTCACAATGATCCATGCCCTTGTCATCACAATGCACCATGTCCACTGTCATCACAATAATCTCTGAAACTTGTCAGACCAATGCTCCATGCCCCTGTCATCACAATGATCCATGCCCTTGTCATCACAATGCTCCATGACTTGTCATCACAAAGCTCCATGACCCATGACCCATGTATCACAGTATTTCGTGCCCTAGTCATCACAATGCTCCATGCCCACTCTCATCACAATAATCCATGAAATATTTCAGAACAATGCTCCATGCCCTTCTCATCAAAATGCTCCATTACCGCTGTCATAACAATGTGCCATGACCCATGCCATCACAAGGTTCCACGGCCTTGTCATCACAAGGCTCCATGACACTTGTCATCACAATAATCAAGACCCCTGTAATCACAATGCTCCATGCCCTTGTCATCACAAAGCTCCATGACGCATGTCATCAGAATGTTCCTTGTCCTTCACATCACAATGCTCCATGCCCTTGTCATCACAATGCTCCAAGACTCCTGTAATCAAAATACTCCATGCCCCTTTTCATCTCAATGCTCCATGAACCCTGTCATTTCAATGCACCATGCCCATCATCATAATGCTTCAGGCTATTGTCATCAGAGTGGAATCAATATGCTCCATGACCTCTGTCATCATAATACCCCGAACCCTTGTGATCACAATGTTCCATAACACTTATCATCACAACACCACATGACACTCATCATCACAATTATCCATGGTCTTCTCATCACAATGCTCTATGAACTTTGTCATCACAATGCTCAATACACTTGTTATCACAATGCTCCCTGACACTTGTCGTCACTATGCTCCTTGAACCCTATCATGACAAGGCTGCATGCCTTTTTCATCACAGTGATCCATGCCCATTTCATAACAATGCTCCAAGACCCCTGTAATCACAATTATCCATGCCCTTGTCATCACAAAGCTCCATGACACATGTCATCAGTATGTTTCATGGCCTTCTCCTCACAATGCTCCATGCCATTATCATCACAATGCTCCAAGACCCCTGTAATCACAATGCCCCATGCCCCTTTTCAACAGAGTGCTCCATGAGACTTATCATCAAAAGTCTCCATGGTCTTCTCATCACAATGAGCCAGGAATTTGTCATCACCATGTTCCATTCCCTTGTCATCGCAATGCTCCATGACCAATATCATCACAATTCTCCAGGACAACTGTCATCAAAACACTCCATGACACCTGACAACACAATGATCCGTGACTCTTGTCATCACAATGCTCCATTCCCTAGTCATCACAATGCTCCATAACACTTGCCATCACAAAGATCAATGCACTTGTCATCCCAATACTCCATAACCCCTGTATTCACAATGGTCCATGATGCATGTCATCACAGTGCTCCATGACACTTGTCATCACAATGCTCCATGCCTTTGTCAGCAAAATGCTACATGACCTTGTCATTAGAATGCTCTATGTGCTTGTCATCACAATATTCCAATACCATTGTCATCTCAATCCTCCATGAACCTTGGGATCATATTGCTTCATTCCCTTGTCATCACAATGCTCCATGCTCCTTAAAATCAAAATGATCCATGACCTCTGTCATCACAATGCTCCAATCCCTTGTGATCACAATGTTCCATAACACTAATCATGACAACGCTCCATGATGCCTGTCATCACAATACTCCATGCCCTTTTCATCACAATGCTCCATGCCCTTGTCATCACAATGCGCCATTCCAAATGTCATCGCAATAATTCATGAAACTTATTAGACCAATGTTCCATGCCCTTGTCATCACAATGCTCCATGCCCTGGTTATCACAATGCCCCATGTCCCTTGTCATCACAATTCTCCACGTCCTTGTCATCACAGTGCTCCATGACAGTTCTCATCAGAATGTTACATGCTCTTGTCATCACAATTCTCCATGCACTTGTCATTGCAATGTCCCATGACCCCTGTCATAGCAACCTCCATGCCTTTGTCATCACAATGCTTCACGACCTTTTCATCAAAATTCTCTATGGCCGTTGTCACAACAATGCTCCATTACCTTGTCATCACAATGCTCCATGACCCTTGTCATCACAATGCTCCAAGCCCTTGTCATCACAATACTCCATTACATTTGTCATCACAATCCTCCATAAAATTTGGCATTACAATACTCCACAAGCTTTTCATCACAATGCTCCATAAACCTTGTCATCACAATGCTCCATGCACGTCTTATCAAAATGCTCTCTCACCACTGATATTAATATGTTCCCTTTCTAGTCATCACAATACACTCACTCCCCTGTCATCACAATGGTCCATAACCCCTGTCATGAAAATGTTCCATGACCCCTGGCATCACAATGTTCCATAACCCCTGTCATCAAAATGTTCCATGACACTTTTCATCAAATTGCTCCATGAACCTGTCATCACAATGCTCCCTGCCTTTCACAACAGAATGCACCACACCCTTGTCATCAAAATTCTCCATGACCTTTGTCATCACAAAGCTCCATGACCGTTGGCATCACAATGCTGCATGCCATTGTCATCACAATGCTCCATGAACCCTCTCATCACATTGTTCCATGCCCTTGTAATCACAGGCTCCATGATGCTTTTCATCACAGTGCTCGATGCCATTCTTCTCACAATGCTCCCTGCGCTTCTCATTACAATCCTCCATGACCCATGTATCACAGTGTTCCGTGCCCTTGTCATCACAATGCTCCTTGCCCCCTCTCATCACAATAATCCATGAAACATTTCAGACCAATTATCCATGCCCTTGTCATCACAATGCTCCATTACCCCTGTCATAACAATGCTCCATGACCGCTGCCATCACAATGTTCCACAGCCTCGTCATCACAAGGATCCATGACCCTTGTCATCACAATGCTCCAAGACCCCTGTAATCACAATGCTCCATGCCCTTGTCATCACAAAGCTCCAGGACGCATGTCATCAGAATGCTCCATGGCCTTCTCATTTACGAAGATCCATGGCCTTGTCATCACAATGCGCCAAGACTCCTGTAATCAAAATGCTCCATGCCCCTTTTCATCTCAATGATCCATGAAACCTGGCATCACAATGCACCGTGCCCATCATCATATTGCTTCATGCTATTATCATCACAATGAAATCAAAATGCTCCATGACCTCTGTCATCACAGTGCTCCAAATCCTTGTGATCAAAATGTTCCATAACACTTATCATCACAATGCACCATGACGCTCGTCATCACAATTATCCATGGCCTTCTCATCACAATGCTCCATGACCTTTGTCATCACAATGCTCAATACCCTTGTCATCACAATGTACCCTGACACTTGTCGTCAGTATGCTCCTTGAACCCTGTCATGACAAGGCTCCATGCATTTTTCATCACAATGTTCCATACCCATGTCATCACAAAGCTCCATGATGCATGTCATCAGAAAGCTCCATGGCCTTCTCAGCCCAATGCTCCATGCCCTTGTCATCACAATGCTCCAAGACCACTGTAATCACAATGCTCCATGCCCCTTTTCATCAGAATGTCCCAAGAGACTTGTCATCACAAGGCTCCATGGTCTTCTCATCACAGTGCTCCAGTACCTTGTCATCACAATGCTCCATGACGCCTGTCATCACAATACTCCATGAACATTTTCATCCCAATGCTCCATGACCTTCTCATCACAATGCTTCATGACCCCTGTCATCACAATGATCCATGACACCTGTCATCACAAAGCTCCATGAACCCTGACAACACAATTATCCGGGACTCTTGTCATCACAATGCTCCATGCGCTTGTCATCACAATAGTCCATGACCCTTTGGATCACATTGCTTCATGCCCTTCTCATCTCTCTCCTGCCTTTCTGTTTTTTACAGATTTTCGGATGTCCCTTTTGACTGGTGGGAAGTGACAATTCTTTGTAGTGTGGATTTGCATTGCACGCTTGCTTGATTGGCCAAAAAGGGAGTATGCGTTTTCTCCTGAATATATTCAGGAGAAAAGGCATACGCCGTTTTTGGCCAATTGCATCATTGTCAAAGTTGTGATTCTTTTCCTGTGCTTTAAAGGCAATTCCAATTTACCTCTTGAAATATGTTTTGTGCAATTCTGCCTCATTTTCACGTGTGCTTTGTTGCCTTCCCTCAACAGATTTTTGGAAGAGAGTTATCCTTTATAACTCTGCAGGTTTGTGAATTGCTGTGCCCCTGAGGTCCAATTTTCAAATCCCATTATTGGGAGCTGACCGCAAATCCACAATTTTGCTTCACGACCTATACTGGTTCCAGGCGTGGCTATACTGTTCCCTGCAGGTGGCTGAGGCTTGGGTTAATTCTTCTTCCTGACTTGAATTTAGAGTGACATGTGCCCGTCCAAATGCCTACATCTACTCTCTGATTGGTTCTCCCTCTTCCCTTTCATCCTCTGCACAATTAGCAAACTTTGCGAATCAGGAGGATATAGGGGCTGGCTCTCCTAAGTTGGGAGATTGATAGTAAAGCAGTTGGAATGCCAAACTGAGCACAAGGAGAGGAAAAATTAGGAGACATTTAGAAACCTTTCACTATCACTGGGTGTCCATTCTCTAGGTTTCCCATACATGTTATAACTGTAGTGATATTCCCTTCTTCCTGGAGATTTGGGACCCATGGAATGGTGGCATGCATTGCTACTTTATAGGGTCTGCATTTTCTCTCCCAATCTCACCAGTCCTCTCAGTCCCAAGTGTCCAGCCTTATGTATCATCCAGCTGTCTTTGCAGATAGGGTCATTCCAGGTTTCATCAGAACCCCTGAAGGAATTGTGTAAGAATTTCGCTGTTTTTTTGTTTTGTTTTTGAAATTCATTTTTATAATGAGGTTGAGCTGATTTTCATTGACGTGTTTATGCCGGTCTACACATACATGATTCCCTTACGGAGACATATCAATACATAGGTTTTAGATTCTTACTACTCAGATATATTCCTCTGCGGGTAATAGGTGTTTCGAGTCCCGTTCACTGAGGAAGGTGTAGGTCTTGTCTATTCTGTATTTGTTTTATGGAATGGTACCTGTGCTAATATCAAACTCTGGTTTTATGCATCAACCCACCTCTCCTTTCCCCTTAAGCAGGCATAAGAGTGTTTTCTAAATGTAAGACTCTGTTCTCTTTCTTAATTCAGTTCATGTGTTGTGATATTGACATTCCCTCTGTAAGTGATATCTTATGATAAGATTCTTTTTCTGTGTGACTAATTTCACTTAGAATCTTCATACCTAAATCCACTCATTATGCTGCTACTGGCCTTATGACATTGATTTCACGTCTGAGTGATATTCCATTGTACAAATTTACCACAAGTTCTTTATGCATTTCTCTTCTTCCTGGGATATTTTAGGTGTACCGAAGTTGAGGTTCTTGTATGCAGAGCAGCCCTAAACTTTAGGGTGCCTGTGTCTTGTCGATATTTAGTCTTCCCAAGTTATATGCCCATGATTTGAAGTCCCCTTTGCTCGGGGCCTTTGTATTTAAATGTTTTAGGAAACAGCATACACTTCTTCAGAGTGGCTCTTGGATATTTATACCCCACCCATCAGCGTGACTAGGCTCCCTGTTCTCCATGGCCTCTCCAGCATTTCTGGTTTGTACACATTTTTTGGATGGCGTTTCTGAGCAGTGGACATTGAGACTTCTTTGTTGTGCGGATTTGCATTTCCCGCTTGCTTGGTTGGCCAAAAACTCTGTATGTGTTTTTTTCCTGAAGATATTCACGAAAAAAAGGCATACACACTTTTGCCCAACTGCATCATTTTAGAAATTCTGCTGCTTTTCATATGCTTTAAATGTGAGTACAATCTACCTTTTGAAATCTGTTTCCTGGAATTCTGCCTCTCATTCAGATCCTCTTCGTTGCCTTACCTGAATATATTTTTGGACGTTGGTTATCATTTATATCTTTGCAGGTCTTTGAATTGTCTGCTCCAGAGCTCCATTTTGCAACTCGCATTTATTGTGAGCTCGCCGCCAAACCATTGGATTGCTTCTGGCCCTATTCTGGTTCTGAGGAGGCAGGCTGAGCCTTTGGTTAATTCTTGTTCCTAATGGGAAATTAGATTGACATGTGCCTTTCAAAACTCCTACAGCTAATCTCTCATTGGTTCCCCCTCTTCCCATTTATCCTCTGCACAAATTGCAAACTGTGTGAAAGAGGAGGTTAAAGGTGCTGATTCTCCAAGAGGGGAGATTGTTAATAATGTGGCTGGAATGGCGAACCCCAGCACCAGGAGATCAAAAATGTGGTGCATTTTAGACACCCTTCCTGAGCACACAGTGTACATTCATCTCGGTTTCGCAGGCATGTTTTCGCTGTCAGAAGATTCCCTTGAACCTGCCGATTTGGGACCCATGGAATGGGTACCAGGCAGTATTACTTTAAAAGGTCTGCATTTCCTCACCCAGCCTCTCTAACATCTCTTCGCCTGCATAGCTTCCAGCCTTATATATCATCCTGCTGTGGGTCTACATGTTTTCAATCCATTTTACATCGTAGCCCTTCAACAAAAGTTGTAAGAATTTTTGTCTGTCTCACTGTATTTATAAATATTTTTAAATTTATTTTTATATTGGTTACAGCTGATTTTCAAAGCTCTGTTTTTTGCTGCTGTACATCCACTTGATTCATGTACTGTGAGACAACAATACATTCTTTTTCAGATGCTTACGAGTCATATGTATTATTGTCCAGTGACTTGAGTGGGCTGAGTGCAGTTCTTTGAGGTACCGTGTAGGCCTTGTCAGTTATTCAATTCGGTACTTGGAATGGTATCTTTGCTAATTTCAACCTGCTGGATAATACCTCACCATTCTCCAACTTTCCCATTTAGCAGCCTTATGTCTATTTTCTACATATTTGACTATGTTTCTGTTTTGTAGTTTATTTCATGTGTAGCCATGTTTGATTCTACCTTTAAGTGACATCTTATGATATGTGTCTTTTTCTTTCTGACATATGTCACTTAGAATGATCGTATGTATCTCCTCCAGAGTTGTTCCAACTGGCCTTATTCCATTGAATTCTGGAAGAGTAATATTCCACTCTACATAAGCACCCCATATCTTTTATCCATTTTATCCTTCCAGGGACATTTAGGTTATATCCAAGTGGAGGCCCTTTTAACAGAGAGGTGGTAAAGGTTGGGGTGCCTGTTTTCTGTTGATTTTTTTGTTTTTCCCAAGGTATACGCCCATGAGTGCAAGTGCCCTATGCTCTGTAGCTCATCTTTCAGATGTTTTAGCAAACACAATACACTTCTCCAGAGTGGCCGTTGGCAAATTACATTTCCACTATCAGCCTCACATGGCTCCCTTTTCTCCTCGCCCTGTCCTGCATTTCTGGTGTTTACACTTTATGTGGATGGCCCTTCTGACTGATGTGAAGTGATACATTTTGTAGTATTGATTTCCAGTGCCCACCTGTTTGGTTGGATAAAAAGTGTGTATGGCCTTTACTTGAATATATTCAGAAAAAATGCATACGCCCTTTTGGGCCACCTGCATCATTGGCGATGTTCAGCCCCTTTTCTTGTGCTTTAATGGGGAGTCCTTTCTACCTCTTCAAATCTGTTTCCTGCCACTCTCCCTTGCTTACAAGTCTTTTTCTGTGACTTACCTCAAGACATTTGTCGATGATAGATATTTTCAACTCTGCAGTTTCATGAATTTTAGTGCCCCTGAGTTCCATTTTTCAACTTGTGTTTTTGGAAACTGGACACAAAACAGCGGGATTTCCTCTAGACCTATTCTGTTTCCGTGGGCAATTCTAGCCTTTGATGTATCTGTCTTCCGGATTGGAAATTAGAGTAGCATGTGCCTGTCCGAACACCTAAGACCTGTCTCTAAATTTTTCTCATCCTTCCGCTTCATCCTCTGGACAAATTCCAAACTGTGTGCAACAGGATGTTGACGGTGCTGATATCCCCAAGTGAGGAGATTGTCAGGAAAGTTGCTGGAGGGGTGAACCCGAGCACCAGGCGATGAGGAGATGAGGTGCCTTTTCCAAACTCTTTCCAATCAAACGGTGTACCATCCTCTAGGTGTGACAGGCATGCTTTAGCTGTAGGAAGGGTCCCGTGCATGTAAGGAGAACACCAGGGATTTTTCCAAATCAGTGCCTCCCCGAACCCCAAACTGGGGAATTTTTAAGCTACGGCTATACGTATGTCCATTAAGGGCCTTGGGAAATAGGCAGAGCCCAAACTTTAGATGACTGAAATCTTCAGGGTCAGAAGCGCTCACCATCGGCCTTGCTTAGGTTACATTTTATCTGTCATTGATAGATGATGTCAATAAAAATATCGATTCTTTTTCAGATTATTTCCCCTTATAGGTTATTGTAAAATATTCAGTGTAGTTCCCTGTGCTATACAGTAATTCCTTGTTGATGATCTATTTTATACATAGCAGTGTGTATGTGTTAATCCCAAACTGTTAATTTATCCCTTTTCCTACCTTTCCCCTTTGGTAATAATAAATTATAAGATTTTATACTTCTCAGAAATGGGGGAGCTGAAAGAGAGGTATCCTTTTCAATGGAAAAGCATTCAAAACAAGATTGAAGCTTCAGCCAAGAGTATCCATGGAAATAAATCACTTCATTTCTCTAATGTTGACCTGACAAATAAGACAGACGTCTTCACTGAACTTGCTTATAGTAAAGTGATGGAAATATCAAATGTAAGTCTTTGCAACATCTTATATTACCCGAGCATTATACACTGCTCTATGTTAACTACAGTTTGGCTCACACATCTGTTCATTGAAGTTACAACGTTCTCAATTTCTGTTACTGATCCTGCAGAGTGGACCCCAACAGGAGTCCCCATGCCCAGTGTCATTGGAGCCAACAGATCAAGACTGAGTTTTGTTCAGAAGCAAAGGAAACATTATTTTGAAAACAGAATGGAGAGGTGAGAGCGTGCACGCCCCCATGGACTGTGGGCTGGACTGCTGTGTAGGGATCCCGGCAGCATCAGTGGGAGGGAGGGGATGGAGCTCTCGAGGGCTGGGTTGGCTGCAGCTCAGGCAGTAAGCCTCGGAGTCTGCATGGGACCCCGCTAGCTGAGGAGTCGACCCAGCCATTCTGCACTAGGAAATCGGGTCTGAAGTGCCGGGTGTGGGACCTCTGCATGCGGAACCCTAGGAGCACGTGAATTAGACAAAGCACAAAGGAAAAACATGTTAGACTTTATTTTATTGCCCAGATTCTCTTTTTATCTCCCAGGAATTTTTAATGAACGTTGCCGGAGACGAACACCTCCTCTGCTTTTTGTTCCGTTCCTCATTCTTGGGGTGTTGAGGGTGCAGACCCCTCTTTTGTAACTGCTTCATGCTGTGGTGGCAGCCCCGATACTTGGGGGGAGGGGCAAAACATCTCCGCACCAGCCTCCAGGTGAGGTTGATTGCCCCAAGGCCTCCTGCCTCACTTCTCGTCCGCCTGTGCACCAGCATTGGAAGTGTTATAGATTCTAATTACCTTTAAGTGTCCAGGAAAGAGATGTGCATAGATGCTGAGGTGGCAGGTTTCACCCCACCCCACATTTGTTCGGTGACCATAGGCTGACGGTTTTTGCCAGCCTAGATGCTCTGACCAGTAGTATGTGCTTTCTTTAATTAGGTCCCTGAATTAATGTACAAACAGCACCATGTGTCAGAGCCCTGCCCGCACAACTCCCAGACAGTCCAGGGTCAGTGGTGATCCAGGACCATGACGTCCACTGAGTCAACGGCCTTTAGAAGTAGCCAGCAGTCCAGCCGGTCATATTGGCCACCATCACCGTGGTGTCTGTAGGGTTTTCTATGGTGAAAGCGTGATATATGTTTCTCCCGCCAAGCTAATTAGCTCCCCTCTGGGTGCAGTAAGTCCTGCAAGCAGTAGTCTGCTCTTTCGGGGCACAGTCTTGTTGTTTTCTGAGAGAAACTCCAGGTCAAGTGATGGTCACATGAGTCATCTTGGGGGCCCGTTGCCCCCGTTTGTCTCTCTAGAGGTTGGAGTTGGAGGGCCTCCTCACTCGAGGTGAGTGTGTCCACAGAGCGACCCCTGCAACTTCAGGGCATGATGGATTGTTAGTATCACCACGTGGGGTCCTTTTCCCTTAGGAGGGAGCTGGCCTTGTGGGCTGCTAATTTCCAGCTTTTTAGATACCCCAGTATCCTGGCCTGATGAGTCGGTGGGCAAAGCCCTTGGTGACCATAGTTTATCATACCTGAAGGGCATTCTTGTGTTGCTCCATTTCAAGTGGTCCCAGTTTTTGCATTAAGGCTCCAAGGGCGATTAACCTTTGACCGGCTATGTAAAGGTCAAAGGGCTTAGCTAAATTAGGGAGTTCCTGGGCAATGGTCTGAATTGACTGCTCTTTCCATTCTTGAAGGCTGCTTCTGGATTCTATTCAAAAGGATCATCATCTTTTCATGTCAGTGTTTCATGTAGAGGCCCAGCTATTAGACTGTAGTTAGGGATCCAGATGCAGAAAACCTTGGCCTCCCCAGGAACCCCTAAGCTGTCTTCTAGTTTTAGAAGAGGTAAGGCTGCAAATGGCTTCTTCCCTATCCTGGGATGCATTACTCCGAATAACTGTGAGAATGAAGCTCAGGAATTTCACCTTAGCCTGGGATATTTGAGCTTTTTTCTTGGACACCTTCTATCCTTTCTTGGCTAGGTAGTTCAGAGGCTTCTTTAGTAGGCCTGGCGATCAGAATGTCATCAGCGTATTGAAGAAGGGTTCCCTTTTACAGAGGTAGAACGCTTAGGTCTTTAGAGGTCATTTCCCCAATGATGGTGTGGGGATTTTTGTACCGTTGGGGCAGAACGGCCCAGCATTATTGCTTTTGTTGCATGTTGTGTCCTGCCACACACAAGCCAAAAATTCTTGTGACTCTGAGATATATGGAACACAGAAGAAGGCATCATTGAAGTCTAATACAGAATGCCATGGCCTGGTGAATGGTAGAATGAGTAGCAGGGTGTAGGAAATAGGAGCTACTGGATGTATATCCTCGGTGGCTTCACTGACTCTCCTGATATACTTTACCAGGTCTCCAGCAGCCCATGGGGCTCTCGTGGTCAGGCCAATCCCAGGATATGGAGCTCACCTTGGCTGCACCCCCCACCCCATAACCCACGAGGCTCTCGTGTTCAAGTCCCTCCCAGGGTATGGAGCTCACCTGGGCAGGTACCCCAGCAGGGCTGGACACACTGGAACTGTGCACATAGCCCACCTTGCAGAGAACCCCCAGCTCACCTGTCGCTCACAGCTGACACAGAACACCTCCGAGCAGGACTTGAACTAACAAACAGCAGCTCTGACAGGTCTGTGACCTTGGCTATCACTCTGTGCAGCCTCTCTCTGCCTGGTCTTCCAGACACTTCCACTGCAGCCAGGGCACCATGCCTCTGTCTCCACCCACCATCACTCCTCTCCCTGACTCCTGGGTTCCTCTCATTAGGATAGGGTCTTCTTGAAGTTGTTTTCCACTCATGGACCAGATAAAATGATAAGAAAACAAGCCGCAGCTGCAGCCCCTTGTCTAGCCTGACTCTCAAGATCCCACACCTGTTCCTTGGGACTGGCCCATTTAGCAAGGTTCATTTTCTGCAACTGTGAGCCCCTGAGGGGTGGGGATTGGCTGATTTGGGCAGCCTGACACTGCCTGCCAGCCCCCACCCACAGGTGTGCCGGGGTTGAGGTCAATATAAACACCTCTCCAGTCAACAAGAGCCCCTGTAGCTCTGCCTGACACCATATTCTCTGCCCCATCATCAGTGTCGGGGCTGGGGTGGTGGGAGGGAGTGAGGGGCTGTGGCTTTGTAGGTGCCCCAGTGTGAGTGGGGCTCTGCTTGACTTTCTGCAGGAGTTGCCAGGCTGCCACCTGCTAAAGAAGAGGATGTGTCACACATACATGCTGCTGGAATTTCTCCCCAGGCACAGGTGAGGAAGTAAAAAAGCAGTGGGGGCCATGGCAGGAGGGGTATCTCAGGCAGGGAAATGGAAAGCTTCCAGAAGAGCATCTGGTGTCAGGACCATCCTGGCTGGCCTTCAGGCACCAAGTCAGCCTGCGTGCTGTTGCTGGTGTGGCTCCACAGCCCTTCCTCTAGGCTTGCACGTACTTGTACATATTCAGGTGTTTTACCTGGAAAGGGTTGGAATAATTCAGCTGAAGCAGGACTGGGGCTCAGCTCACATTTACTCACAGACGCCTTGACACAGTCCCCCAGCTTTGCAATGAGGATGCTCCTTGTCGGGGGGAGCACTGCTGACTGCATGGGAGACGATTTCCCACATCTGACCAACTTAAGAAATTTTTACCACTGGAGCAAGTGCCCTGATACGATTTTCCTCTGTATAACTGGTGGGTTCTGGTTTTTTTTTTCTTTTTTTCTTTTTGGTTCAAGGTAGATTTTATTTATTCCTCTTTTTTTTTAATTTGGAGATATAAACATGGAAATAATGCATTAATATAAAGACGTCTATGTGAAGGGAAAAACTTTTTTCTGTTTTCTTTTATTAAATGTTATTTATTTTTATTTTTTTAAATTTATTTCTTTTATACAGCAGGTTCTTATTGGATATCTATTTTATACATATAATTGTGCATATTGAATCCCAGTCTCCCAATTCATCCCACCACCACCCTCACATGGCGTTCCCCCCTTGGTGTCCATATGTTTTTTCTCTACATCTGTGTCTCTATCTATGCCCTGCAAACCGGTTCATCTGTACCATTTTTCTAGGTTCCACATATATGCATTAATATACAATATTTGTTTTTCTCTTTCTGACTTACTTCACTCTGTATGACAGTCTCTAGATCCATCAAGGTCTCTACAAATGACCCAATTTCATTCCTATGTATGGCTGAGTAATATTCCATTGTATATATGTACCACATCTTTATCCATTCGTCTGTCTGTGGGCACTTAGGTTGCTTTCATTACCTGTCTATTGTAAATAGTGCTGCAATGAACATTGTGGTGAATGTGTCTTTTTGATTTATGGTTTTCTCTGGGTATATGCCCAGGAGTGGGATTGCTGGATTATATGGTAATTCTATGTTTAGTTTTTTAAGGAACCTCCATACTGTTCCCCATAGAGACTGTATCAATTTACATTCCCAACAATAGTGGAATAAGGTTCCTTTTTTCCACACCCTCTCCAGCATTTGTTGTTTGTAGATTTTCTGATGATGCCCATTCTAACAGGTGTGACGTGACACCTCATTGTAGTTTCCATTTCCATTTCTCTAATAATTAGTGATGTTGAGCAGATTTTCATGTGCGTACAGGCAAACTCTATGTCTTATTGGAAGAAATGTCTATTTAGATCTTCTTCCATTTTTGTATTGGGTTTTTTGTTTTATTAATATTGAGCTGCATGAGCTGTCTATATATATTGGAGATTAATTATTTGTCCATTGAGTCATTTGCAAATATTTTCTGCCATTCTGAGGATTGTCTTTTCGTCTTGTTTGTAGTTTCCTTTGCTTTGCAAAAGCTTTTACGTTTCATTAGGTCCCATCTGTTAAGATTTCTTTTTAATTTCATTACTATAGGAGGTGGATCAAAAAAGATCTTGCTGTGATTTACGTCAGAGTATCCTTCATAAGTTTTCCTCTCAGAGTTTTATACTATCCGGTCTTACATTAAGGTCTCTAATCCATTTTGAATATATTTTTATGTATGGTGTTGGGGAGTGTTCTAATTTCATTCTTTTACATGTAGCTGTCCATATTTCCCAGCACCAATGATTGAAGAGACTGTCTTATCTCCACTGTATAGTCTTGCCTCCTTTGTCATAGATTAGTTGACCATAGGTGTGTAGGTTTATCCCTTGGCTTTCTTTTTTTTTTTTTTCCTTTTACACGTTTATTGGAGTATAATTGCTTTACAATGGAGTGTTCCTTTCTGCTGTATCACAAAGTGAATCAGCTATACATATAAAATATCACTAGATCCCCTCCCTCTTGCATCTCCCTCTCACACTGCATATCCCACCCCTTTATGTGCTCACAAAGCACCGAGCTGATCTCCCTGTTCTATGTGGCTGCTTCCCAGTAGCTATCGGTGTTACATTTGGTAATGTATTTATGTCCATGCCACTCTCTCACTTTGTCCCAGCTTACCCATCCCCCTTCCGGTGTCCTCAAGCCCTTTCTCTATGTCTGTGTCCTTAATCCTGTCCTGCCACTAGGTTCTTCAAAATCTTTTTTTTTTCTTCTTCATTAGATTCCGTATATCTCTGTTAACATACAGTATTTCTTTTTTCCCTTTCTGACTTACTTCACTGTATAGGACAGATTCTAAGTCCATCCACCACAGTACAAATAACTCAGTTTTGCTTCTTTTTAAGGCTGAGTAATATTCCATTGTATATATGTGCCAGATCTTCTTTATCCATTCATCTGTCGATGGACACTTAGGATGCTTCCATGTCCTGGCTATTGCAAATAGAGCTGCAATGAACATTTTTGTACATAACTCTTTTTGAATTATGGTTTGCGCAAGGCAAATGCCCAGTAGTTGGATTGTTGTGTCCTATGGTACTTCTATTGTTAG
Source organism: Mesoplodon mirus (assembly GCF_964341445.2). Taxonomy (NCBI): domain Eukaryota; kingdom Metazoa; phylum Chordata; class Mammalia; order Artiodactyla; family Ziphiidae; genus Mesoplodon; species Mesoplodon mirus. The sequence continues at coordinate 1,314,903 of NW_028295734.1, forward strand.
TTATTTAAAGGAACCTCCGTACTGTTCTCCCTAGTGCCCATATCAATTTACATTCCCACCCACAGTGCAAGTGTGTTCCCTTTTCTCCAATAAAGGCCTCTCCAGCATTTATTGTTTTGTAGATTTTTTTGATGATTGCCACTCTGACTGCTGTGAGGTGATACCTCAGGGTAGTTTTGATTTGCATTTCTCTAATGATTAGTGATGTTCAGCATCCTTTCATGTGTTTCTTGGTAATGTGAATATCTTCTTTGGAGAAATGTCTATTTAGGTCTTCTGCCCGTTTTTGGATTGGGTTGTTTGTTTTTGTGATATTGAGCTACATGAGGTGCTTGTAAAGTTAGGAGATTAATCCTTTGTCAATTGCTTCATTTGAAAATATTTTCTCCCATTCTGAGGGTTGTTTTTGCATCTTGTTTATGTTTTCATGTACTGCGTAAAAACTTTTAAGTTTCATTAGGTCCCATTTGTTGATTTCTGTTTTTATTTCCATTTCTCTAGGAGGTGGGTCAAAAAGGATCTTGCTGTGATTTATGTCATAGAGTGTTCTGCCTATGGTTTCCTGGTTTCCTCTAAGTGTTTTATAGTGTGTGGTCTTATATTTAGATCTCTAATCAACTTAGAGTTTATATTTGTGTATGTTGTTATGGAGTGTTCTAATTTCATTGTTTTATGTGTAGGGGTCCAGTTTTCCCAGCACCAATTACTGAAGAGACTGTCTTTTCTCCATTGTATATCCTTAGCTCCTTTGTCATAGATGAGATAGCCATAGGTATGTAGGTTTATCTCTGGGCTTTCTGTCCTGTTCCATTGATCTGTGTTTATGCCAATCTACATACACATGATTCCATTATGGAGACATATAAATACATAGGTTTCAAGGTTATTACCAGTCAGATATATTCCTCTTCAGTGAATAGGGTGTTTTGTGTACAGTTCATTGAGAAAGGAGTAGGTCTTGTCTATTACATATTTGGTATATGGAATGGGATCTGTGCTAATTTCAAACTCTGCTTTTACACATCACCCCACGGCAACTTTCCCCTTAAGGAGGCATAAGTGTGTTTTCTAAATGTGTAACTCTATTCTCTTTTGAAATTCAGTTCATGTTTGGCCATGTTTACATTCCCTCTATAAGTGATATATTACAATAAGTTTCTTTTTCTTTGTGGCTCATTTCACTTAGCATCATCGTACCTAAAGCCACTCATTATGCTGCTATTGGCCTTATGACATTGATTTTATGTCTGAGTGACATTCCATTGTATATAAGTACCAAAACATCTATATCCATTTTTTTTTCCTTTACTGGGTTATTTACAGTGTACCGAAATCGAGGTTCTCGTAAACAGAGCAGCCCTAAATTTTGGGCTGGCTGTGTGTTGTGGATTTTTAGTTTTCCCAAAATACACGCCCATGAGTGGAAGTGTGCTATGCTCTGTAGCTCTGTTTTAGAAAACAACATACAGTTCTCCAGAGAGGCTGTAGGCAATTTACATCCTGTCCATCGGCGTAACCAGGCTCCCTTTTCTCCATGGCCTGTCCTGCATTTGTGGTTTTTACACTATTTGTGGATGGCCCTTTTGACTGGAGGTAAGGGACACTTCTCTGTAGTGTGGATTTGCAATGCCTGATGGCTTGCTTGGCCAAAAAGGGCATATGCATTTTTTCCCGAATATATTCAAGAAAATACACATAATCCCTTTTCAGCCAAGGGCAACATTGTCGAAATTCTGTCGCTTTTCATGTGCTTTAAAGACGACTCCAATCTACCTCTTGAAATCTTTTTCCTTCAATTCTGCCTTGCATTCAAATCCTCTTCACTGCCTTTCCTCAATATATTTCTGGATGATAGTTGTCCTTTATAACTCTGCAAGTTTGTGAATTGCTGTGCGCCTGATTTCCATTTTTCAACTCGCCTATTGGTGAGCTGGCTGCAATACCGCAGGATGGCTTTAGGCCCTAGTCTTGTTCTGGGGCTTCAGGCTGAGCCTTTGGTTAATTCTTCTTCCTGATGGGAAACTAGAGTGACATGTGCCCATCCAAACACCTACAGCTAATCTCTCATTTATTTCCCCTCTTCCTATTCATCTGCTGCACAATTTGCAAACTGTGTATAACAGGAGGGTAAAGACGCTGACACTCAAAGTGGGGAGATTTTTAGTAATGCAGATGGAATGGCGAAGCCGAGCATGACAAAAGGAAAAGTGAGGTACCTTTTAGAAAACTTTCCCAATTACACAGTGTAACATCCACTGGGTTGCCCATGCATGATTTAACTGTAGGAGGATTCCCTTACACCTGGAGAGTTGGGACCACTAGAATGGGTAGCACACAGTATTGCTCTAAGTGGTTCTCTTTTGCTCACACAACCTCAGCAATCTTGTCAGCCCCAAGTGTCCAGTCTTATGTCTCATCCAGCTGTGGGTGTAAAGGTGGACAATCCCGGTTGCATCAGAGACCCTGAAGGAATTGTAAAGAATTTCCCTGTTTTTATGTTTTGTTTTTGAAATTCATTTTTATAGTGGGTTTGAGCTCATTCTCGCTGCCATGTTTATGCCAGTCTAGAAACACTTGATTCCCTTATGGAGACATATCAATACATAGGTTTTAAGAATCTTACTAGTCAGATATATTCCTCTGCGGGAAATATGGGGTTTTGAGTCCCTTTCACTGGAAGGTGTAGGTCTTCTCTATTCCATAGTTGGTTTTTGGAACAGTACCTGTGCTTATATCAAACTCTGGTTTTATGCATCACCCCACCTCTCCTTCCCCCTTAAGCAGGCATAAGAGTGTTTTCTAAATGTGAGACTCTCTTCTCTTTCCGAACTCAGCTCATGTGTAGCCATGTTTACAGGATCTTCATAAGTGATATCTTATGATAAGTTTCTTTTTCTGTGTGACTTTTTTCACTTAGAATCATCGTATCTGAATCTACTCATTTTCCTGCTACTGGTCTTATGACATTGATTTCATGGCTGAGGGATATTCCATCGTTCATAAATACCACAATTTTTTGAACCATTTTTATATTTCCTGGGATATTTAAGGTGTACCCAAGTTGAGGTTCTTGTAAGCAGTGCAGCCCTAAATTTGGGGGTGACTCTGTCTTATTGATTTTCAGTTTTCAAAACGTGTATTCCCTAGACTGGAAGTGCCCTTGGCTCTGTTGTTTACTTGTATAAGGGAACACAAAGCACTCCTCCAGGGAGGCAGTTGGCAATTTACATCCCGCCCAACAGCATAAAAAGGATCCCTTTCTCCAGGGCCTGTCTTGCCTTTCGGGTATTTACACATTTTGTGGATGTCCCATTTGACTGGTGGGAGGTGATACTTTTTTGTAGTGCAGCTTTGCATTGCCCGCTTGCTTGCTTGGCCAAAAAGGGCGTATGCGTTTTCTCCTGAACATATTCAGGAGAAAACGCATACGCCCTTTTTAGCCAAGTGCATCATTGTCGAAGTTTTGCCCCTCTTCCTGTGCTTTACAGGTGATTCCAACGTACCTCTTGAAATCTGTTTCCTGCTATTCTGCCTCGCTTTCAAGTCCGCCTTGTTTCCTTCCTTCAACAGATTTTTGGATGATAGTTGTCCTTTATTACTTTGCCAGTTTGTGAATTGCTGTTCCTTTGAGCTCCATTTTTCAACTCGTTTTTTGTGAGCTGAACGCATGTCAAAAATTTTTGTTCAGAAACTAAACTGGTTCCCGGTGGGTGGTTGCAACTTTGGTTAATTCTCATCCTGCCAGGAAATTAGAGTGACATATGCCCGTCCAAATGCCTAACACCTACTCTCTCATTGGTTCTCCCTCTTCCCATTCATCTTCTGCCAAATTGGAAACCTGTGAGAACCAGGAGGTTAAAGGGGCTGTCTCTCCAAGTTGGGAGATTGATAGTAAAGCAGTTGGAAAGTCAAACTGGAGCACCAGGAGAGGGACTATTCATTGAGTTTTAGAAACCTTTCGTATTCACAGTGTGTCCATTCTTAGGTTTCCTGTACATGTTATAGCTGTAGTAATATTCCCTTCAACCTGGAGGGTTGGGACCCATGGAATGAGTGCCATGCATTATTGCATTAAAGGGTCTGCATTTGCTCACCCAATCTCACCAATCCTCTCAGTCCCATGTTTCCAGCCTTATGCCACATCTAGCTCTCTTTGTAGATATGGTCATTCCAGCTTTCATCAGAGATCTGGAAGGAATTGTAAAGAATTCCCATGTTTTTTTGTTTTGTTTTTGTAATTCCTTTTTATAGTGGGATTGAGCTGATTTTCACAGCCAAGTTTATTCCAATCTAGACACACTTGATTCCCTTATGGAGACATATCAATACATAGGTTTTAATATTCTTACTAGTCAGATATATTCCTCTGCATGGAATATGGGGAGTTGCGTCCCTTTCACTGAGGAAGGTGTTGGTCTTGTCTATTCCGCATTTGGTTTTTGGAACGGTACCTGTACTAATATCAAAATCTGCTTTTATGCATCACCCCACATCTCCTTCCCCCTTAAGCAGGCATAAGTGTGTTTTCTAAATGTGAGACTCTCTTCTCTTTCCTAACTCATTTCATGTGTAGCCATGTTTACAGGATCTTCATAAGTGATATCTTATGATAAGTTTCATTTTCTCTGTGACTTATTTCACTTAGAATTATCGTACCTGAATCCACTCATTTTGCTGCTACTGGCCTGATGACATTGATTTCATGGCTGAGGGATATTCCATCATACGTAAGTACCACAATTTCTTGAACCATTTTTGTCTTTCCTGGGATATTTAAGGTATACCCAAGTTGAGGTTCTTGTAAGCAGTGCAGCCCTGAATTTTTGTGTGGATCTGTCTTATTGATTTTCAGTTTTCCCAAGGTATATTCCCAAGGCTGGAAATGCCCTTGGCTCTGTAGCTCTGTTGTTTACTTGTTTTAGGGAACACAATTCACTCCTCCAGAGAGGCATGTGGCAATTTACATCCCGCCCATCACCATAACAATCTCCCTGTTCTCCAGGGCCTGTCTTGCCTTTCTGGTTTTTACCCATTTTGCGGATGTCCCTTTTGACTGGTGCGAAATGACACTTCTTTGTAGTGCAGATTTGAATTGCCGGCTTGCTTGCTTGACCGAAAATGGCATATGCGTTTTCTCCTGAATATATTCACGTGAAAACCCATACGCCCTTTATGGTCATATCCATAATTTTCGAAGTTGTGATGCATTTCCTGTGTTTAAAGGCGATTCCAATGTACCTCTTGAAATCTGTTTCGTGCCATTCTGCTTCATTTTCAATTCCGCCTCGTGGCTTTCCCTCAACAGATTTTTGGAAGAGAGTAGTCCTATAGAACTCTGCTGGTTAGTGAATTGCTGTGGCCCTGAGCTCCATTTTTCAACTCGCGTTTTTGTGAGCTGACCGCAAATCCACAATTTTGCTTCAGGACCTATACTTGTTCTGGGGGGCAGGCTGAGACTTTGGTTAATTCCTCTTCATGACGGGAAATTAGGTGACATATGGCCGTCCAAATGCCTACAGCTACTCTCTCATTGGTTCTCTCTCTTCCCTTATATCCTCTGCACAATTTGCCAACGGTGCGAACCAGGAGGTTATAGGGGCTGACTCTCCAAGTTGGGAGATTGATAGTAAAGCAGCTGGAATGTCAAACTGGAGCTCAAGGAGAGAAAAAAGTAGTAGAGTTTTACAAACCTTTCACCATCAGATGGTTTCCATTCTCTAGGTTCCCATACATGTTATAACTGTAGTGATATTCCCTTCTACCTGGAGAGTTGGGAACCATGGAACGGGTGGCACGCATTATTGCTTTAAAGGGTCTGCATTTTTTCACCCAATTTCACCAATCCTCTCAGTCCCAAGTGACCAGCCTTATGCCACATCCAGCTGTCATTGTAGATAGAGTCATTCCAGGTTTCATCAGAACCCCTGAAGGTATTGTGTAAGAATTTTACTGTTTTTATGTTTTGTTTTGAAATTCATTTTTATAGTGGGTTTGAGCTGATTCTCACTGCCATGTTTATGTCGTTCTAGACACACTTGGTTCCCTTACAGAGACATATCAATACATAGGTTTTAAAATTCTTAATAGTCAGATATATTTATCTGCAGGGAATAGGGATGTTGAGATCCGTTCACTGAGGAAGGAGTAGGGCTTGTCTCTACTGTTTTTGGATTATGGAACGGTACCTGTGCTAATATCAAACTTTGGTGCATCTCCCCACCTCTCTTTCCCCTTAAGCAAGCATAAGAGTGTTTTCTAAATCTGAGACTCTGTTCTCTTCCCTAATTCAGTTCATATGTGCCATGTTTACATTCCCTTCATAAGTGATATCTTATGTCAGAATGCACCATGGCCCTTGGCATAATAATGCTCCATGACGGCTGTCATCACAATGCTCCATGCCCTGGTTATCACAATGCTCCATGTCCCTTGTCATCACAATTCTCCACGTCCTTGTCATCACAATGCAACACGACACTTCTCATCAAAATATTACATGCTCTTTTCATCACAATTCTCCGTGTACTTGTCATTGCAATGCGCCATGCACTGGCCATCACACTGCTCCATGACCCCTGTCATCACAATGCTCCCTGACACCTGTCATCACAATGCTTCATGCCCCTTTTCATTACAGTGCTCCATGATGCTCGACATCACAATTACCCAAGGACATCTCATCACAATGCTCCGCGGTTTTGCCATCACCATGCTCCATGCCTTGTCTTTTCAAAGCTCATTGTCCCTTGTCCTCAGAATTCTCCACGTCCATTTCATTACAATGCTCCAGGGCACTTCTCATCACAATGTTATATGCACTTGTCATCACAATACTCCATGCAATTGTCATCGCAATGTTCCATGACCCCTGTCATAGGAAGGTCCATGCGATTTTCATCACAGTGTTTCAAGACCTGGACATTAAAAGTATCAACGGTCCTTGATATCACAATGCTCCATGCCCTTGTCATCACAATGCTCCTTTAATTTGTCACAACAATCCTCCATGACACTTGGCATCACAATGCTCCATGATATTGTCATGAAACTTGAACATGACATATTTCATCACAATGCTCCCTGACACCTTTCTTCACAATAATCCATGACCTTGTCATCACAGTGCTCCATGCCCTTGTCATCACAATGTGCCATGCTCACTCTTATCACAATAATCCATGAAACATGTCAGACCAATGCTCCATGCCACTTTTCATCACAATGCTCCATGTACGCTGTCATCACAATGCACCATGCCCATCATCATAATGCTTCATGCTCTTGTCATCACAATGAAATCAAAATGCTCCATGACCTCTGTCATCACAATGCTCCAAACACTTGTGATCACAATGCTCCATGACACATGTCATCACAATGCACCATGCGCTTGTCATCACAATGCTCCACAAAATTGTCATCACAATGCGCCATAAAACTTGTCATCACAATGCTCCATGCACTTCTCATCAAAATGCTCTCTCACCACTGATATCACAATGCTACATCACTATTTGTCATAATACTCCCTCACCCCTGTCATCACAATGTTCCATGACTCCTGTCATCACAATGCTACATGCACTTATCATCACAGTATTCGATAAACCCTGACATCAAAATGTTCCATAACACCTGTCATCAAAATGCTCCATGACATCTGACATTACAATGTTCCATAACGCCTGGCATCAAAATGCTCCATGACCCTTTTCATCCCAAAGCTCCAAGACCCCTGACATCACAATGTTCTATAACCCCTTCCATCAAAATGTTCCATTACACTTTTCATCAAAATGCTCCCTGCCCTTCTCATCACAATGCACTATGACCTTGTCATCAAAATGCTCCATGACTTGTCATCACAAATCTCCATGACCCTTGGCATCACAATGCTCCATGTCATTGTCATCACAATGCTCCATGAACCCTCTCATAACATTGCTCAATACCCTTGGCATCACAAAGCTCCATGACACTTGTCATCACAATGCTCGATGCCCTTCTCATCACAATGCTCCATGCCCTTTCAATTACAATCCTGCATGACCCATGTATCATAGTGTTCCATACCCTTGTCATCACAATGCTCCATGCCCACTCTCATCACAATAATCCATGAAACATTTCAGACCAATGTTCCATGCCCTTCTCATCACAATGCTCCATTACCTCTGTCATAACAATGCACCATGACCCCTGCCATCACAATGTTCCACAGCCAAGTCATCTCAAGGTTCCATGACACTTGTCATCACAGTGCTGAAGTCTCCTGTAATCACAATGCTCCATGCCCTTGTCATCACAAAGCTCCATGACGCATGTCATCAGAATGTTCCATGGCCTTCTCATCACAATGCTCCATGCCCTTGTCATCAAAATGCTCCAAGACCCCTGTAAACACAATGCTCCATGCCCCTTTTCATCTCAATGCACCATGAACCCTGTCATCACAATGCACCATGCCCATCATCATAATGCTTCAGGCTATTGTCTTCACAATGAAATCAATATTCTCCATGACCTCTGTCATCATAATGCTCCAAACCCTTGTGATCACAATGTTCCATAACACTTATCATCACAACACCCCATGACGCTCATCATCACAGTTATCCATGGTCTTCTCATCACAATGTTCCATGATATTTGTCATCACAATGCTCAATACACTTGTCATCACAATGCTCCCTGACACTTGTCGTCAGTATGCTCCTTTAACCCTCTCATGACAAGGCTCCATGCCTTTTTCATCACCATAATCCATGTCCATTTCATCACAATGCTCCAAGATCCCTGTAATCACAATGCTCCATGCTCTTGTCATCAAAATGCTCCATGACACATGTCATCAAAATGGTTCATGGCCTTCTCATCACAATGCTCCAAGTCATTGTCATCACAATGCTCCATGAACACTCTCATCACATTGCTCCATGCACTTGTCTTCACAAAGCACCATGACACATGTCATCAGAATGCTCCATGGCCTTCTCATCACAATGCTCCATGCCCTTGCCATCACAATGCTCCATTAGACCTATCATAACAATGCTCCATGACCCCTGCCATCACGATATTCCATGGCCTTGTCATCACAAGGCTCCATGACCCTTCTCATCACAATGGTCCAAGACCCATGTAATCACAACGCTCTATGCCCCTTTTCATCTCAATGATCCATGAACCCTGTCATCACAATGCACCATGCCCATCGTCATAATGCTTCATGCTATTTTCATCAAAATGAAATCAAAATGCTCCATGACCTCTGTCATAACAATGCTCCAAACCCTTGTGATCACAATATTCATAACACTTGTTATCACAATGCCCCATGACGCTCGTCATCACAATTATCCATGGACTTCTCATCACAATGTTCCACGAACTTTGTCATCACAATGCTCAATACACTTGTCATCAAATTCTCCCTGACTCTTGTTTTCTGTATGCTCCTTGAAACCTGTCATGACAAGGCTCCATGCCATTTTCATCACAATGATCCATGCCATTTTCATCACAATGCTCCAAAACCCCTGAAATCACAATGCTCCATGCACTTGTCATCACAAAGCTCAATGACACATGTCATCAGAATGCTCCTTGGCCTTCTGCTCACAATGCTCCATGCCCTTGTCATCACAATGTGCCAAGACCCCTGTAATCACAATGCTCCATGCCCCTTTTCATCAGTATGCTCCATGACACTTGTCATCACAAGGCTCCATGGTTTTCTCATCACAATGCTCCAGGACCTTGTCATCACAATGCTTCACAACGTTGTCATGAAAATTATCTATGGCCCTTGTCATCATAATACTCCAAGCCCTACTCATCACAATGCTCCATTATATTTGTCATCACAAACCTCCATTACATTTGGCATCACAAAACTCCCTGCTATTGTCATCGCAATGGACCATAACCTGTTTCATCATAATGCTCCATGACACCTGTCTTCAAAATACTCCCTGACCTTCTCTTCACAATGATCCATGCCCTTGTCATCACAATGCACCATGTCCACTGTCATCACAATAATCTATGAAACTTGTCAGACCAATGCTCCATTCCCCTGTCATAACAATGCTCCATGCCCCTGTCATCACAATGCTCCATGCCTTTGTCATCACAATGCTCCATTACTGGCCATCACAAAGCTTCATGACCCATGACCCATGTATCACAGTTTTCCGAGCCCTTGTCATCACAATGCTCCATGCCCACTCTCATCACCATAATCCATGAAATATTTCAGACCAGTGTTCCATGCCCTTCTCATCAAAATGCTCCATTACACCTGTCATAACAGTGCTTCATGAACACTGCCATCACAATGATCCACGGCTTGTCATCACAAGGCTCCTTGATACTTGTCATCACAATGCCCCATGACGCTCATCATCACAATTATCCATGGTCTTCTCATCACAAAGTTCCATGATCTTTGTCATCACAATGCTCAATACACTTGTCATCACAATGATCCCTGACACTTGTCGTCAGTATGCTCCTTGAACCCTGTCATGACAAGGCTGCATGCCTTTTTCATCACAATGATCCATGCCCTTTTCATAACAATGCTCCAAGACCCCTGTAATCACAGTGCTCCATGCCCTTGTCATCACAAAGCTCCATGACGCATGTCATCAGAATGCTCTATGGCCTTCTCATCACCATGATCCATGCCTTTGTCATCACAATGCTCCAAGACCCCTGTAATCACAATGCTCCATGCCCCTTTTCAACAGAATGCTCCATGAGACTTCTCATCAAAAGTCTCCATGGTCTTCTCATCACAATGCTCCAGGACATTGTCATCACCATGCTCCATTCCCTTGTCATCGCAATGCTCCGTGACCAATATCATCACAATTCTCCATGACCCCTCTCATCACAACACTCCATGACACCTGACAACACAATGATCCAGGACTCTTGTCATCACAAAGCTCCATTCCCTAGTCATCACAATGCTCCATGACACTTGTGATCACAATGATCCATGCCCTTGTCATCCCAGTACTCCATAACACCTGTATTCACAATGCTCCATGACGCTTGTCCTCACAGTGCTCCATGTCACCTGTCATCACAATGCCCCATGCCTTTGTCAGCAAAATGCTACATGACATTGTCATTACAATGCTCTATGTGATTGTCACCACAATACTCCATTACCATTGTCATCACAAACCTCCATGAACCTTGGGATCACATTGCTTCATGCCCTTGTCATCACAATGCTCCATGCTCCTTGAAATCAAAATGCTCCATGACCTCTGTCATAACAATGCTCCAAACCCTTGTGATCACAATATTCCATAACACTTGTCATCACAATGCCCCATGACGCTCGTCATCACAATTATCCAATGTCTTCTCATCACAATGTTCCATGACATTTGTAATCACAATGCTCAATACACTTGTCATCAAAATTCTCCCTGACACTTGTTTTCTGTATGCTCCTTGAACCCTGTCATGACAAGGCTCCATGACTTTTTCATCACAGTGATCCATGCACTTTCATCACAATGCTTCAAGACCTCTGTACTCAAAATGCTCCATGCCCTTGTCATCACAAAGCTCAATGACACATGTCATCAGAATGCTCCTTGGCCTTCTGGTCACAATGCTCCATGCCCTTGTCATCACAATGTGGCAAGACCCCTGTAATCACAATGCTCCATGCCCCTTTTCATCAGTATGCTCCATGAAACTTGTGATCTCAAAGCTCCAAGGTTTTCTCATCACAATGCTCCAGGATCTTGTCATCACAATGCTTCACGACCTTGTCATGAAAATTCTCAATGGCCCTTGTCATCATAATGCTCCAAGCCCTAGTCATCACAATGCTCCATTATATTTGTCATCACAATCCTCCATTACATTTGGCATCACATTACTCCCTGCCATTTTCATCGCAATGGACCATGACATATGTCATCACAATGCTCCCTGACACCTGTCTTCACAATACTCCATGACCTTCTCTTCACAATGCTCCATGCCATTGTCATCACAATGTGCCACGTGCATTTCATCACAACTGTCCACAATATTGTCACTGCAACGCTCCATAAACCTTGTAATCACAATGCTCCATGCACTTCTCATCAAAATGCTCTCTCACCAGAGATATCAGAGTGTTCCATCGCTAGTCATCACAATACTCCCTCACCCCAGTAATCACAATGTTCCATGACCCTGTCATCACACTGCTACATCCCCTTATCATCACAATGTTCCATAACCCCTGTCATCAAAATGCTCCATGACGCTTTTCATCCCAAAGCTCCAAGACCCCTGACATCACAATGTTCTATAACCCCTGCCATCAAAATGTTCCATTCCATTTTTCATCAAATTCCTGCATACCCCGGTCATCAAAATGCTCCCTGCCCTTCTCATCACAATGCACCATGCCATTGTCATCAAAATGCTCCATGATTTGTCATCACAAAGCTCGATGACCTTTGGCATCACAATGCTCCATGTCATTGGCATCACAATGCTCCATGAACCCTCTCATAACATTGCTCAATGTCCTTGTCATCACAAAGCTCCATGCCACTTGTCATCACAATGCTCGATGCCCTTGTCATCACAATACTCCATGCCCTTGTCATTACAATCCTGCATGACCCATGTATCATACTGTTCCGTACCCTTGTCATCACAATGCTCCATGCACACTCTCATCACAATAATCCATGAAATATTTCAGACCTATATTTCATGCCCTTCTCATCACAATGCTCCATTACTCCTGTCAAAACAATGCAACATGACCCTTACAATCACAGTGTTCCACGCCCAATCATCAAAAGGTTCCATGACACTTGTCATCACAATGCTCAAGACCCCTGAAATCACAATGCTCCATGCCCTTGTCATCACAAACTCCATGACGCATGTCATCAGAATGTTCCATGGACTTCTCATCGCAATGCTCCCTGCCCTTGTCATGACAATGCTCCAAGACCCTTGTAATCACAATGCTCCATGCCTCTTTTCATCTCAATGCCCCATGAACCCTGTCATCACAATGCACCATGCCCAGCATCATAATGCTTCAGGCTATTGTCATCACAATGAAATCAAAATGCACCATGATCTCTGTCATCATAATAATCCGAACCCTTGTGATCAAAATATTACATAACACTTATCATCACAACACTCCATGACGCTCATCTTCACAATTATCCATGGACTTCTCATCACAATGCTCTATGACTTTGTCATCACAATGCTCAATACACTTGTCATCACAATGCTCCCTGACACTTGTCGTCAGTATGCTCCTTGAACCCTGTCATGACGAGCTTCCATGCCTTTTTCATCACAATGATCCATGCCCTTTTCATTACAATGCTCCAAGACCCGTGTAATCACAATGCTCCATGCCCTTCTCATCACAAAGCTCCATGACGCATGTCATCAGAATGCTCCATGGCCTTCTCATCACCATGATCCATGCCCTTGTCATCACAATGCTCCAAGACCCCTGTAATCACAATGCTCCATGCCCCTTTTCAACAGAATGCTCCATGAGACTTCTCATGAAAGTCTCCATGGTCTCCTCATCACAATGCTCCAGCACTTTGTTATCACCATGCTCCATTCCCTTGTCATCGCAATGCTCCATGACCAATATGTTCACAATTCTCCATGACCACAGTCATCACAACATTCCATGACACCTGAAAACACAATGATCCAGGACTCTTGTCATCACAATGCTCCATTCCCTAGTCATCACAATGCTCGATGACACTTGTCATCACAATGATCCATGCCCTTGTCATCCCAATGCTCCATAACCCCTGTATTCACAATGCTCCATGATGCTTTTCATCACAGTGTTCCATGACACCTGTCATCACAATGCTCCATGCCTTTGTCAGCAAAATGCTACATGACGTTGTCATTACAATGCTCTACGTGATTGTCATCACAGTACTCCATTAACAATGTCATCACAACCCTCCATGAACCTTGGGATCACATTGCTACATGCCATTGTCATCACAATGCTCCATGCTCCTTAGAAATCAAAATGATCCATGACCTCTGTCATAACAATGCTCCAAGCCATTGTGATCACTATGTTTCATAACACTTGTGATCACAACGCTCCATGATGCCTGTCATCACAATAATCCATGCCCTTTTCATCACAATGCTCCATGACCTTTGTCATCACAATTCTCAATACACTTGTCATCACAATGCTCCCTGACACTTGTCGTCAGAATGCTCCTAGAACCCTGTCACGAAAAGGCTCCATGCCTTTTTCATCACAATGCGCCTTGCCATTTACATCACAATGATCCATGCCATTGTCATCAAAATACTCCACAAGCTTGTCATCAGAATGCTCCATGACCCTTGTCATCACAAATCTACATGCACTTGTCAGCACAATGCTCCCTGACCCTTGTCATCACAATGCTCCAAGCCATTGTCATCACAATGCTTCATTGCCTTTGTCATCAGAATCCTCAATGACACTTGGCATCACAATGCTCCATGCCATTGTCATCACAATGGGCCATTACATATGTCATCACAATGCTCCCTGACACCTGTCTTCACAATACTCCATGACCTTCTCATCACAATGCTCCATTCCCTTGTCATCACAATGCGCCATTCCAACTGTCATAGCAATAATTCATAAAACTTATTAGACCAATGTTGCATGCCCTTGTCATCACAATGCTTCATGCCCTTGTTATCACAATGCTCCATGACCCCTGTCATCACAATGCTCCGTGACTCCAGTCATCACAATTCTTCATGACCTTTCTCATCACAATGGTCCATGTCCTCGTCATCAACAGTCTCTGTGACCTTTTTAACCACAATGCTCCATGCACTTGTCAGCACAATGCTCCATGACACAGGTCATCACAATGCACCATGCACTTGTCATCACCGTGCTCCACCATCATTTCATCACAGTGCTCCATAAAACTTGTCATCACAATGCTCCATGCACTTCTCAATAAAATGTTCTCTCACCACAAATATCACAATGCTACAACAATATTTGTCACAATACTACCTCACCCCTCTCATCACAATGTTCCATGACTCCTGTCATCACAATGCTACATGCACTTATCATCACAATGTTCGATGACCCCTGACATCACAATGTTCCAAAACACCTGTCATCAAAATGCTCCATGACCCTTTTCATCAAAAAGCTCCATGACCCCTGACATCACAATGTTCCATAACACCTGTCATCAAAATGTTCCATGACACTTTTCATCAAATTGCTCCATGTCCCTGTCATCACAATGCTCCCAGCCCTTCTCATCACAATGCACAGCGCACTTGACATCAAAATGCTCCATGACATTTGTCGTCACAAATATCCATGACCCTTGGCATCACAATGTTCCATGTCATTGTCATCACAATGCTCCATGAACGCTCTCATCACATTGCTCCATGCATTTGTCTTCAAAAAGTTCCATGACACATGTCATCAGAATGCTCCATTGCCTTCTCATCACAATTCTCCATGCCCTTGCCATCACAATGCTCCATTAAACCTGTCATAACAATGCTCCATGATCCCTGCCATCACGATGTTCCATGGCCTTGTCATCACAAGGCTCCATGACCCTTCTCATCACAATGCTCCATGAACCCTGTAATCCCAATGCACTATGCCCCTTTTCATCTCAATGATGCATGAACCCTGTCATCACAGTGCACCATGCCCATCATCATAATGCTTCATGCTATTGTCATCACAATGAAATCAAAATGCTCCATGAACTCTGTCATAACAATGTTCCAAACCCTTGTGATCACAATATTCCATAACACTTGTCATCACAATGCCACATGACGCTCGTCATCACAATTATCCATGGTTTATCATCACAATGCTCCATGACTTTTGTCATCAGAATCCTCAATACACTTGTCATCAAAATGCTCCCTGACACTTGTTGTCTGTATGCTCCTTGAACCCTGTCATGACAAGGCTCCATGCCTTTTTCATCACAATGATCCATGCCATTTTCATCACAATGCTCCAATACCAGTGTAATCACAATGCTCCATGCCCATGTCATCACAAAGCTCAATGACACATGTCATCAGAATGCTCCTTGGCCTTCTGCTCACAATGCTCCATGCCCTTGCCATCACAATGTGACAAGAGGCCTGTAATCACAATGCTCCATGCCCCTTTTCATCAGTATGCTCCATGAGACTTTTCATCACAAGGCTCCATGAATTTCTCATAATGATGCTCCAGGAACTTTTCATCACAATGCTTCACGACCTTGTCATGAAAATTCTCAATGGCCCTTGTCAGCATAATGATCCAATCCCTAGTCATCACAATGCTCCATTATATTTGTCATCACGATCCTCCATTACATTTGGCATCACAATACTCCCTGCAATTGTCATCGCAATGGACCATGACATATGTCATCACAATGCTCCCTGACACTTGTCTTCACAATATTCCATGACCTTCGCTTCACTATGATCAATGCCCTGGTCATCACAATCGACAATGTCCAATGTCATCACAATAATCTATGAAATTTGTCAGACCAATGCTCCATGCCCCTGTCATCACAATGCTCCATGCCCTTGTCATCACAATGCTCCATGACTTTTCATCACAATGCTCCAAGATCCATGACCCATGTATCAAAGTGTTTCGTGCCTTTGTCATCACAATGCTCCATGCCCACTCTCATCACATTAATCGATGAAATATTTCAGACCATTCCTCCATGCCCTTCCCATCAAAATGCTCCATTACCCCTATCATAACAATGCTCCATGACCCCTGCCATCACAATGTTCCACAGCCTTGTCATCACAAGGCTCCATGACACTTGTCATCACAATACTCAAGACCCCTGTAATCACAATGCTCCATGCCCTTGTCATCACAAAGCTCTATGACGCATGTCATCAGAATGTTCCATGGCCTTCACATCACAATGCTCGATGCCCTTGTCATCACAATGCTCCAAGACCCCTGTAATCACAATACTCCATGCCCCTTTTCATCTCAGTGATCCATGAAACCTGTCATCACAATGCACCATGCCCATCATCATAATGCTTCAGGCTATTGTTATCACAATGAAATCAAAATGCTCCATGATCTCTGTCATCAAAATACTCCGAACACTTGTGATCACAATGTCCCATAACACTTATCATCACACCACCCCATGACGCTCATCATCACAATTATCCATGGTCTTCTCATCACCATGCTCTATGACCTTTGTCATCACAATGCTCAATACATTTGTCATCACAATGCTCCCTGACACTTGTCGTCTGTATGCTCCATGAACCCTGTCATGACGAGGCTCCATGTCTTTTTCATCACAATGATCCATGCCCTTTTCATAACAATGCTCCAAGACCCGTGTAATCACAATGCTCCATGCCCTTGTCATCACAAAGCTCCATGACGCATGTCATCAGAATGCTCCATGGCCTTCTCATCACCATGATCCATGCGCTTGTCATCACAATGCTCCAAGACCCCTGTAATCACAATGCTCCCTGCCCATTTTCAACAGAATGCTCCATGAGACTTCTCATCAAAAGTCTCCATGGTTTTCTCATCAAAATTCTCCAGGACATTGTCATCACCATGCTCCAATCCCTAGTCATCACAATGCTCCATGACAAATATCATCACAATTCTCCATGACCACTGTCATCACAACACACCATGACACCTGACAACACAATGATCCGGGACTCTTGTCATCACAATGCTCCATTCCCTAGTCATCACAATGCTCCATGACCCCTGTCATCACAATGCTCCGTGACTCCAGTCATCACAATGCTCCATGACCTTTGTCATCACAACGGTCCATGCCCTCATCATCAACAGTCTCTGTGACCTATTTTAACCACAATGCTCCTTGAACATTTCATCACAATGCCCTTTGACGCTTGTCATCACAATTCTCTATGCCTTTCTCAGCACAATGCTCCATGACCCTTGTCATCACAATGCTCCATGCGCTTGTCAGCACAATGCTCCATGACACATGTCATCACAATGCACCATGCGCTTGTCATCACAGTGCTCCACCATCTTGTCATCACAATGCTCCATAAAACTTGTCATCACAATGCTCCATTCATTTCGCATCAAAATGCTCTCTCACCCCTGATATCACAATGCTACAACACTATTTGTCACAATACTCCCTCATCCCTTTCATCACAATGCTCCATGACTCCTGTCATCACAATGCTACATGCACTTATCATCACAATGTTCGATGACCCCTGGCATCACAATGTTCCATAACACCTGTCAACAAAATGCTCCATGAGCTTTTTCATCAAAATGCTCCATGACCCCTGATGTCACAATGTTCCATAACAGCTGTCATCAAAATATTCCATGACACATTTCATCAAATTGCTCCATGACACTGTCATCACAATGCTCCCTGCCCTTCTCATCACAACTCACAACGCCCTTGCCATCAAAATGCTGCATGACATTTGTCATCACAAAGATCCATGGCCCTTGGCATCACAATGCTCCATGTCATTGTCATCACAATGCTCCTTGAAAGCTCTCATCACATTGCTCCATGCCCTTGTCATCAAAAACCTCCATGACCCATGTCATCAGAATGCTCCATGGCCTTCTCATCAAAATGATCCTTGCCCTTTCCCTCACAATGCTCCATTACCCCTGTCATAACAATGCTCCATGACCCCTGCCATCACGATATTCCATGGCCTTGTCATCACAAGGCTCCATGACCCTTCTCATCACAATGCTCCAAGCACCCTGTAATCACAATGTTCTACGCCCCTTTTCATCTCAATGATCCATGAACCCTGTCATCACAATGCACCATGCCCATCATCATAATGCTTCATGCTATTGTTATCACAATGAAATCAAAGTGCTTCATGACCTCTGTCATAGCAATGCTCCAAACCCTTGTTAATACAATATTCCATAACACTTGTCATCACAATGCCCCATGACTCTCGTCATCACAGTTATCCATGGCCTTCTCATCACAATAATCCATGACCTTTTTCATCACAATACTCAGTTCACATGTCATCAAAATGCTCCCTGACTCTTGTTGTCTGTATGCTCCTTGAAACCTGTCATGACAAGGCTCCATGCTTTTTCATCACAATGATCCATGCCCTTTTCATCACAATGCTCCAAGACCCATGTATTCACAATGCCCCATGCCCTTGTCATCACAAAGCTCAATGACACATGCCATGAGAATGCTCCTTGTTCTTCTCCTCAAAATGCTCCATGCCCTTGTCATCACAATTTTCCAAGATCCCTGTAATCACAGTGCTCCATGCCCCTTTTCCTCAGTATGCTCCATGAGATTTCTCATCACAAGGCTCCATGTTTTTGTCATCACAATGCTCCAGGATATTTTCATCACAATGCTTCACGACCTTGTCATGAAAATTCTCAATGGCACTAGTCATCATAATGCTCCAAGCCCTAATCATCACAATGCTCCATTATATTTGTCTTCACAATCCTACATTACGTTTGGCATCACAATGCTCCATGCCATTGTCATCGCAATGGACCATGACATATGTCATCACAATGCTCCCTGAAACCTGTCTTCACAATACACCATGACCTTCTCATCACAATGCTCCATGCACTTGTCATCACAATGCACCATGCCCACTGTCATCAAAATAATCTATGAAATTTGTCACACCAGTGCTCCATTGCCCTGTCATCACAATGCTTCATGCCCTTGTCATCACAATGCTCCATGACCCCTGTCATCACAATGCTCCGTGACTGCAGTCATCACAATGCTTCATAAAGTTTGTCATCACAATGGTCCATGCCCACGTCATCACAAGGATCTGTGACATTTGTAACCACAATGCTCCATGAACTTTTCATCAACATTCTCTGTGACCCTTGTCATCACAATGCTCCATGTCTTTGTTAGAACAATGCTCCATGAACATTGTCATCACAATGTGCCACGCACATTTCAGCACAACTGTTTACAAATTTATCATTGCATTACTCCATAAACATTGTAATCACAATGGTCCATGGACTTCTCATCGAAATGCTCTCTCACCAGAGATATCAGTGTTCCATCATTAGTCATCACAATACTCCCTTACCCCTGTAATCACAGTGTTCCGTGACCCTGTCATCACAATGCTACATTCCCTTATCATCACAATGTTCCATGACCCCTGACATAACAATGTTCCATAACCACTGTCATCAAAATGATCCATGACCCTTTTTATCCCAAAGCTCCAAGAAACCTGACATCGCAGTGTTCTATAACCCCTGCCATCAAAATTTTCCATTACAATTTTTATGAAATTGCTGCATGACCCGGTCATCAAAATGCTCCCTGCACTTCTCATCACAATGCACCATTCCCTTGTAATCAAAATGCTCCATGACTTGTCATCACAAAGCTCCATGACCCTTGGCATCACAATGCTCCATGTCATTGTCATCACAATGCTCCATGAACCCTCTCATCACATTGCTCCATGCCCTTGTCATCACAAAGCTCCATGACACTTGTCATCACAATGCTCGATGCCCTTCTCTTCACAATGCTCCATGCCCTAGACATTAAAATCCTTCATGACCCATGTATCACAGTGTTCCGTGCCCTTGTCATCACAATGCTCCATGCCCACTCTCATCACAATAATCCATGAAACATTTCAGACCAATATTGCATGCCCTTCTCATCACAATGCTCCATTACCCCTGTCATAACAATGCTCCATGACCCCTGCCATCACAATGTTCCATGGCCTTTTCATCACAAGGCTCCATGACACTTGTCATCACAATGCTCTAAGACCCCTGTAATAACAAGGCTATATGCATCGTCATCACAAAGCTTCATGAAACATGTCATCAGAATGTTCCTTGGCTTTCTCATCAAAATGCTCCATGCACTCGTCACCACAATGCTCAAGACCCCTGTAATCACAATGTTCCATGCCCCTTTTCATCTCAATCGTCCATGAACCCTGTCATCACAATGCATCATGCCCATCATGATAATGCTTCCGGCTATTGTCACCACAATGAAATAAAAATTCTCCATGACCTATGTAATTACAATGCTCCATGTCCCCTGTCATCACAATACTCCAAGAACATTTTCAGCCCAATGCTCCATGACCCTTGTCCTCACAATGATACATGCCCTTGTCATCCCAATGCTCCATGACCCCTGTATTCACAATGATCCGTGACACTTGTCATCACAGTGCTCCATGACACATGTCATCACAATGTTCCATGCCTTTGTCAGCAAAATGCTACATGACCTTGTCATTACAATGCTCTATGCGCTTGTCATCACAATACTCCATTTCCATTGTCATCACAATCCTCCATGAACCTAGGGATCACATTGCTTCATGCCCTTGTCATCACAATGCTCCACGCTCCTTGAAATCAAAATGATCCATGACCTCTGTCATCACAATGCTCCAAACCCTTGTGACCACCGTGTTCCATAACACTTGTCATCACAACGCTCCATGATGCCTGTCATCACAATACTCCATGCCCTTTTCATCACAATGCTCCATGACCTTTGTCATCACAATTCTCAATACACTTGTCATCACAATGCTCCCTGACACTTTTCATCAGAATGCACCTTAAACCCTGTCACGAAAAGGCTACATGCCTTTTTCATCACAATGCCCCATGCCGTTTTCATCACAATGCTCCGTGCCATTGTCATCAAAATACACCACAAGCTTGTCATCAGAATGCTTCATGACTCTTGTCATCACAATTCTCCATGCACTTGTCAGCACAATGCTCCCTGACCCTAGTCATCACAATGCTCTAAGCCATTGTGATCAAAATGCTCCATTACCTTTGTCATCAGAATCCTCCATGACACCTGGTAATCACAATGCTCCATGCCATTGTCATCACAATGGGCCATTACATATGTCATCACAGTGCTCCCTGATACCTCTCTTCACAATAGTGCATGACCTGGTCATCACAATGCTCCATGCCCTTGTCATCACAATGCGCCATTCCAAGTGTCATCACAATAATCCATGAAACATATTAGACCAATGTTCCATGCCCTTGTCATCAAAATGCTCCATGCCCTTTTTATCACAATGCTCCATGACCCCTGTCATCACAGTGCTCCGTGATTCCAGTCATCACAATGCTTCATGACCTTTGTCATCACAATTGTCCATGCCCTCGTCATCAACAATCTCTGTGACCTTATTAACCACAATGCTCCATGAAATTTTCATCACAATGCTCTTTGACCCTTGTCATCACATGCTCCATGCGCTTGTCAGCACAATGCTCCATGACACATGTCATCACAATGTGCCATGCGCTTGTCATCATAGTGCTCCACAATCTTGTCATCACAATGCTCCTTAAAATTTTTCATCACAATGCTCCATTCACTTCTCATCAAACTGCTCTCTCACCACTGATATCAGAATGTTACATCACTATTTGTCACAATACTCCCTCACCCCTCTCATCACAATGTTCCATGACTCCTGTCATCACAATGCTACATGCACTTATCATCACAATGTTCGATGACCCCTGACATCACAATGTTCCATAACACCTGTCATCAAAATGTTCCATGACACTTTTCATCAAATTTCTCCATGACCCTGTCATCAGAATGTTCCCTGACCTTCTCATCACAGTGCACAACGCCCTTGCCATCAAAATGCTCCATGACCTTTGTCATCACAATGATCCAAGACCCTTGGCATCACAATGCTCCATGTCATTGTCATCACAATGCTATATGAACGCTCTAATCACATTGCTCCATGCCCTTGTCTTCACAAAGCTCCATGACACATGTCATCAGTATGCTCCAAGGCTTTCTCATCACAATACTCCATGCCCTTGCCATCACAATGCTCCATTACCCTAGTCATAACAATGCTCCATGACCCCTGCCATCACGATGTTCCATGGCCTTGTCATCACAAAGCTCCTTGACACTTCTCATCACAATGCTCCTAGAACCCTGTAATCACAATGCTCTATGCCACTATTCATTTCAATGCTCCATGAACCCTTTCTATACAATGAACCATGCCCATCATCATAATGCTTCAGTCTATTGTCATCACAATGAAAACAATATTCTCCATGACCTCTGTCATCATAATGCTCCAAACCCTTGTGATCACAAGGTTCCATAACACTTATCATCACAACACCCAATGACGCTCATCATCACAATTATCCATGGAATTCTCATCACAGTGTTCCATGATCTTTGTCATCACAATGCTCAATACACTTGTCATCACAATGCTCCCTGACACTTGTCGTCAGTATGCACCTTGAACCCTGTCATGACAAGGCTCCATGCCTTTTTCATCACAATGATCCATGCCGTCTTCATCACAATGCTCCAAGATCCCTGTAATCACAAAGCTCCATGCCCTTGTCATCACAAAACTCCATGACGCATGTCATCAGAATGCTCCTTGGCTTTCTCATCACCATGCTCCATGCCTTCGTCATCACAATGCACCAAGACACCTGTAATCACAATGCTCCATGCCAATTTTCATCAGAATGCTCCATGAGACTTGTCATCACAAGTCTCCATGGTCTTCTCATCACAGTGCTCCAGGACCTTGTCATCACCATGCTCCAATCCCTTGTCATCACAATGCTCCATGACACCTGTCATCACAATAATCCATGAATATTTTCAGCCCAGTGCTCCACGACCTACTCATCACAATGCTCCATGGCCAATATCATCACAATGCTCCATGACCACTGTCATCACAACACTCCATGACACCTGACAACACAATGATCCGGAACACTTGTCATCACAATGCTCCATTCCCTAGTCATCACAATGCTCCATGACCCCTGTCATCACAACACTCCATGAACATTTTCAGCCCAGTGCTCCATGACCCTTATCCTCACAATGATCCATGCCCTTGTCATCCCAGTGCTCCATGAACCCTGTATTCACAATTATCCTTGACGCTTGTCATCACAGTGAGCCATGACACGTGTCATAACAATGCTCCATGCCTTTGTCAGCAAAATGCTACATGACCATGTCATTACAATGCTCTATGCGCTTGTCATCACAATACTCCATTTCCATTGTCATCACAATCCTCCATGAACCTTGGGATCACATTGCTTCATGCCCTTGTCATCACAATGCTCCCTGCTCCTTGAAATCAAAATGATCCATGACCTCTGTCATCACAATGCTCCAAACCCTTGTGATCACAATGTTCCATAACACTTGTCATCACAACGCTTCCATGATGCCTGTCATCACAATACTCCATGCCCTTTTCATCACAATGCTCCATGACCTTTGTCATCACAATTCTCAATACACTTGTCATCACAATTCTCCCTGACACTTGTCATCAGAATGCTCCTTAAACGCTGTCACGAAAAGGCTCCATGCCTTTTTCATCACAATGCCCCATGCCGTTTTCATCACAATGTTCCGTGCAGTTGTCATCAAAATACTCCACAAGCTTGTCATCAGAATGCTCCATGACCCTTGTCATCACAATTCTCCATGCACTTGTCAGCACAATGCTCCCTGACCCTTGTCATCACAATGCTCCAAGCCATTGTCATCACAACGCTCCATTACATTTGTCATCAGAATCCTCCATGACACTTGGCATCACAATGCTCCATGCCATTGTCATCCCAATGGGCCATTACATATGTCATCACAATGCTCCCTGACACTTTTCTTAACAATATTGCATGACCAGGTCATCACAATGCTCCATGCCCTTGTCATCACAATGCACCATTCCAACTGTCATCGCAATAATCCATGAAACTTATTAGACCTATGCTCCAGTCCCTTGTCATCACAATGCTCCATGCCCTTGTTATCACAAATGTCCATGATCCCTGTCATCACACTGCTCCATAACTCCAGTCATCCCAATGCTTTATGACCTTTGTCATCAGTTTTCCATGCCCTCGTCATAACAGTCTCTGTGACCTTTTTAACCTCAATGCTCCATGAACTTTTCATCACATTGCTCTTTGACCCTTGTCATCACAATGCTCTATGCCTTTCTCAGCACAATGCTCCATGAC
This sequence comes from Mesoplodon mirus, assembly GCF_964341445.2. Taxonomy (NCBI): domain Eukaryota; kingdom Metazoa; phylum Chordata; class Mammalia; order Artiodactyla; family Ziphiidae; genus Mesoplodon; species Mesoplodon mirus. The sequence continues at coordinate 1,340,092 of NW_028295734.1, forward strand.
CCTTGTCATCACAATGCTCCATTCGCTTGTCAGCACAATGCTCCATGACACATGTCATTACAATGCTCCATGACCCCTGTCATCACAATGCTCCGTGACTCCAGGCATCTCAATGCTTCATAACGTTTGTCATCACAATGTTCCATGCCCACGTCATCACAAAGCTCTGTGACCTTTGTAACCGCAATGCTCCATGAACTTTTCATCACAATTCTCTGTGATACTTGCCATCAAAATCCTCCATGTCTTTGTCAGAACAATGATCCATGACCATTGTCTTCACAATATGCCACGCATATTTCATCACAACGGTCCACAAACTTGTTATTGCAATGCTCCATAAATCTTGTAATCACAATGCTCCATGCCGTTCTCATAAAAATGCTCTCTCAGAAGACATATCACAGTGTTCCATCACTAGTCATCATAATACTCCCTCACCCATGTAATCACAATGATCCATGACACTGTCATCACACTGCTACATCCCCTTAACATCAAAATGTTCCATGACACCTGCCATCAAAATCCTCCATTATCCGTTTCATCCCAAAGCTGCAAGACCCCTGACATCACAATGTTCTATAACCCCTGGCATCAAAAGGTTCCATTACACTTTTCATCAAATTGCTGCATGACCCGGTCATCAAAATTCTCCCTGAACTTCTCATCACACTGCACCATGCCCTTGTCATCAAAATGCTCCATGACTTGTCATCACAATGCTCCATGACCTTTGTCATCACAATGCTCAATACACTTGTCATCACAATGCTCCCTGACACTTGTCATCAGAATGCTCCTTGAACCCTGTCACGAAAAGGCTCCATGCCTCTTTCAACACAATGCCCCATGCCGTTTTCTTCACAATGCTCCATGCCATTGTCATCAAAATACTCCACAAGTTTGTCATCAGAATGCTCCATGACCCTTGTCATCACAATTCTCCATGCACTTGTCAGCACAATGCTCCCTGACCCTTGTCATCAGAATGCTCCATTACCTTTGTCAACAGAATCCTCCATGACACTTGGCATCACAATGCTCCATGCCATTGTCATCACAATGGGCCATTACATATGTCTTCACAATGCTCCCTGACACCTGTCTTCACAATACTGCATGACCTGGTCATCAGTAGGCTCCATGCCCTTGTCATCACAATGTGCAATTCCAACTCTCATCACAATAATCCATGAAACTTATTAGACGAATGTTCCATGCCCTTGTCATCACAGTGCTCCTTGCCCTTGTTATCACAATCCTCCATGATCCCTGTCATCACAATGCTCCGTGACTCCAGTTATCACAATGCTTCATGACCTTTGTCATCACAATGGTCCATGCCCTCGTCATCAACAGTCTCTGTGACCATTTTAACCACAATGCTCCATGAACTTTTCATCACAATGCTCTTTGACCCTTGTCATCACAATGCTCTATGCCTTTCTCAGCACAATGCTCCATGACGCTTGTCATCACAATGCTCCATGCGCTTGTCAGCACAATGCTCCATGACACATGTCATCACAATGCTCCATGACCCCTGTCATCACAATGGTCCGTGACTCCAGTCATCACAATGCTTCATAACATTTGTCATTACAATGTTCCATGCCCGCGTAATTACAAGGCTCTGTGACCTTTGTAACCACAATGCTCCTTGAACTTTTCATCACAATTCTCTGTGACCCTTGTCTTCACAATGCTCCATATCTTTGTCACAGCAACGCTCCATGACGATTGTCTTAACAATGTGCCACACACATTTCATCACAACGGTCCACAACCTTGTTATTGCAATGCTCCATAAACCTTTTAATCACAATGTTCCATGCACTTCTCATCAAAATGCTCTCTCACGAGAGATATCACAGTGTTCCATCACTAGTCATCACAATACTCCCTCACCCCTGTAATCACAAAGTTCCATGACACTGTCATCACACAGCTACATCCCCTTATCATCACAATGTTCCATGACCCCTGTCATCAAATTGCTCCATGACCCTTTTCATCCCAACGCTCCAAATCCCCTGACATCACAATGTTCTATAACACCTGCCATCAAAATATTCCATTACACTTTTCATCAAATTTCTGCAGGACCCGGTCATCAAAATGCTCCCTGCCCTTCTCATCACAATGCAACATGCCCTTGTCATCAAAATGCTCCATTACTTGTCATGACAATGTTCCATGACCCTTGTCATCACAATGCTCCATGTCATTGTCATCACAATGCTCCATGAACCCTCTCATAACATTGCTCAATGCGCTTGTCATCACAAAGCTCCATGACACTTGTCATCACAATGCTCGATGCCCTTCTCATCACAATGCTCCATGCCCTTGTCATTACAATCGTGCATGACCAATGTATCATAGTGTTCCGTACCCTTGTCATCAGAAGGCTCCATGCCCACTCTCATCACAATCATCCACGAAATATTTCAGACCAATGTTCCATGCCCTTCTCATCACAATGCTCCATTACCCCTGTCATAACAATCCACCATGACCCCTGCCTTCAAAATGTTCCACGGCCTAGTCATCACATGGTTCCATGACACTTGTCATCACAATGCTGAAGACCCATGTAATCACAATGCTCCATGCCCTTGTCATCACAAAGCTCCATGACGCATGTCATCAGAATGTTCCATGGCCTTCTCATCACAATGCTCCATGCCCTTGTCCTCACAATGCTCCAAAACCCCTGTAAACACAATGCTCCATGCCCCTTTTCATCTCAATGCTCCATGAACCCTGTCATCACAATGAACCATGCCCATCATCACAATGCTTCAGGCTATTGTCATCACAATGAAATCAATATTCTCCATGACCTCTGTCATCATAATGCACCAAACCCTTGTGATCACAATGTTCCATAACACTTATCATCACAACACCCCATGACGCTCATAATAACCATTATCCATGGTCTTCTCATCACAATGCTCCATGATCTTCGTCATCACAATGCTCAATACACATGTCATCACAATGCTAACTGACGCTTGTCGTCAGTATGCTCCTTGAACCCTGTCATGACAAGGCTCCATGCCTTGTTCATCACAATAATGCGTGCCCTTTTCATCACAATGCTCCAAGATCCCTGTAATGACAATGCTCCATGCCCTTCTCATCAAAGAGCTCCATGACGCATGTCATCAGAATGCTTCATGGCCTTCTCATCACAATGCTCCATGCCCTTGTCATCACAATGCTCCAAGACCCCTGTAATCACAATACTCCATGCCCATTTTCATCAGAATGCTCCACGTGAGTTGTCGTCACAACTCTCCATGGCCTTCTCATCACAATGCTCCAAGACCTTGTCATCACCATGCTCCATTCCCTTGTCATCACAATGCTCCATGACCCATGTCATCACAATAATCCATGAGCATTTTCAGCCCAATCCTCCACGACGTACTCATCACAATGCTCCATGGCCAATATCATCACAATGCTCCATGACCACTGTCATCACAACACTCCATGAAACCTGACAAAACAATGATCCGGGACTCTTGGCATCACATTGCTCCATTCCATGGTCATGACAATGCTCCATGACCCCTGTCATCAGAACACTCCATGAACATTTTCAGCTCAGTGCTCCATGACCCTTGTCATCACAATGATCCATGCCCTTGTCATCCCAATGCTCCATGACCCCTGTATTCACAATGCTCCATGACGCTTGTCATCACAGTGCTCCATGACACATGTCATCACAATGCTCCATGCCTTTGTCAGCAAAATGCTACATGACCTTGTCATTACACTGCTCTATGCGCTTGTCATCACAATACTCCATTTTCATTGTCATCACAATACTCCATGAACCTTGGGATCACATTGCTTCATGCCCTTGTCATCAAAATGCTCCCTGCTCCTTGAAATCAAAATGATCCATGACCTCTGTCATCACAATTCTCCAAATACTTGTGATCACAATGTTCCATAACACTTGTCATCACAACACTCCATGATGCCTGAAATCACAATGCTCCATGCCCTTTTCATCACAATGCTCCATGACCTTTGTCATCACAATTCTCAATACACTTGTCATCACAGTGCTCCCTGACACTTCTCATCAGAATGCTCGGTGAACCCTGTCACGAAAAGGCTCCATGCCTTTTTCATCACAATGCCCCATGCTGTTTTCATCACAATGCTCCATGCCATTGTCATCAAAATACTCCACAAGCTTGTCATCAGAATGCTCCATGACCCTTGTCATCACAATTTTCCATGCACTTTTCAGCACAATGCTCCCTGACCCTTGTCATCACAATGCTCCAAGCCATTGTCATCACAATGCTCCATTACCTTTGTCATCAGAATCCTCCATGACACTTGGCATCACAATGTTCCATGCCATTGTCATCACAATGTGCCATTACATATGTCATCACAATGCTCCCTGACACCTGTCTTCAAAATACTGCATGACCTGGTCATCACAATGCTCCATGCCCTTGTCATCACAATGCGCCATTCCAACTGTCATCGCAATAATCCATGAAACATATTTGACCAATGTTCCATGCCTTTGTCATCACAATGCTCCATGCCCTTGTTATCACAGTGTTCCATAACCCCTGTCATCACAATGCTCCGTGACTCCAGTCATCACAATGCTTCATGACCTTTGTCATCACCATGGTCCATGCCCTCGTCATCAACAGTCTCTGTGACCTTTTTTACCACAATGCTCCATGAAATTTTCATCACAATGCTCTTAGACCCTTGTCATTACAATGCTCTATGCCTTTCTCAGCACAATGCTCCATGACCCTTGTCATTACTATGCTACACGTGCTTGTCAGCACAATGCTCCATGACACATGCCATCACAATGCACCATGAGCCTGTCATCACAGTGCTCCACAATCTTGTCATCACAATGCTCCAAATATTTGTCATCACAATGCTCCATGCACTTCTCATCAAAATGCTCTCTCACCATGATATCACAATGCTACATCAGTATATGTCACAATACTCCCTCACCCCTGTCATCACAATGTTCCCTGACTCCTGTCATCAAAATGTTCCATGACACTTTTCATCCAATTGCTCCATGACCCTGTCATCACAATGCTCCCTGCCCTTCTCATCACAATGCACAACGCCCTTGCCATCAAAATGCTCCATGACCTTTGTCATCATAAAGATCCATGACCCTTTGCATCACAATGCTCCATGTTCTTGTCATCACATTGCTCCATGCCCTGTCTTCACATAGCTCCATGACACAAGTCATCAGAATGCTCCATAGCCTTCTCATCAAAATGCTCCATGCCCTTGCCATCACAATGCTCCATTACCACTGTCATAATAATGATGCATGACACCTGCCACCACGATGTTCCATGGCCTTGTCATCAAAATGCTCCATGACCCTTCTCATCACAATGCTCCATGAACACTGTAATCACAATGCTCTATGCCCCTTTTCATCTCAATGATCCATGAACCCTGTTATCAAAATGCACCATGCCCATCATCATAATGCTTCATGCTATTGTCATCACAGTGAAATCAAAATGCTCCATGACGTCTGTCATAGCAATGCTCCAAAGCCTTGTGATCACAATATTCCATAACACTTGTCATCACAATGCCCCATGACGCTCCTTATCACAATTATCCATGGTCTTCTCATCACAATGGTCCATGACTTCGTCATCACAATGCTCAATACACTTGTCATCACAATGCTCCCTGACACTTGTTGTCTGTATGCTCCTTGAACCCTGTCATGACAAGGCTCCATGCCTTTTTAATCACAATGATCCATGCCCTTTTCATCACAATGCTCCAAGACCCATGTAATCACAATGCTCCTTGCCCTTGTCATCACAAAACACAATGACGCTTGCCATCAGGATTCTCCTTTGTCTTCTACTCACTATGATCCATGCCCTTGTCATCACAATGTTCCAAGACCCCTGTAATCACAATGCTCCATGCCCCTTTTCTTCAGTATGCTCCATGAGACTTGTCATCACAAGGATCCATGGTTTTGTCATCACAATGCTCCAGGACATTGTCATCACAATGCTTCACGACCTTGTCATGAAAATTTCCAATGGCCCTTGTCATCATAATGCTCCAAGCCCTAATCATCACAATGCTCTATTATATTTGTCATCACAATTCTCCATTACATTTGGCATCACAATGCTCCATGCCATTTTCATCGCAATGGCCCATGACATATGTCATCACAATGCTCCCTGACACCTGTCTTCACAATACTCCATGACCTTCTCATCACAATGCTCCATGCCCTTGTCATCACAATGCACCATGTCCACTCTCATCACAGTAATCTATGAAACTTCTCAGACCAATGCTCCATGCCCGTGTCATCACAATCGTCCATGACTCCTGTCATCACAGTGCTCCGTGACTCCAGTCATCACAATGCTTCATAACGTTTGTCATCACATTGGCCCATGCCCGTGTCATCACAAGGCTCTGTGACCTTTGTAACCACAATGCTCCATGAAATTTTCATCACAATTCTCTGTGACACTTGTCATCACAGTGCTCCATGTCTTTGTCAGAACAATGCTCCATGACCATTTTCATCACAATGTGCCACGTGCATTTCATCACAACGGTCCACAAACGTGTCATTGCAATGCTCCATAAACGTTGTAATCACAATGGTCCATGCACTTCTCATCAAAATGCTCTCTCACCAGAGATATCACAATGTTCCATCACTAGTCATCACAATACTCCCTCACCCCTGTAATCACAAGGTTCCATGACACTGTCATCACAATGCTACATACCCTTATCATCACAAAGTTCCATGACCCCTGCCATCACAATGTTCCATAACCCCTGTCATCAAAATGCTCCCTGACCCTTTCCATCCCAAAGCTCCAAGTCCCCTGACATCACAATGGTCTCTAAACACTGCCATCAAAATATTCCATTACACTTTTTATCAAATTGCTGCATGACCCGGTCATCAAAATCCTCCCTGCCCTTCTCATTACAATGCACCATGCCCTTGTCATCAAAATGCTCCATGATTTGTCATCACAAAGCTCCATGACCCTTGGCATCACAATGCTCCATGTCATTGTCATCACAATGCTCCATGAACCCTCTCATCACATTGCTCCATGCCCTTGTCATCACAAAGCTCCATGACACTTGTCATCACAATGCTTGATGCCATTCTCATCACAAAGCTCCATGCCCTTGTCATTACAATCCTGCATGACCCATGTATCACAGTGTTCCTTGCCCTTTTCATCACAATGCTCCATGCCCACTCTCATCACAATAATCCATGAAACATTTCAGACCAAAGTTCCATACCCTTCTCATCACAATGCTCCATTATTCCTGTCATAACAATGCACCATGACCCCTGTCATCACAATCTTCCATGGCCTAGTCATCACAAGGTTCCATGACACTTCTCATCACAATGCTCAAGACCCCTGAAATCACAATGCTCCATGCCCTTGTCATCACAAAGCTCCATGACGCATGTCATCAGAATGTTCCATGGCCTTCTCATCACAATGTTCCATGCCCTTGTCAGCACAATGCTCCAAGAACCTTGTAATCACAATGCTCCATGCCACTTTTCATCTCAATGCCCCATGAACCCTGTCATCACAATGCACCATGCCCATCATCATAATGCTTCAGGCTATTGTCATCACAATGAAATCAATATTCTGCATGTCCTCTGTCATCATAATGCTCAAACCCTTGTGATCACAATTTTGCATAACACGAATCATCACAAAACCCCATGATGCTCATCATCACAATTATCCATTGTCTTCTCATCACAATGCTCCATGATCTTTGTCATCACAATGCTCAATACACTTGTCATCACAATGCTCCCTGACACTCGTCGTCAGTATGCTCCTTGAACCCTGTCATGACAAGGCTCCATGCCTTTTTCATCACAATGATCCATGCCCTTTTCATCACAATGCTCCAAGATCCTTCTAATCACAATGCTCCTTGCCCTTGTCATCACAAAACTCCAGGACACATGTCATCAGAGTGCTCCATGGCCTTCTCCTCACAATGCTCCATGCCCTAGTCTTCACAATGCTCCAAGACCACTGCAATCACAATGCTCCATGCCCCTTTTCATCAGAATGCTCCATGAGACTTGTCATCACAAGTCTCCATGGTCTTCTCATCACAGTGCTCCAGGAGCTTGTCATCACCATGCTTCATTTACTTGTCATCACAATGCTCCAGGACCCCTATCATCACAATACTCCATGCACATTTTCAGCCCAATTCTCCAAGACCTACTCATCACAATGCTCCATGGCCAATATCATCACAATGCTCCATGACCACTGTCATCACAACATTCAATGACATCTCACAACACAATGATCCGGGATTCTTTTCATCAAAATGATCCATGCCCTTATCATCCCAATGCTCCATGACCCATGTATTAACAATGCTCCGTGACGCTTGTCATCACAGTGCTCCATGACACATGTCATCACAATGCTCCATGCCTTTGTCAGCAAAATGCTACATGACCTTTTCATTACAATGCTTTGTGCGCTTGTCATCACAATACTCCATTTCCATTGTCATCACAATCCTCCATGAACCTTGGGATCACAATGATTTATTCCTTTTTCATCACAATGCTCCATGCTCCTTGAAATCAAAATGATCCATGACCTCTGTCATCACAATGCTCCAAATTCTTGTGATCACAGTGTTCCATAACACTTGTCATCAGAAAGCTCCATGATGCCTGTCATCACAATACTCCATGGACTTTACATCACAATGCTCCATGACAATGTCATCACAATTCTCAATATACATGTCATCACAATGCTCCCTGACACGTCATCAGTACGTTCCTTGAACCCTGTCACGAAAAGTCTCCATGCCTTTTTCATCACAAAGCCCCATACCGGTTTCATCACAATGCTCCATGCCATTGTCATCAAAATACTCCACAAGCTTGTCATCAGAATGCTCCATTACCCTTGTCATCACAATTCTCCATGGACTTGTCAGCTCAATGCTCCCTGACCCTTGTCATCACAATGCTCCAAGCCATTGTCATCACAATGCTCCATTACCTTTGTCATCAGAATCCTCCATGACACTTGGCATCACAATGCTCCATGCCATTGTCATCCCAATGCTCCATGACCCCAGTATTCACAATGCTCCGTGACGCTTTTCATCACAGTGTGCCATGACACCAGTCATCATAATGCTCCATGCCCTTGTCATCCCAATGCTCCATGACCCCTGTATTCACAATGCTCCATGACGCTTGTCATCACAGTGCTCCATGACACCTGTCATCACAATGTTCCATGCCTTTGTCAGCAAAATGCTACATGACTTTGTCATTGCCATGCTCTATGCGCTTGTCATCACAATACTCCATTACCACTGTCATCACAATGCTCCATGAATCTTGGGATCACATTGCTACATGCCCTTGTCATCACAATGCTCCATGCTCCTTGAAATCAAAATGATCCATGACCTCTGTCATCACAATGCTCCAAACCCTTGTGATCACAATGTTCCATAAAACTTGTCATCACAACGCTTCATGATGCCTGTCATCACAATACTGCATGCACTCTTCATCACAATGCTCCATGACCTTTGTCATCACAATTCTCAATACACATGTCCTCAAAATGCTCCCTGAAACTTGTCGCCAGAATGCTCCTTGAACCCTGTCACGAAAAGGCTCCATGAATTTTTCAACACAATGCCCCATGCCGTTTTCATCACAATGCTCCACGCCACTGTCAGCAAAAAACTCCACAAGCTTATCATGAGAATTTTCCATGACACTTTTTATCACAATTCTCCATGCACTTTTCGGAACAATGCTCCCAGACCTTGTCATCTTAATTCTCCAAGCCACTGTCATCACAATGCACAATTACCTTTGTCATCAGAATCCTCCATGACACCTGGCATCACAGTGCTCCATGCGATTGTCATCACAATGGGCCATTACATATGTTATCACAATGCTCCCTGACACCTGTCTTCACAATACTGCATGACCTGGTCATCACAATGCTCCATGCCCTTGTCACCACAATGCACCATTCCAACAGTCATCGCAATAATCCATGAAACTTATTAGACCAATGCTCCATGCCCTTGTCATCACAATGCACCATGACACTTGTAATCACAATGCTCCATGAACTTTTCATCACAGTGCTCTTTGATCCTTGTCATCAAAATGCTCTATGCCTTTCTCAACGCAATGCTACGTGACCCTTTTCATCACAATGCTCCATGCAATTGTCAGCACGATGCTCCATGACACATGTCATCATAATGCACCATGCGCTTGTCATCACAGTGCTCCACAAGCTTGTCATCACAATGCTCCATAAAACTTGTGATCACAATGCTCCATGCACTTCTCATCAAAATGCTCTCTCACCACAGATATCACAATGTTACATCACTATTCGTCACAATACTCACTCACCACTGTTATCACAATGTTCCATGACCGCTGTCATCACAATGCTACATGCACTTATCATCACAATGTTCGATGACCCCTGACATCACAATGCTCCATAACCCCTGTGATCATAATGATACATGACCCTTTTCATCATAATGCTCCATGACCTCTGACATCACAATGTTCCATAACACCTGTCATCAAAATGTTCCATGACCCTTTTCATCAAATTGCTCCATGACCCTGTCATCACAATGCTCCCTGCCCTTCTCATCACAATGCACAACGCCCTTGTCATCAAAATCCTCCATGACCTTTGTCATCACAAAGATCCATGACCCTTGGCATCACAATGCACCATGTCATTGTCATTACAATCCTCCATGAACACTCTCATCACATTGCTCCATGTCCTTGTCATCACATAGCTCCATGACACATGTCATCAGAATGCTCCATGGCCTTCTCATCACAATGCTCCATGCCCTTGCCGTCAAAATGCTCCATTACCCCTGTCATAACAATGCTCCATGATCCCTGCCATCACGATGTTCCGTGGCCTTGTCATCACAGTGCTCCATGACACCTGTCATCACAATGCTCCATGACTTTGTCAACAAAATGCTACATGACCTTGTCATTACAATGCTCTATGCACTTGTCATCACAATACTCCATTTCCATTGTCATCACAATCCTCCATGAACCTTGAGAGCACATTGCTTCATGCCCTTGTCATCACAATGCTCCATGCTCCTTGAAATCAAAATGATCCATGTCCTCTGTCATCACAATGCTCCAAACCCTTGTGATCCCAGTGTTCCATAACACTTGTCATCACAATGCTCCATGATGCCTGTCATCACAAAATTCCATGCCCTTTTCATCACAGTGCTCCATGACATTTGTCATCACAATGCTCAGTACACTTGTCATCACAATGCTCCCTGACACTTGTCATCAGAATGCTCTTTGAACCCTGTCACGAAAAGGCTCCATGCCTTTTTCATCACAATTCCCCATTCCGTTTTCATCACAATGCTCCGTGACCTTTTTCATCAAAATGCTTCATGGCTTTGTCTGAAAAATGTTCCATGACCCTTGTCATCACAATGTGCCATTCGCTTTTCATCACAACGGTCCAGAAAATTCTCATTGCAATGCTCCATAAACCTTGTAATCACAATGCTCCATACACTTCTCTTCAAAATGCTCTCTCACCAGAGATATCACAGTGTTCCATCACTAGTTGTCACAATACTCCCTCACTACTCTAATCACAATGTCCCATGACCCCTGTCATCACAATGCTACATCCCTTTATCATCACAATGTTCCATGACCCGTGACATCACAATATTCTATAACCCCTGTCATCAAAATGTTCCAATACACTTTCCATCATATTGCTGCATGACCCTGTCATCAAAATACTCCCTGCCCTTATCATCACAATGCACCATGCACTTGTCATTAAAATGCTCCATGACATTTGTCATCACAAAGCGCCATGACACTTGGCATCACAATGCTCCATATCATTGTCATCACAGTGCTCCATGAACCCTCTCATCACATTGCTCCATGCCCTTGTCATCACAAAGCTCCATGACACTTGTCATCAAAATGCTCTATGCCCTTCTCATCACAATGCCCTATGACCTTGTCATTATAATCCTTCATGACCCATGTATCACAGTGTTCCATGCCCTTATCATCACAATGCTCTATGCCCACTCTCATCACAATAATCCATGAAACTTATTAGACGAATGCTCCATTCCCTTGTCATCACAATGTTCCATGCCCTTGTTATCACAATGGTCCATGACCCCTGTCATCACAATGCTCCATGCCTCCATTCATCACAATGCTTCATGACCTTTGTCATCACAATGGTCCATGCCCTCGTCATCAGCAGTCTCTGTGACATATTTAACCACAGTGCTCCATGAAATTTTCATCACAATGCTCTTTGACCCTTGTCATCACAATGCTCTATGCCTTTCTCAGCACAATGCTCCATGACCCTCGTCATCACAATGCTCCATGCGCTTGTCAGCACAATGCTCCATGACCCATGTCATCACAATGCACCCTGCACTTTTCATCACAGAGCTCCACAATCTTGTCACCACAATGCTCCATAAAACTTGTCATCACTATTCTCCATGCACTTCTCATCAAAATGCTCTCTCAACACTGATATCACAATGTTACATCACTATTCATCACAATACTCCCTCACCCCTGTCATCACAATATTCCATGAATTCTGTCTTTGCAATGCTACATGCACATATCATCACAAAGTACGATGACCCCTGACATCACAATGTTCCATAACACCTGTCATCAAAATATTCCATGACCCTTTTCATCAAATTGCTCTATAACCCTGTCATCACAATACTCCCTGCCTTTCTCATCACAATGTACCACGCCCTTGTCATCAAAATGCTCCATGACCTTTGTCATCACAAGGATCCATGACCCTTGGCATCTCAATGCTCCATGACATTGTCATCACAATGCTCCATGAACCCTCTAATCACAATGCTCCATGCACATTTGCATCTCAATGCTCCATGAACCCTGTCATCAAAATGCACCATGCCCATCATCATAAAGCTTCAGGCTATTGTCATCACAATGAAATCAAAATATTTGATGATCTATCTCATCACAATGCTCCAAATCCTTGTGATCACAATGTTCCATAACACTTATCATCACAATGTCCCATGACGCTCATCATCACAATTATCCATGGTCTTCTCATCACAGTGCTCCATGACCTTTGTCATCACAGTGCTCTATACACTTGTCATCACAATGCTCCCTGACACTTGTCATCAATATGCTCCTGGAACCCTGTTATGACAAAGCCCCATACCATTTTCATAACAATGATCCATGCCAATTCCATCACAATGCTCCAAGACACCAGTAATCACAATGCTCCATGCCCTTGTCACCACAATGCCCCAAGACCCCTGTAATCACAATACTCCGTGCCCCTTTTCATCAGAATGCTCCATGAAACATGTTATTACAAGGCTCCATGGTCTTCTCATCACAATTCTCCAGGAACTTTTCATCACAGTGCTCCATTCCCTTGTCATCACAATGCTCCATGACGCATGTCCTCACAATTGTTCCTGAATATTTTCAGTCCAATTCTCCAGGAACTTCTCATCACAATGCTTCATGATCCCTATCATCACAATGCTCCATGACCACTCTCATCACAACGCTCCATGACCCCTGACAACACAGTGATCCGGGACTCTTGTCATCACAGTGCTAAATTCCCTAGTCATCACAATGCTCCATGAACATTTTCAGCCCAATGCTCCATGACCCCCGTAATCACAATGATCCGTGATGCTTCTCATCAGAGTGCTCTATGACCCTTATCATCACAATGCTCCATGCCTGTGTCAGCAATATGCTACATGACCTTGTCATCAAAATGCTCCATTTGCTTGTCATCACAATACTCCCTTACCATTGTCTTCACAATCCTCCATGAACTGTGGGATCACATTGCTTCATGCCCTTGTCATCCCAATGCTCCATGCTCCTTGAAAACAAAATGATCCATGACTTCTCTCATCACAATGCTCCAAACCCTTGTGATCACAATGTTCCATAACACTTGTCATCACAACGCTCCAAGATGCCTGTCATCACAATACTCCATGTCCTTTTCGTCAAATGCTCCATGATCTTTTTCATCACAATTCTCCAAACCCTTGTGATCACAATGTTCCATAACACTTGTCATCACAACGCTCCATGGTGCCTGTCATCACAATACTCCATGTCCTTTTCGTCAAAATGCTCCATGATCTTTTTCATCACAATTCTCAAAACACTTGTCATCACAATGTTCCCTGACACTTGTCGTCAGAATGCTCCTTGAAACCTGTCATGAAATGGCTTCATGCCTTTTTCATCACAATGCTCCCTGCCCGTTTCATCACAATGCTCCATGCCATTGTCGTCACAATACTCCACAAGCTTGTCATCAGAATGCTCCATGACACTTGTAATCACAATGCTCCATGGCCACTGTCATCATAATGCTCCATACCCCTTGTCATTACTGTGCTCCTTGACGCTCGTCATCACAATTATCCATGGTCTTCTCATCACAATGTTCCATGGCCACTGTCATCACAATGCTCCATTCCCCTTGTAATTACAGTGCTCCATGATGCTCGTCATCACAATGCTCCAAGTTCTTGCCATCACACTGCTCCTTGCCCTGGTCATCACAATGCTCCATGCCCTGGTCATCACAATGCTCCTTGTCCTCTGTCATCACAATTCTCTTCGTTCTTGGCATCACTATGCTCCATGACAGTTCTCATCACCGTGTTACATGATTTGTCATCACAATTCTCTATGCACTTGTCATCGCAATGCTCCATGACCGCTGTCATAGGAAGCTCCATGTGCTTCTCATCACAATGCTTCATGAACTTGTCATCAAAATTCTCAATGGCCCTTGTCATCACAATTATCCATGCCCTTCTCATCACAATGCTCCATGTCCCTTGTCACCACAATGCTCCAAGCCCTTGTCATCAAAATGCTCCATTTCATTTGTCATCACAATCCTCCATGACACTTGGCATCACAATGTTCCATTCCATTGTCATCGCAATGGACCATGACATATGTCATCACAATGCTCCCTGAGACCTGTCTTCAAAATACTCCATGACCTTCTCATCACAATGCTCCATGCCTTGTCATCACATTGCACCATGCCCACTGTCATCACAATAATCCATGAAACATGTCAGGCCAATGCTCCATGCCCCTGTCATCACAATTATCATTGCCTTTTCATCACAATGCTCTATGAACCCTGTCATCACAATGCTCAATGACTCCAGTCATCACAATGCTTCATGACCTTTGTCATCACAATGGTCCATGCCCTCGTCATCACAAGACTCTGTGACCTTTGTCACCAAAATGCTCCATGAAATTTTCATCACAATGCTCGTTGACCCTTCTCATCACAATGCTCCATGCCTTTGTCAGCACAGGGCTCCATGACCCATGTCATCACAATGCGCCATGTGCTTGTCATCACAATGCTCCACAACCTTGTCATCACAATGCTCCATGCACTTCTTATCAAAATGCTCTCTCACGAATGATATCAAAATGTTCCCTCACTAGTCATCACAATACACCCACTCCCCTGTCATCACAATGGTCCACAACACCGTCATGAAAATGTTCCATGACTCCTGACATCACAATGTTCCATAACCCCTGTCATCAAAATGTTCCATGACACTTTTCATCAAATTGCTCCATGACCCTGTCATCACAATGCTCCCTGACCTTCACAAGAGAATTCACCACACCCTTGTCATCAAAATGCTCCATGACCTTTGTCATCACAAAACTCCATGATCCTTGGCATCACAATGCTCCATGCAATTGTCATCACAATGCACCAAAAACCTCTCATCACATCGTTCCAAGCCTTTGTCATCACAGTATCCATGATGCTTTTCATCACAATGCTCGATGCCATTCTTCTCACAATGCTCCATGCGCTTGTCATTACTATCCTCCATGAACCATGTATCACAGTGTTCCGTGCCATTGTTATCACAATGCTCCTTGCCCCCTCTCAACACAATAATCCATGAAACATCTCAGACCAATGTTCCATGCCCTTTTCATCACAATGATCCAAGACTCCTCTAATCATAATGCTCCATGCCCCTTTTCATCTCAATGCTCCATGAATGCTGTCATCACAGTGCACCAATGTGCATCATCATAATTCTTCATGCTATTGTCATCACAATGAAATCAAAATGCTCTATGACCTCTGTCATCACAATGCTCCAAATCCTTGTGATCACAATATTCCATAACACTTATCATCACAGCTCCCCATAACGAAAGTCATCACAATTATCCATGGTCTTCTAATCACAATGCTCCATGACATTTGTCATCACAGTGCTCAATACCATTGTCATCACAATGGTCCGTGACACTTGTCATCAGTATGCTCCTTGAACCCTGTCATGACAAGGCTCCATGCCTTTTTCATCACAATGTTACATGCCCTTTTCCTCACAGTGTTCCAAGACCACAGTAATCACAATGTTCCATGCCCTTGTCATCACAAAGCTCCATGATACATGTCATCAGAACGCTCCATGACATTCTCATCCCAATGTTCAATGCCCTTGTCATCACAATGCTCCAAGACCCCTGTAATCACAATGCTCCATGAGCCTTTTCATCAGAATGCTCCATGAGACTTGTCATCACATGGCTCCATGGTCTTCTCATCACAGTGCTCCAGTACCTTGTCATCACAATGCCCCTTGACCCCTGTCATCACAATACTCCATGAACATTTTCAGCCCAATGCTCCATGACGTTCTCATCACAATGCTACATGACCTCTGTCATCACAATGCTCCATGACCACTGTCATGACAATTCTCCATGAACCCTGACAACACAATGATCCGGGACGCTTGTCATCAAAATGCTCCATTCCATTGTCATCCCAATGCTCCATGAACCCTGTAATCACAGTGATCCATGACGCTTGTCATCACAGTGCTCCATGAACCTTGTCATCACAATGCCTTTGTCAGCAAAATGATACATAATCTTGTCATCACAATGCTCCATGTGCTTGTCATCACAATCCTCCATGACCCTTGGGATCATATTGCTTTATGCCCTTGTCATCTCTATCTTGCCTTTCTGGTTTTTACAGATTTTCGGATGCACTTTTTGACCGGTGGGAAGCCACAATACTTTGTAGTGTGGATTTTCATTATGCGCTTGCTTGATTGGCCAAAAAGGGCCTATGCCTTTTCTCCTGAATATATTCAGGAGAAAAGTCATACGCTGTTTTTGGCCAAGTGCATCATTCTCGAAGTTGTGATGCCTTTCCTGTGCTTTAAAGGCGATTCCAATTTACCTCTTGAAATATGCTTTGTGCAATTCTGCCTCATTTTCAAGTCCGCTTTGTTGCCTTCCCTCAACAGATTTTTGGAAGAGAGTAGTCCTTTATAACTCTGCAGGTTTTTGATTTGCTTTGACCCTGAGCTCCAATATTCAAGCCCCATTATTGGGAGCTGACCGCAAATCCACAATTTTGCTTCAGGACCTATACTGGTTCCAGGGGTGGCTATACTGGTTCCCTGTGGGTGGCTGAGGCTTTGGTTAATTCTTCTTCCTAATGGGAATTTAGAGTGACATGTGTCCGTCCAAATGCCTACATCTACTCTCTGATTGGTTCTCCCTCTTCCCTTTCATCCTCTGCACAATTAGCAAACTGTGCGAACCAGGAGGTTATAGGGGATGACTCTCCTAAGTTGGGAGATTGAATGTAAAGTTGTTGGAATGCAAAACTGTAGCACAAGGAGAGGAAAAAGTAGGAGACTTTCAGAAACCTTTCGCCATCACAGGGTGTCCATTCTCTAGGTTTCCCATACATGTTATAACTGTAGTGATATTCCCTTCTACCTGGAAATTTGGGACCCATGGAATGGTGGCATGCATTACTACTTTAAAGGGTCTGCATTTTCTCTCCCAATCTCACCAGTCCTCTCAGTCCCAAGTGTCCAGCCTTATGTCTCATCCAGCTGTCTTTGCAGATAGGGTCATTCTAGGATTCATCAGAACCCCTGAAGGAATTGTGTAAGAATTTCGCTGTTTTTTTGTTTTGTTTTTGAAATTCATTTTTATAATGGGGTTGAGCTGATTTTCCCTGACGTGTTTATGACGGTCTAGACACACTTGATTCCCTTACAGAGGCATATCAATACATAGGTTTTAAGATTCTTACTAATCAGATATATTCCTCTGTGGGGAATAGGGATTTTGAGTCCCGTTCACTGAGGAAGGTGTAGGTCTTGTCTATTCTGTATTTGGTTTATGGAATGGTACCTGTGCTAATATCAAACTCTGGTTTTATGCATCACTCCACCTCTCCTTTCCCCTTAAGGAGGCATAAGAGTGTTTTCTAAATGTGAGACACTGCTCTCTTTCCTAATTCAGTTCATGTGTTGTGATGTTGACATTCCCTCCGTAAGTGATATCTTATGATAAGATTATTTTTCTGTGTGACTTATTTCCCTTAGAATCATCATACCTAAATCCTCTCATTATGCTGCTACTGGCCTTATGACATTGATTTCACGTCTGAGTGATATTCCGTTCTACAAAATTACCACAAGTTCTTTATGCATTTCTCTTTTTCCTGGGATACTTTAGGTGTACCGAAGTTGAGGTTCTTGTATGCAGAGCAGCCCTAAACTTTAGGGTGCCTGTGTCTTGTTGATATTTAGTCTTCCCAAGTTATATGTCCATGAGTTGAAGTCCCCTTTGCTCGGGGGCTTTGTATTTTAGATGTTTTAGGAAACAGCATACACTTCTTCAGAGTAGCTCTTGGATATTTATACCCCACCCATCAGCGTGACTAGTCTCCCTGTTTTCCATGGCCTCTCCTGCATTTTTGATTTGTACACATTTTTTGGATGGACTTTCTGAGCAGTGGAAATTGAGACTTCTTTATTGTGCGGATTTGCATTTCCCTCTTGCTTGGTTGGCCAAAATCTCTGTATGTGTTTTTTTTCCTGAAGATATTCACGAAAAAAACGCATACACCCTTTTGCCCAACTGCATCATTTTAGAAATTCTGCTGCTTTTCATATGCTTTAAATGTGAGTACAATCTACCTTTTGAAATCTGTTTCCTGCAATTCTGCCTCTCATTCAGAACCTCTTCGTTGCCTTACCTGAATATATTTTTGGACGTTGGTTGTCATTTATATCTTTGCAGGTCTTTGAATTGTCTGCTCCTGAGCTCCATTTTGCAACTCGCTTTTTTTGTGAGCTGACCGCCAAACCATTGGATTGATTCCGGCCCTATTCTGGTTCTGGGGAGGCAGGCTGAGCCTTTGGTTAATTCTTGTTCCTAATGGGAAATTAGATTGACATGTGCCTGCCAAAACTCCTACAGCTAATCTCTCATTGGTTCCTCCTCTTCCCATTTATCCTCTGCAAAAATTGCAAACTGTGTGAAACAGGAGGTTAAAGGTGCTGATTCTCCAAGTCGGGAGATTGTTTGTAATGTGGCTGGAATGGCGAACCCCAGCACCAGGAGATCAAAAATGAGGTGCATTTTAGACACCACTCCTGAGCACATGGTTTACATTCATCTCGGTTTCGCAGGCATGTTTTCACTGTCAGAAGATTCCCTTGAAAGTGCAGATTTGGGACCCATGGAAAGGGTACCAGGCAGTATTACTTTAAAAGGTCTGCATTTCCTCACCCAGCCTCTCTAACATCTCTTAGTGTGCATGGCTTCCAGCCTTATATATCATCCTGCTGTGGGTCTACATGTGTTCAATCCATGTTACATCGTAACCCTTCAACAAAAGTTGTAAGAATTTTTGTCTGTCTCACTGTTTTTATAAATATATTTAAATTTATTTTTATATTGGTTACAGCTGATTTTCAAAGCTCTGTTTTTTGCTGCTGTACATCCACTTGATTCATGTACTGTGAGACAACAATAAATTCTTTCTCAGATGCTTACGAGTCATATGTATTATTTTCCAGTGACTTGAGTGGACTGAGTGCAGTTCTTTGAGGAACCGTGTAGGCCTTGCCAGTTATTCAATTCGGTACTTGGAATGGTATCTTTGCTAATTTCAACCTCCTGGATAATACCTCACCATTCCCCACCTTTCCCATTTAGCAGCCTTATGTCTATTTTCTACATATTTGACTATGTTTCTGTTTTATAGTTTATTTCATGTGTAGCCATTTTTGATTCCACCTTTAAGTGACATCTTATGATATGTGTCTTTTTCTTTCTGACATGTGTCACTTAGAATGATCGTATGTAACTCCTCCAGAGTTGTTCCAACTGGCCTTATTTCATTGATTTCTGGATGAGTAATATTCCACTCTACATAAGTACCCCATCTCTTTTATCCATTTTATCCTTCCAGGGACATTTAGGTTATATCCAAGTGGAGGCCCTTTTTAACAGAGAGGTGGTAAACGTTGGAGTGCCTGTTTTCTGTCATTTTTTGTTTTTCCCAAGGTATACGCCCATGAGTGCAAGTGCCCTATGCTCTGTAGCTCAGTTTTCAGATGTTTTAGCAAACACAATACACTTCTCCAGAGTTGCCGTTGGCAAATTACATTTCCACTATCAGCCTCACAGGGCTCCCTTTTCTCCTCACCCTGTCCTGCATTTCTCGTGTTTACACATTATGTGGATGACCCTTCTGACTGATGTGAAGTGATACATTTTGTAGTATTGATTTCCAGTGCCCACCTGTTTGGTTGGATAAAAAGTGTGAATGGCCTTTACTTGAATATATTCAGAAAAAAATGCATACGCCCTTTTGGGCCAACTGCATCATTGGCGATGTTCAGCCCCTTTTCTTGTGCTTTAATGGGGAGACCTTTCTACCTCTTCAAATCTGATTCCTGCCACTCTCCCTTGCTTACAAGTCCTTTTCTGTGACTTACCTTAAGACGTTTTTCAACAATAGATATTTTCAACTCTGCAGTTTCATGAATTTTAGTGCCCCTGAGTTCCATTTTTCAACTTGTGTTTTTGGAAACTCGACACAAAACAGCAGGATTTCCTCTAGCCCTATTCTCTTTCTGTGGGCAATTCTAGCCTTTGATGAATTTGTCTTCCGGATTGGAAATTAGAGTGGCATGTGCCTGTCCGAAGAACTAAGACTTGTCTCTAAATTTTTCTCATCCTTCCGCTTCATCCTCTGGACAAATTCCAAACTGTGTGCAACAGGATGTTGACGGTGCTGATATCCCCAAGTGAGGAGATTGTTAGGAAAGATGCTGGAGGGGTGAACCCGAGCACCAGGCGATGAGGAGATGAGGTGCCTTTTCCAAACTCATTCCGATCAAACGGTGTACCATCCTCTAGGTGTGACAGGCATGTTTTAGTTGTAGGAAGGGTCCCGTGCATGGAAGGAGAACACCAGGGATTTTTCCAAATCAGTGCCTCCCCGAACCCCAAACTGGGGAATTTTTAAGCTATGGCTACACGTATGTCCATTAAGGCCTTGGGAAATAGGCAGAGCCCAAACTTTAGATTATTGAAATCTTCAGGTTCAGAAGCGCTCACCATCGGCCTTGATTAGGTTACATTTTATCTGTCATTGATAGATGATGTCAATAAAAATATCGATTCTTTTTCAGATTATTTCCCCTTATAAGTTATTGCAAAATATTCAGTGTAGTTCCCTGTGCTATACAGTAGTTCCTTGTTGATGATCTATTTTATACATAGCAGTGTGTATGTGTTAATCCCAAACTGTTAATTTATCCCTTCTCCTACCTTTCCCCTTTGGTAATAATAAATTATAAGATTTTATACTTCTCAGAAATGGGGGAGCTGAAAGAGAGGTATCCTTTTCAATGGAAAATCATTCTAAACAAGATTGAAGCTTCAGCCAAGAGTATTCGATGTACATCCATGGAAATAAATCACTTCATTTCTCTAATGTTGACCTGACAAATAAGACAGACGTCTTCACTGAACTTGCTTATAGTAAAGTGATGGAAATATCAAATGTAAGTCTTAGAAAAATCTTATTTTACCCGAGCATTATACACTGCTCTATGTTAACTACAGTTTGGCTCACACATCTGTTCAATGAAGTTACAAAGTTCTCAATTTCTGTTACTGATCATCCAGAGTGGACCCCTACAGGAGTCCCCGTGCCCAGTGTCATTGGAGCCAACAGATCAAGACTGAGTTTGGTTCAGAAGCAAAGGAAACATTATTTTGAAAACCGAATGGAGAGGTGAGAGTGTGCACACCCCCACGGGCTGTGGGCTGGGATGCTGAGTAGGGATCCCGGCAGCGTCAGTGGGAGTTAGGGGATGGAGCTCTCGAGGGCTGGGTTGGCTGCAGCTCAGGCTCTATGCCGTGCTGTCTGCATGGGACTCCGCTAGCTGAGGTGTCGACCCAGCCATTCTGCACTAGGAAGTCGGGTCTGAAGTGCCGGGTGTGGGACCTCTGCATGCGGAACCCTAGGAGCATGTGAAATTAGACAAAGCACAAAGGAAAAACAGGTTAGACTTTATTTTATTGCCCAGATTCTCTTTTTATCTCCCAGGAATTTTTAATGAACGTTGCCAAAGACGAACACCTCCTCTGCTTTTTGTTCCGTTCCTCATTCTTCGGGTGTTGAGGGTGCAGACCCCTCTTTTGTAACTGCTTCATGCTGTGGTGGCAGCCCTGATACCTGGGGGGAGGGCCAAAACGTCTCCCCACCAGCCTCCAGGTGCGGTTGATTGTCCCAATGCCTCCTGCCTCACTTCTCGTCCGTCTGAGCACCAGCATTGGAAGTGTTATAGATTCTAATGACCTTTAAGGGTCGAGGAAAGAGATGCGCAGAGATACTGTGGTGGCAGGTTTCACCCCACCCCACATTTGTTCGGTGACATTAGGCTGACGTTTTTTGCCAGCCTAGATGCTCTGACCAGTAGTCTGTTCTTTCTTTAATTAGGTCCTTGAATTAATGTACAAACAGCACCATATGTCAGAGCCCTGCCTGTGCAACACCCAGACAGTCCAGGGTCAGTGGTGATCCAGGACCATGACGTCCACTGAGTCAACGGCCTTTAGAAGTAGCCAGCAGTCCAGCTGGTCATATTGGCCACCATCACCGCGGTGTCTGTAGGGTTTTCTATGGTGAAAGCGTGATATACGTTTCCCCCGCCAAGCTTTTTAGCTCCCCTCTGGGTGCAGTAAGTCCTGCAAGCAGTAGTCTGCTCTTTCGTGGCACAGTCTTGTTGTTTTCTGAGAGAAACTCCAGGTCAAGTGATGGTCACACGAGTCATCTTGGGGGCCTGTTGCCCCCATTTGTCTCTCTGGAGGTTGGAGTTGGAGGGCCTCCTCACTCGAGGTCAGTGTGTCCACAGAGCGACCCCTGCAACTTCAGGACATGATGGGTGGTTAGGATCACCACGTGGGGTCCTATTCCCTTAGGAGGGAGCTGGACTTGTGGGCTGCTGATTTCCAGCTTTTTAGATACCCCAGTATCCTGGCCTGATGAGTCGGTAGGCAAAGCCCTTGGTGACCATAGTTTATCATACCTGAAGGGCATTCTTGTGTTGCTCCATTTCAAGTGGTCCCAGTTTTTGCACTAAGGCTCCAAGGGTGATTAACCTTTGACCGGTATGTAAAGGTCAAAGGGTTTAGCTAAATTAGCGAGTTCCTGGACAAGGATCTGAATTGACTCCTCTTTCCATTCTTGAAAGGCTGCTTCTGGATTCTATTCAAAAGGATCATCATCTTTTCGTGTCAGTGTTTCATGTAGAGGCCCAGCTATTAGACTGTAGTTAGGGATCCAGATGCAGAAAACCTTGGCCTCCCCAGGAACCCTTAAGCTGTCTTCTAGTTTTAGAAGAGGTAAGGCTGCAAATTGCTTCTTCCCTATCCTGGGATGCGTTTCTCCGAATATCTGTGAGAATGAAGCCCAGGCAAGTCACCTGAGCCTGGGATATTTGAGCCATTTTCTTGGACACCTTCTATCCTTTCTTGGCTAGGTAGTTCAGAGGCGTCTTTAGTAGGCCTGGCAATCAGAATGTCATCTGCATATTGAAGGAGGGTTCCCTTTTACAGAGGTAGAACGTTTAGGTGTTTATAGGACATTTCCCCAATGATGGTGTGGGGATTTTTGAACCATTGGGGCAGGACGGCCCAGCATTATTGCTTGTGTTGCATGTTGTGTCCTGCCACACACAAGCCAAAAATTCTTGTGACTCTGAGATGAATGGAATACAGAAGAAGGCATCATTGAAGTCTAATACAGAATGCCATGGTCTGGTGGATGGTAGAATTTCCAGCAGGGTGTAGGAAATAGGAGCTACAGGATGTATATCCTCGGTGGCTTCACTGTCTGTCCTGATGTCCTTTACCAGGTCTCCAGCAGCCCATGAGGTTCTCGTGGTTAGGCCAATCCCAGGATATGGAGCTCAACTGGGCTGCATCCAGCACCCCACAGGCCACGGGGCTCTCGTGTTCAAGTCCCTCCCAGGGTATGGAGATCACCTGTGCAGCAACCCAGCAGCCCATGGGGCTCTCATAGTCAGGCCCCTCCCAGGATACGGAGCTCCCCTGGGCAGGTACCCCAGCAGGGCTGGACACACAGGAACTGTGCACATAGCCCACCTTGCAGAGAACCCCCAGCTCACCTGTCACTCATAGCTGACACAGAACACCCCAGAGCAGGACTTGAACTAACAAACAGCAGCTCTGACAGGTCTGTGACCCTGGCTATCACTCTGTGCAGCCTCTCCCTGCCTGGTCTTCCAGACACTTCCACTGCAGCCAGGGCTCCAGGCCTCTGTCTCCACCCACCATCACTCCTCTCCCTGACTCCTGGGTTCCTCTCATTAGGATAGGGTCTTCTTGAAGTTGTTTTCCACTCATGGACCAGATAAAATGATAAGAAAACAAGCCGCAGCTGCAGCCCCTTGTCTATCCTGACTCTCAAGGCCCACACCTTTTCCTTGGGACTGACCCGTTTAGCAAGGTTCATTTTCTGCAACTGTGAGCCCCTGAGGTGTGAGGATTGGCTGATTTGGGCACCTTGACACTGCCTGCCCGCCCCCCCCACAGGTGTGCCTGGGTTGAGGTCAATATAAACACCTCTCCAGTCAGCAAGAGCCCCTGTAGCTGTGCCTGACACCATATTCTCTGCCCCGTCAGCAGTTTCGGGGCTGGGGTGGTGGGAGGGAGTGACGGGCCGTGGCTTTGTTGGTGGCCCAGTGTGAGTGGGGCTCTGCTGGACTTTCTGCAGGTGTTGCCAGGCTGCCACCTGCTAAATAAGAGGATGTGTCACCCATACCTGCCACTGGAAATTCTCCCCAGGCAGAGGTGAGGAAGTAAAAAAGCAGTGGGGGCTGTGGCAGGAGGGGTATCTCAGGCAGGGAAATGAAAAGCTTCCAGAAGAGCATCTGGGGCCAGGACCATCCTGGCTGGCCTGCAGGCACCAAGTCGGCCTGCGTGCTCTCGCTAGTGTGGCTCCACAGCCCTTCCTCTAGGCTTGCAAGTGCTTGTACATATTCAGGTGTTTTACCTGGAAAGGGTGGGAAGAGTTCAGCTGCAGCAGGACTGGGGCTCAGCTCACATTTACTCACAGACGCCTCGACACAGTCCCCCAGCTTTGCAATGAGGATGCTCCTTGTGGGGGAGAGCGCTGCTGATGGCATGGGAGACGATTTCCCACCTCTGACCAACTTAAGAATTTTTTACCACTGGAGCAAGTGCCCTGATACGATTTTCCTCTGTATAACTGGTGAGTTCTGTTTTTTTTCTTTCTTTTTTTCTTTTTGGTTCAAGTTAGATTTTATTTATTCCTCTTTTTTTTAATTTGGAGATATAAACATGGAAATAATGCATTAATATAAAGACGTCTATGTGAAAGGAAAAACTTTTTTTCTGTTTTATTTTATTAAATGTTATTTATTTATTTTTAATTTTTTTAAATTTATTTCTTTTATACAGCAGGTTCTTATTGGATATGTATTTTATACATATAAGTGTGCACATGTGAATCCCAGTCTCCCAATTCATCCCACCACCACCCTCACATGGCGTTCCCTCTTTGGTGTCCATATGTTTGTTCTCTACATCTGTCTCTATCTCTGCCCTGCAAACTGGTTCATCTGTACCATTTTTCTAGGTTCCACATATATGCATTAATATACAATATTTGTTTTTCTCTTTCTGACTTACTTCACTCTGTATGACAGTCTCTAGATCCATCGAGGTCTCTACAAATGACCCAATTTCATTCCTATGTATGGCTGAGTAATATTCCGTTGTATATATGTACCACGTCTTTATCCATTCGTCTGTCTGTGGGCACTTAGGTTGCTTTCATTACCTGTCTATTGTAAATAGTGCTGCAGTGAACATTGTGGTGAATGTGTCTTTTTGATTTATGGTTTTCTCTGGGTATATGCCCAGTAGTGGGATTGCTGGATTATATGGTAATTCTATTTTTAGTTTTTTAAGGAACCTCCATACTGTTCTCCATAGAGACTGTATCGATTTACATTCCCAACAATAGTGGAAGAAGGTTCCTTTTCTCCACACCGTCTCCAGCATTTGTTGTTTGTAGATTTTCTGATGATGCCCATTCTAACAGGTGTGACGTGATACCTCATTGTAGTTTCGATTTCCATTTCTCTAATAATTAGTGATGTTCAGCAGATTTTCATGTGCGTACTGGCCATCTCTATGTCTTCTTGGAAGAAATGTCTATTTAGATCTTCCATTTTTGTATTGGGTTGTTTGTTTTATTAATATTGAGGTGCATGAGCTGTTTATATATATTGGAGATTAATCATTTGTCCATTGATTCGTTTGCAAATATTTTCTGCCATTCTGAGGGTTGTCTTTTCGTCTTGTTTGTAGTTTCCTTTGCTTTGCAAAAGCTTTTACGTTTCATTAGGTCCCATCTGTTTAGTTTTCTTTTTATTTCATTACTATAGGAGGTGGATCAAAAAAGATCTTGCTGTGATTTACGTCAGAGTATCCTTCATAAGTTTTCCTCTCAGAGTTTTATACTGTCTGGTCTTACATTAAGGTCTCTAATTCATTTTGAATATATTTTTATGTATGGTGTTGGGGAGTGTTCTAATTTCATTCTTTTACATGTAGCTCTCCATATTTCCCAGCACCAATGATTGAAGAGACTGTCTTATGTCCATTGTATAGTCTTGCCTCCTTTGTCATAGATTAGTTGACCATAAGTGTGTAGGTTCATCCTTGGGCTTTTTTTTTTCCTTTTACACGTTTATTGGAGTATAATTGCTTTACAATGGAGTGTTCATTTCTGCTGTATAACAAAGTGAATCAGCTATACATATACAAATATCACCAGATACCCTCCCTCTTGCATCTCCCTCCCACACTCCATATCCCACCCCTTTATGTGGTCACAAAGCACCGAGCTGATCTCCCTGTTCTATGTGGCTGATTCTCAGTAGCTATCAGTGTTACATTCGGTAATGTATTTATGTCCATGCCACTCTCTCACTTCGTCCCAGCTTACCCATCCCCCTTCCGGTGTCCTCAAGTCCTTTCTCTATGTCTGTGTCCTTAATCCTGTCCTGCCACTAGGTTCTTCAAAATCTTTTTTTTTCTTCATTAGATTCCATATATCTCTGTTAACATACAGTATTTGATTTTCCCTTTCTGACTTACTTCACTGTGTAGGACAGATTCAAAGTCCATCCACCTCAGTACAAATAACTCAATTTTGCTTCTTTTTATGGTTGAGTAATATTTGATTGTATATATGTGCCAGATCTTCTTTATCCATTCATCTGTCAATGGACACTTAGGTTGCTTCCATGTAATGGCTAATGCAAATAGAGCTGCAATGAAGATTTTTGTACATAACTCTTTTTGAATTATGGTTTTCGCAAGGCAAATCCCCAGTAGTTGGATTGTTGTGTCCTATGGTACTTCTATTGTTATTTATTTAAAGGAACCTCCGTACTGTTCTCCCTAGTGCTCATATCAATTTACATTCCCACCCACAGTGCAAGTGTGTTCCCTTTTATCCAATAAAGGCCTCTCCAGCATTTATTGTTTTGTAGATTTTTTTTGATGATTGCCACTCTGACTGCTGTGAGGTGATACCTCAGGGTAGTTTTGATTTGCATTTCTCTAATGATTAGTGATGTTCAGCATCCTTTCATGTGTTTCTTGGTAATCTGTATATCTTCTTTGGAGAAATGTCTATTTAGGTCTTCTGCCCGTTTTTGGATTGGGTTGTTTGTTTTTGTGATATTGAGCTACATGAGGTGCTTGTAAAGTTTGGAGATTAATCCTTTGTCAATTGCTTCATTTGAAAATATTTTCTCCCATTCTGAGGGTTGTTTTTGCATCCTGTTTATGTTTTCCTGTACTGTGTAAAAGCTTTTAAGTTTCATTAGGTCCCATTTGTTGATTTCTGTTTTTATTTCCATTTCTCTAGGAGGTGGGTCCAAAAGGATCTTGCTGTGATTTATGTCATAGAGTGCTCTGCCTATGGTTTCCTCTAAGTGTTTTATAGTGTCTGGTCTTATATTTAGATCTCTAATCAATTTAGAGTCTATTTTTGTGTATGGTGTTATGGAGTGTTCTAATTTCATTCTTTTATGTGTAGGGGTCCAGTTTTCCCAGCACCAATTACTGAAGAGACTGTCTTTGCTCCATTGTATATCCTTATCTCCTTTGTCATAGATGAGATAGCCATAGGTATGTAGGTTTATCTCTGGGCTTTCTGTCCTGTTCCATTGATCTGTGTTTATGCCAATCTACATACACTTGATTCCATTATGGAGACATATAAATACATAGGTTTCAAGGTTATTACCAGTCAGATATATTCCTCTTCAGTGAATAGGGTGTTTTGTGTCCAGTTCATTGAGAAAGGAGTAGGTCTTGTCTATTAACTATTTGGTATATGGAATAGGATCTGTGCTAATTTTAAACTCTGCTTTTACACATCACCCCACATCACCTTTCCCCTTAAGGAGGCATAAGTGTGTTTTCTAAATGTGTAACTCTGTTCTCTTTTGAAATTCAGTTCATGTGTAGCCATGTTTACATTTCCTCTATAAGTGATATATTACAATAAGTTTCTTTTTCTTTGTGGCTCATTTCACTTAGCATCATCATACCTAAAGCCACTCATTATGCTGCTATTGGCTTATGACATTGATTTTATGTCAGAGTGACATTCCATTTTATATAAGTACCACAACATCTATATCCATTTTTTTTTTCCTTTCCTGGGATATA
Organism: Mesoplodon mirus; assembly: GCF_964341445.2. Classification (NCBI taxonomy): domain Eukaryota; kingdom Metazoa; phylum Chordata; class Mammalia; order Artiodactyla; family Ziphiidae; genus Mesoplodon; species Mesoplodon mirus. The sequence goes on from NW_028295734.1 coordinate 1,369,481, forward strand.
TAAAGTGTACCGAAGTCGAGGTTCTTGTAAACAGAGCAGCCCTAAAGATTGGGCTGGCTGTGTGTGGTGGATTTTTAGTTTTCCCAAAACACACGCCCATGAGTGGAAGTGTGCTATACTCTGTAGCTCTGTTTTAGAAAACAACATACAGTTCTCCAGAGAGGCTGTTGGAAATTTACATCCTGTCCATCAGCGTAACCAGGCTCCCTTTTCTCCATGGCCTGTCCTGCATTTGTGGTTTTTACACTATTTGTGGATGGCCCTTTTGATTGGAGGTAAGGGACACTTCTCTGTAGTGTGGATTTGCAATGCCTGATGGCTTGCTTAGCCAAAAAGGGCATATGCATTTTTCCCGAATATATTCAAGAAAATACACATAATCCCTTTTCAGCCAAGGGCAACATTGTCGAAATTCTGTCGCTTTTCATGTGCTTTAAAGATGACTCCAATCTACATCTTGAAATCTGTTTCCTTCAATTCTGCCTTGCATTCAAATCCTCTTCACTGCCTTTCCTCAATATATTTCTGGATGATAGTTTTCCTTTATAATTCTGCAAGTTTGTGAATTGCTGTGCCCCTGAGTTCCATTTTTCAACTCGCCCCTTTGTGATCTGGCTGCAATACTGCAGGATGGCTTTAGGCCCTAGTCCTCTTCCGGGGCTTCAGGCTGAGCCTTTGGTTAATTATTCTTCCTGATGGGAAACTAGAGTGACATGTACCCATCCAAACACCTACAGCTAATCTCTCATTTATTTCCCCTCTTCCTGTTCATCCTCTGCACAGTTTTCAAACTGTGCATAACGGGAGGGTAAAGGCACTGACACTCCAAGTGGGGAGATTTTGAGTAATGCAGATGGAATGGTGAAGCCGAGCACGACAAAAGGGAAAATGAGGTACCTTTTAGAAAACTTTCCCAATTACACAGTGTACCATCCACTGTGTTTCCCATGCATGTTTTAACTGTAGGAAGATTCCCTTAAACCTGGAGAGTTGGGACCACTAGAATGGGTAGCACACAGTATTGCTCGAAGTGGTGTTCTTTTGTTCACACAACCTCAGCAATCTTGTCAGCCCCAAGAGTCCAGTCTTTTGTCTCATCCAGCTGTGGGTGTAAAGGTCGTCAATCTAGCTTGCATCACAGGCCCTCAACGTAATTTTTAAGACTTTCTATCTGTTTTTGCATTTTGCTTTTGAAATTTATTTTTATAAGTGGGTTTAACTGAATTTCAGTGCTGTGTTCATGCCGTTATACACACACATGATTCCTTTATGGAGACATGAGAATACATATGTTTTAAAATACATAGAGTCAGACATATTCCTCTGCAATGAATAGGGGGTGTTGAGTCCAGTTCATTGTGCTGGGAGTAGGTGTTGTCTATTACATACATGGTTTATATAACGGTATCTGTGCTAATTTAAAACTGTGGTTTTATGCATCACCCCACCTCGGCTTTCCCATTAAGCAGGCAGAAGATGTTTTCTAAATGTGTGACTCTGTTGTGTTTGTAATTCAGTTCATGTGTAGTCATGTGTACATTCCCGCTATGAGTGATAACTTATGATAAGATTAGTTACTCTGTAATCTTTCCTAACTCAGTTCATGTGTAGCCATGTTTACAGGACCTTCATAAGTGATATCTTATGATAAGTTTCTTTTTCTGTGTGACTTATTTCACTTAGAATCACCGTACCTGAATCCACTCTTTTTGCTGCTACTGGCCTTATGACATTGATTTCATGGCTGAGCGATATTCCATCGTATGTAAGTACCACAATCTCTTGAACCATTTTTGTCTTTCCTGGGATACTTAAGGTGTACCCAAGTTGAGGTTCTTGTAAACAGTGCAGCGCTAAATTTTAGGGTGGCTCTGTCTTATTGATTTTCAGTTTTCCCAAGGTATATTCCCTAGACTGGAACTGCCCTTGGCTGTGTAGCTCTGTTGTTTACTTGTTTTAGGGAACACAATGCACTCCTCCAGAGAGGCAGTTGGCAACTTACATCCCGCCCATCAGCAAAACAAGGCTCCCTGATCTCCAGGGCCTGTCTTGCCTTTCTGGTTTTTACACATTTTGTGGATGTCCATTTTGACCGGTGGGAAGGGATACTTCTTTGTAGTGCAGATTTGCATTGCTGCTTGCTTGCTTGGCCAAAAATGGCGTATGCATTTTCTCCTGAATATACTCAGGAGAAAACACATACACCCTTTTTGGCCAAGTGCATCATTGTCGAAGTTGTGCCCCTCTTCCTGTGCTTGAAAGGTGATTCCAACGTACCTCTTGAAATCTGTTTCCTGCTATTCTGCCTCGTTTTAAAGTCCGCCTCTCTGCCTTCCCTCAAAAGATTTTTGGACGATAGTTGTCCTCTATTACTCTGCCAGTTTGTAAATTGCTGTGCCCCTTAGCTCCATTTTTCAACTCGTTTTTGTGAGCTGACAGCAAATCCAAAATTATGGTTCAAAACCTATACTGGTTCCCGGCGGGTGGCTGAGACATTGGTTAATTCTACTTCCTGCTGGGCAATTAAAGTGACATGAACCTGTCCAAATGGCTAACAGCTACTCTCTCATTGGTTCTCCCTCTTCCCTTTCATCCTCTGCCAAATTGGCAACCTGTGCGAACCAGGAGGTTTTACGGGCTATCGCTCCAAGTTGGGAGATTGATAGAAAAGCCGTTGGAAGGTCAAACTGGAGCACAAGGAGAGGGACTATAAGTTGAGTTTTAGAAACCTTTCGTATTCACAGTGTGTCCATTCTCTAGGTTTCCCGTAAATGTTATGGCTGTAGTAATATTCCCTTACACAAGGAGAGTTGGGACACATGGAATGGGTGCCACATATTATTGCTTTCAAGGGTCTGCATTTGCTCACCCAGTCTCACCAAACCTCTCAGTCTCAAGTGTCCAGCTTTATGCCACATCCAGCTCTCGTTGTAGGTAGGGTCATTCCAGGTTTCATCAGAGCCCCTGAAGGAATTGTAAAGATTTTCCCTGTTTTTTTTGTTTTGTATTTGAAATTTCTTTTTTTACTGGGTTTGAGCTGATTCTCACTGCCATGTTTATGCCAGTTTAGACACACTTGATTCCCTTACGGTGACATATCAATACATAGGTTTTAAGATTCTTACTAGTCAGATATATACCTCTGCGCAGAATATTGGGTTTTGCGTCCCTTTCACTGATGAAGGTGTAGGTCTTTTCTATTCCGTATTTTGATTTTGGAATGGTACTTGTACTAATATCAAACTCTGGTTCTATGCATCACCCCACCTCTCCTTCCTCCTTAAGCAGGCATAAGTGTGTTTTCTAAATGTGAGACACTGTTCGCTTTCCTAACTCAGTTCATGTGTAGCCATGTTACAGAAAATTCATAAGTGCTATCTTATGATAAGTTTGTTTTTCTGTGTGACTTATTTCACTTAGAATCATCGTACCTGAATCCATTCATTTTCCTGTTACTGGCATTATGACATTGATTTTATGGCTGAGGGATAATCCATCGTACATAAGTACCACAATTTTTTGAATCATTTTTATCTATCCTGGGATATTTAGAGAGTACTCAATTTGAGATTCTTGTAAGCAGTGCAGCCCTAAATTTTGGGGTGGCTCTATCTTATTGATTTTCAGTTTTCCCAAGGTATATTCCCTAGACTGGAAGTCCCCTTGTCTCTGTAGCTCTGTTGTTTACTTGTTTTAGGGAACACAATGCACTCCTCCAGAGAGGCAGTTGGCAATTTACATGCCGCCCATCAGCATAACAAGGCTCCATGTTCTCCAGGGCCTTTCTACGATTTCTGGTTTTTACACATTTTGTGGATATCCCTTTTGACTGGTGGGAAGTGATACTATTTTGCTGTGCAGATTTGCATTGCCCACTTGCTTGCTTGGCCAAAAAGGGCGTATGCGTTTTCTCCTGAATATATTCAGGAGAAAACGCATACGCCCTTTTTGGCAAAGTGCATCATTTTCGAAGTTGTGCCCCTCTTCCTGTGCTTTACAGGTGATTCCAACGAACCACTTGAAATCTGTTTCCTGCTATTCTGCCTCGCTTAGAAGGTCAACTCGTTGCCTTACCTCAACAGATTTCTGGAACATAGTTGGCCTTTATTACTCTGCCAGTTTGTGAATTGCTCTGCCCCTGAACTCCATTTTTCAACTCATTTTTTGTGAGCTGAAAGCAAGTCCAAAATTTTGGTTCAGGAACTATACTGGATACCGGTGATTGCCTGAGACTTTGGATAATTATTCTTCCTGCCGGGCAATTAGAGTGACATGAGCCTGTTCAAATGCCTAACAGCTACTCTCTCATTTGTTCTACCTCATCCCTTTGATCCTCTGCCAAATTGGCAACCTGTGCGAACCAGGAGATTAAAGGGGCTGTCTCCCCAAGTTGGGAGATTGATAGTAAAGCAGTTGGAAAGTCAAACTGGAGCATCAGGATAGGGACTATTCGTTGAGTTTTAGAAAACTTTCGTATTCACAGTGTCCATTATCTAGGTTTCCCGTACATGTTATAGCTGTAGTAATATTCCCTTCAACCTGGAGAGTTGGGACCAATGGAATGGGTGCCATGCATTATTGCTTTAAAGGCTCTGCATTTGCTCACCCAATCTCACCAATCCTCTCAGTCCCAAGTGTCCAGCCTTATGCCACATCCAGCTGTCATTGTAGACAGGGTCATTCCACGTTTCATCAGAGACCCTGAAGGAATTGTAAAGAATTTCCCTGTTTTGTTGTTTTGTTTTTGAAATTCCTTTTAATAGTGGGTTTGAGCTGATTCTCGCTGCCATGTTTATGCCAGTCTAGACACACTTGATTCCCTTACAGAGACATATCAATACATAGGTTTTAAGATTCTTACTAGTCAGATATATTCCTCTGTGGGAAATATGGGGTTTTGAGTCCCTTTCACTGAGGAAGGTATAGGTAGTTCTTGTCTATTCCATAGTTGGATTTTGGAACGGTACCTGTGCTTATATCAAACTCTGGGTTTATGCATCACCCCACCTCTCCTTCCCCGTTAAGCAGGCATAAGAGTGTTTTCTAAATGTGAGACTCTGTTCTCTTTCCTAACTCAGTTCATGTGTAGCCATGTTTACAGGATCTTCATAAGTGATATCTTATGATAAGCTTCTTTTTCTGTGTGACTTATTTCACTTAGAATCAACGTACCTGAATCCACTCATTTTGCTGCTACTGGTCTTATGACATTGATTTCATGCCTGAGGGATATTCCGTCGTACATAAGTACCACAATTTTTTGAACCATTTTTATATTTCCTGGGATATTTAAGGTGTACCCAAGTTGAGGTTGTTGTAAACAGTGCAGCCCTAAATTTGGGGGTGGCTCTGGCTTATTGATTTTCAGTTTCCCAAGGTATATTCCCAAGACTGGAAGTGTCCTTGGCTCTGTAGATCTTTTGATTACTTGTTTTAGGGAACACAATGCACTCCTCCAGAGAGGCTGTTGGCAATTCACATCCCTCCCATCACCATAACAAGGCTACCTTTTCTGCAGGGCCTGTCTTGAATTTCTGGTTTTTACCCTTTTTGTGGATGTCCATTTGGACCGGAGGGAAGTGACACTTATTTGTAGTGCAGACTTACATTGTCCGCTTGCTTGCTTGGACAAAAAGGGCGTATGTGTTTTCTCCTGAATATACTCAGGAGAAAACGCATACACCCTTTTTGGCCAAGTGCATCATTGTCGAAATTGTGCCCCTCTTCCTGTGCTTTAAAGGCAATTCCAACGTACCTCTTGAAATCTGTTTCCTGCTATTCTGCCTCGCTTTCAAGTCCGCCTCGTTGCCTTCCCTCAACAGATTTTTGGATGATAGTCGTCCTTTATTACTCTGCCAGTTTGTGAATTGCTCTGCGCTATAGCTCCATTTTTTAACTCGTTTTTTGTGAGCTGAACGCAAGTCCCATATTTTGGTTTAGGAACTATACTGGTTCCACGTGGGTGGCTGAGACTTTAGTTAATTCTTCTTCCTCCTGGGAAATAAGAGTGACACGTGCCCGTCCAAATGCCTAACAGCTACTCTCTCATTGGTTCTCCCTCTTCCCTTTCATCCTTTGCCAAATTGGCAACCTGTGCGAACCAGGAGGTTAAAGGTGCTGTCTCTCCAGGTTGGGAGATTGATAGTAAAGCTGTTAGAAAGTCAAACTGGAGCATCAGGAGAGGGACTATTCTTTGAGATTTAGAAACCTTTCATATTCACAGTGTGTCCATTCTCTAGGGTTCCCATACATGTTATAGCTGTAGTAATATTCCCTACAACCTGGAGAGTTGGGACCCATGGAATGGGTGCCATGCATTATTGCTTTAAAGCGTCTTCATTTGCTCACGAATCTCACCAATCCTCTCAGTCCCATGTGTCCAGCCTTATGCCACCTCCAGGTGTCGTTCTAGATAGCGTCATTCCAAGTTTCATCAGAGACCCTGAAGGAATTGTAAAGAATTCCGCTGTTTCTCTGTTTTGTTTTTGAAATTCCTTTTTATAGTGGGTTTGAGCTGATTCTCGCTGCCATCTTTATGCCAGTCTAGACACACTTGATTCCCTTACGGAGACATATCAATACATAGGTTTTAAGATTCTTACTAGTCAGATATATTCCTCTGCGGGAAATATGGGGTTTTGAGTCCCTTTCACTGAGGAAGGTGTAGGTCTTGTCTATTCCATACTTGGTTTTTGGAAAGGTACCTGTGCTTATATCAAATTCTGGTTTTATGCATCACCCCACCTCTCCTTCCCCCTTAAGCAGGCATAAGAGTGTTTTCTAACGTGAGACTCTTTTCTCTTTCCTAACTCAGTTCAAGTGTAGCCATGTTTACAGGATCTTCATAAGTGATATCTTATGATACGTTTCTTTTTATGTGTGACTTATTTCACTTAGAATCATCATAACTGAATCCACTCATTTTGCTGCTACTGGTCTTATGACATTGATTTCATGGTTGAGGCATATTCCATCGTACATAAGTACCACAATTTTTTGAACCATTTTTATATTTCCTGGGATATTTAAGGTGTACCGAAGTTGAGGTTCTTGTAAGCAGTGCAGCCCTAAATTTTGCGGTGGCTCTGTCTTATTGATTTTCAGTTTTCCCAAGGTATATTCCCTAGACTGGAAGTGTCCTTGGCTCTGTAGCTCTGTTGTTTACTTGTTTTAGGGAACACAATGCACTCCTCCAGAGAGGCAGTTGGCAGTTTACATCCTGCCCATCAGCATAACAAGGCTCCCTGTTCTCCAGGGACTGTCTTGAATTTCTGGTTTTTACCCTTTTTGTGGATGTCCCTTTGGACAGGTGGGAAGCGATACTTCTTTGTAGTGCAGACTTACATTGTCCGCTTGCTTGCTTGGCCAAAAAGAGCGTATGTGTTTTCTCATGAATATACTCAGGAAAAAACGCATACGCCCTTTTTGGACAAGTACATCATTGTCGAAATTGTGCCCCTCTTCCTGTGCTTTAAAGGCGATTCCAACGTACCTCTTGAAATCCGTTTCCTGCTCTTCTGCCTCATTTTCAAGTCCGCCTCTTTGCCTTCCCTCAACAAATTTTTGGATGACAGTTGTCCTTTATTACTCTGCCAGTTGGTGAATTTCTCTGCCCTATAGCTCCTTGTTTTAACTCGTTTTTTGTGAGCTTAACGCCAGTCTCATATTTTGGTTCAGGACTTATTCTGGTTCCCAGTGGTTGGCTGAGACTTTGGTTAATTCTTCTTCCTCCCTGGAAATAAGGGTGTCATGTGCCCGTCCAAATGCCTAACAGCTACTCTCTATATGGTTCTCCTACTTCCGTTTCATCCTTTGACAAATTGGCAACCTGTGCGAAACAGGCGGTTAAAGGTGCTGTCTCTCCAGCTTTGGAGATTGATAGTAAAGCAGTTGGAAAATCAAACCGGAGCACCAGGAGAGGGACTATTCCTTGAGCTTTAGAGACATTTCGTATTCACAGTGTGTCCATTCTCTAGGTATCCCATACATGTTATACGTGTAGTAATATTCCCTACAACCTGGAGAGTTGGGACCCATGGAATGGGTGCCATGCATTATTGCTTTAAAGGGTCTGCATTTGCTCACGAATCTCACCAATCCTCTCAGTCCCATGTGTCCAGTCTTATGCCACCTCCAGCTGTCGTTCTAGATAGCGTCATTCCAAGTTTCATCAGAGACCATGAAGGAATTGTAAAGAATTTCCCTGTGTTTTTGTTTTGTTTTAGAAATTCCTTTTTATAGTTTGTTTGAGCTGATTCTCGCTGCCATGATTATGCCAGTCTAGAAACACTTGATTGCCTTACGGAGACATATCAATACATAGGTTTTAAGATTCTTACTAGTCAGATATATTCCTCTGCGGGAAATATGGGGTTTTGAGTCCCTTTCACTGTGGAAGGTTTAGGTCTTGTCTATTCCATAGTTGGTTTTTGGAACGGTACCTGTGCTTATATCAAACTCTGTGTTTATGCATCTCCCCACCTCTCCTTCCCCCTTAAGCAGGCATAAGAGTGTTTTCTAAATGTGAGACTCTGTTCTCTTTCCTAACTCAGTACAAGTGTAGCCATGTTTACAGGATCTTCATAAGTGATATCTTATGATACGTTTCTTTTTCTGTGTGACTTATTTCACTTAGAATCATCGTACCTGAATCCACTCATTTAGCTGCTACTGGTCTTATGACATTGATTTCATGGCTGATGGATATTCCATTGTACGTATGTACCACAATTTTTTGAACCATTTTTATATTTCCTGGGATATTTAAGTTGTACTCAAGTTGAGGTTCTTGTAAGCAGTGCAGCCCTAAATTTCGGGGTGGCTCTGTCTTATTGATTTTCACTTTTCCCAAGGTGTATTCCCTAGACTGGAAGTGTCCTTGGCTCTGTAGCTCTGTTGTTTACTTGTTTTAGGGAACACAATGCCCTCCTCCAGAGAGGCAATTGGTAATTTACATCCCGCCCATCAGAGTAACAAGGCTCCCTGTCCTCCAGGGCCTGTCTTGAATTTCTGGTTTATACTCTTTTTGTGGATGTCTCTTTGGACCGGTGGGAAGTGACACTTCTTTGTAGTGCAGGCTTACATTGTCCGCTTGCTTGCTTGGCAAAAAGGGCATATGCGTTTTCTCCTGAATATACTCAGGAGAAAACGCATACGCCCTTTTTGGCCATGTGCATCATTGTCGAAGTTGTGCCCCTCTTCCTGTGCTTTAAAGGTGATTCCAACGTACCTCTTGAAATCTGTTTCCTGTTATTCTGCCTCACTTTCAATTCCGCCTCGTTGCCTTCCCTCAACAGATTTTTGGATGATAGTTGTCCTTTATTACTCTGCCAGTTTGTGAATTGCTCTGCCCTATAGCTCCATTTTTTAACTCGTTTTTTTTGTGAGCAGAACAAAAGTCCCATATTTTGGTTTAGGACCTATACTGGTTCCGGGTGGGTGGCTGAGACTTTGGTCAATTCTTCTTCCTCCCGGTAAATAAGAGTGACATGTGCCCGTCCAAATGCCTAACAGCTACTCTCTCTTTGGTTCTCCCTCTTCCCTTTCATCCTTTGCCAAATTGGCAACCTGTGCGAACCAGGAGGTTAAAGGTGCGGTCTCTCCAATTTGGAAGATTGATAGTAAAGCAGTTAGAAAGTGAAACTGGAGCACTAGGAGAGGGACTATTCATTGAGTTTTAGAAACCTTTCGTATTCAGAGTGTGTCCATTCTCTAGGTTTCCCGTACATATTATAGCTGTAGTAATATTCCCTTCAACCTGGAGAGTTGGGACCCATGGAATGGGTGCCTTGCTTTATTGCTTTAAAGGGTCTGCTTTTGCTCACCCAATCTCACCAATCCTGTCAGTCCCATGTGTCCAGCCTTATGCCACATCCAGCTGTCGTTGTAGATAGGGTCATTCCAGGTTTCATCAGAATCCCTGAAGGAATTGTAAAGAATTTCCCTGTTTTTTGGTTTTCTTTTTGAAATTCCTTTTTATAGTTGGTTTGAGCTGATTCTCACAGCCAGGTTTATGCCAGTCTAGACACACTTGATTCCCTTACGGAGACATATCAATACTTAGGTTTTAAGATTCTTACTAGTCAGATATATTCCTCTGCGGGAAATATGGGGTTTCGAGTCCCTTTCACTGAGCAAGGTGTAGGTCTTGTGTCTTCCATAGTTGGTTTTTGGAACAGTACCTGAGCTTATATCAAACTCTGGTTTTATGCATCACCCCACCTCTCCTTCCCCCTTAAGCAGGCATAAGAGTGTTTTCTAAATGTGAGACTCTGTTCTCTTCCCTAACTCATTTCATGTGTAGCCATGTTTACAGGATCTTCATAAGTGATATCTTATGATACGTTTCTTTTTCTGTGTGACTTATTTCACTTAGAATCATCGTACCTGAATCCACTCATTTTACTGCTATTGGTTTTATGACATTGTTTTCATGTCTGAGGGATATTCCATCGTATGTAAGTACCACAATTTTTTGAACCATTTTTATATTTCCTGGGATATTTAAGGTGTACCCAAGTTGACGTTCTTGTAAGCAGTGCAGGCCTAAATATTTGGGTGGCTCTGTCTTATTGATTTTCAGTGTTCCCAAGGTATATTCCCTAGACTGTAAGTGCCCTTGGCTCTGTAGCTCTGTTGTTTACTTCTTTTAGGGAACACAGTGCACTCCTCCAGAGAGGCAGTTGGCAATATACATCCCGCCCATCAGCATAACAAGGCTCCCTGTTCTCCAGGGCCTGTCTTGAATTTCTGGTTTTTACCCATTTTTTCGATGTTCCTGTGGACCGGTGGGAAATGATACTTCTTTGTAGTGCAGACTTGCATGAACGCTTGCTTGCTTGGCCAAAAAAAGTGTATGCGTTTTCTCCTGAATATACTCAGGAGAAAATGCATAAGCCCTTTTTGGCCAAGTACATCATTGTCGAAGTTGTGCCCCTCTTCCTGTGCTTAAAAGGTGATTCCAACGTACCTCTTGAAATCCGTTTCTGGCTATTCTGCCTGGCTTTCAAGTCCGCCTCGTGGCCTTCGCTCAACAGGTTTTTGGACGATAGTTCTCCTTTATTACTCTGCCAGTTTGTGAATTGCTGTGACCCTGAGCTCCGTTTTTTAACTGTTATTTTCTGAGCTGTACGCAAGTCCTATATTTTGGTTCAGGACATATACTGGTTCCCGGTGGGTGGCTGAGACTTTGGTCAATTCTTCTTCCTCCCGGGAAATAAGAGTGACATATGCCCGTCCAAATGCCTAACAGCTACTCTCTCATTGGTTCTCCCTCTTCCCATTCATCCTCTGCGAAATTGGCAACCTGTGCAAAACAGGAGGTTAAAGGTGCGGTCTCTCCATGTTGGGAGATTGATAGTAAAGCAGTTGGATAGTCAAACCGGAGCACCAGGAGAGGGACTATATGTTGAGTTTTAGAGACTATTCGTATTCACAGTGTGTCCATTCTCTAGGTTTCCCATACATGCTATAGCTGTAGTAATATTCCATTCAACCTGGAGAGTTGGGACCCATGGAATGTGTGCCATGCATTATTGCTTTAAAGGGTCTGCATTTGCTCACCCAATCTCAGCAATCCTCTCAGTCCTATGTGTCCAGCCTTATGCCACATGCAGCTGTCATTGTAGATAGGGTCATTCCAGGTTTCATCAGAGAACCTGAAGGAATTGTAAAGAATTTCCCTGTTTTTTGTTTTTCAAATTCCTTTTTATAGTGCGTTTGAGCTGATTCTCGCTGCCATGTTTATGCCAGTCTAGACGCAATTGATTCCCTGAAAGAGACATATCAATACATAGGTTTTAAGATTCTTACTAGTCAGATATATTCCTCTGCGGGAAATATGGGGTTGTGAGTCCCTTTCCCTGATGAAGGTGTAGGTCTTGTCTATTCCATACTTGGTTTTTGGAAATCTACCTGTGCATATATCAAACTCTGGTTTTATGCATCACCCCACCTCTCCATCCCTCTTAAGCAGTCATAAGAGTGTTTTCTAAATGTGAGACTCTGTTCTCTTCCCTCACTCATTTCATGTGTAGCCATGTTTACAGTATCTTCATAAGTGATATCTTATGATACGTTTCTTTTTCTGTGTGACTTATTTCACTTAGAATCATCGTACCTGTATCCACTCATTTTGCTTCTACTGGTCTTATGACATTGATTTCATAGCTGAGGGATATTCCATCATACGTAAGTGCCACAATTTTTTGAACCATTTTTATATTTCCTGGGATATTTAAGGTGTACCCAAGTTGAGGTTCTTGTAAGCAGTGCAGCCCTAAATTTTGTGGTGGTTCTGTCTTATTGATTTTCAGTTTTCCCAAGGTATATTCCCTTGACTGGAAGTGTCCTTGGCTCTGGAGCTCTGTTGTTTACTTGATTTAGGGAACACAATGCTCTCCTCCAGAGAGGCAGTTGGCAATTTACATCCCGCCCATCAGCATAACAAGGCTCCCTGTTCTCCAGGGCCTGTCTTGCCTTTCTGGACTTTACATATTTTGTGGATGTCCCTTTTGACCGGAGGAAAGTGATACTTCTTTGTAGTGAAGATTTGCATTGCCCACTTGCTTGCTTTTCCAAAAATGGCGTATGTGTTTTCTCCTGAATATATTCATGAGAAAATGCAAACGCCCTTTTTAGCCAAGTGCATCATTGTCGAAGTTGTGCCCCTCTTCCTTGCTTTAAAGGCGATTCCAACGTACCTCTTGAAATCTGTTTCCTGCAATTCTGCCTCCCTTTCAAGTTTGCCACGTTGCCTTCCCTCAACAGGATTTTGGACGATAGATGCCCTTTATTACTCTGCCAGTTTGTGAATTGCTGTGCCCCTTAGCTCCATATTTAACTCGTTTTTTCTGAGCTGAACGCAAGTCAAATATTTTGGTTCAGAACATATACTGGTTCCCGGTGTGTGGCTGAGACTTTGTTCAATTCTTCTTCCTCCCTGGAAATAAGAGTGACATATGCCCGTCCAAATGCCTAACAGCTACTCTCTCTTTGGTTCTTCCTCTTCCGTTTCATCCTCTGCCAAATTGGCAACCTGTGAGAACCAGGAGGTTAAAGGGTCTGTCTCTCCAAGTTGGGAGATTGATAGTAAAGCAGTTGGAATATCAAACTGGAGCACCAGGAGAGGGACTATTAGTTGAGTTTTAGAGACCTTTCGTATTCACAGTGTGTCCATTCTCTTGGTTTCCCGTACATGTAATAGCTGTAGTAATATTCCCTTCAACCTGGAGAGTTGGGTCCCATGGAATGGGTTCCCCTCATTATTGCTTTAAAGGGTCTGCATTTGCTCACCCTATCTCACCAATCCTCTCAGTCCCAAGTGTCCATCCGTATGCCACATCCAGCTGTCATTGTAGATAGGGTCATTCCAGGTTTCATCAGAGACCCTGAAGGAATTGCAAGAAATTTCCCTGTTTTTTTGTTTTGTTTTTGAAATTCCTTTTTATAGTGGGTTTGAGCTGATTCTCACTGTCATGTTTAAGCCAGTCTAGACACACTTGATTCCCTTATGGTGACATATATATACATAGGTTTTAAGTTTCATACTTTTAAGATATATTACTCTGTGGTGAATATGGGGTGTTGAGTCCCTTTCACTGAGGAAGGTGTAGGTTTTGTCTCCTTCGTATTTGGTTTTTGGAACGGTACCTGTACTAATATCAAACTCTGATTTTATGCATCACCCCACCTCTCCTTCCCCCTTAAGCAAGCATAAGCGTTTTTTTTTTAAATGTGAGTCTCTCTTTTCTTTCCTAACTCAGTTCATGTGTAGCCATGTTTACAGGATCTTCATAAGTGATATCTTATGATAAGTTTCTTTTTCTGTGTGACTTATTTCACTTAGAATTATCGTACCTGAATCCACTCAATTTGCTGCTACTGGCCTTATGACATTGATTTCATGGCTGAGGGATATTCCATCATACGTAAGTACCACAATTTCCTGAACCATTTTTGTCTTTCCTGGGATATTTAATGTGTACCCAAGTTGAGATTTTTTTAAGCAGTGCAGCCCTGAATTTTGGTGTGGATCTGTCTTATTTATTTTCAGTTTTCCCAAGGTATATTCCCTAGACTGGAAGTGCCCTTGGCTCTGTAGCTCTGTTGTTTACTTGTTTTAGGGAATACAATGCACTCCTCCAGAGAGGCAGTTGGCAATTTACATCCCGCCCATCAGCATAATAAGGCTCCCTGTTCTCCAGGGCCTGTCTTGCCTTTCTGGTTTTTACCCATTTTGTGGATGTCCCTTTTGACCGGTGGGAAGTGATACTTCTTTGTAGTGCAGATTTGCATTGCCCGCTTGCTTGCTTGTCCAAAAAGGGCATATGCGTTTTCTCCTGCATCTATGCACGTGAAAACCCATATGCCCTTTATGGCCATTTCCATAATTTTCGAAGTTGTAATGCTTTTCCTGTGTTTAAAGGCGATTCCAATGTACCTCTTGAAATCTGTTTCATGCCATTCTGCCTCATTTTCACTTCCACCTCGTGGCTTTCCCTCAGCAGATTTTTGGAAGAGAGTAGTCCTTTATAACTCTGCAGGTTAGTGAATTGCTGTGGCCCTGAGCTCCATTTTTCAACTCGCGTTTTTGTGATCTGACCGCAAATCAACAGTTTTGCTTCTGGACTTATACTGGTTCTGGGGGGCAGGATGAGACTTTGGTTAATTCCTCTTTGTGATGGAAAATTAGAGAGACATGTGGCCGTCCAAATGCCTACAGCTACTCTCTAATTGGTTCTCTCTCTTCCCTTATATCCTCTGCACAATTTGCCAACTGTGCATACCAGGAGGATATAGGGGCTGAGTTTCCAAGTTGGGAGATTGATAGTAAAGCAGTTGGAATGTCAAACTGGAGCACAAGGAGAGAAAAATGTAGTAGAGTTTTAGAAACCTTTCACCATCAGATGATTTCCATTCTCTACGTTCCCATACACGTTATAACTGTAGTGATATTCCCTTCTACCTGGAGAGATGGGAACCATGGAATGGGTGGCAGGCATTATTGCTTTAAAGGGTCTGCATTTTTTCACCCAATCTCACAAATCCTCTCAGTCCCAAGTGACCAGCCTTATGCCACATCCAGCTGTCATTGTAGATAGAGTCATTCCAGGTTTCATCAGAACCCCTGAATGTATTGTGTAAGAATTTTACTGTTTTTATGTTTTGTTTTGAAATTCATTTTTATAGTGGGTTTGAGCTGATTCTCACTGCCATGTTTATGTCGTTCTAGACACACTTGGTTCCCTTACGGAGACATATCAATACATAGGTTTTAAAATTCTTACTAGTCAGATATATTTCTCTGAGGGGAATAGGGATGTTGAGTTCCGTTCACTGAGGAAGGAGTAGGGCTTGTCTCTTCTGTTTTTGGATTATGGAACGGTACCTGTGCTAATATCAATCTTATGTTTTGTGCATCTCCCCACCTCTCTTTCCCCTTAAGCAAGCGTTAGATGGTTTTCTAAATCTGATACTCTGTTCTCTTCCCTAAATCAGTTCATATGTAGCCATGTTTACATTCCCTTCATAAGTGATATCTTATGTCAGAATGCACCATGGCCGTTCTCATAATAATGCTCCATGACCCCTGTCATCACAATGCACCATGCCCTGGTTATCAAAATGCTCCATGTCCCTTGTCATCACAATTCTCCACGTCCTTGTCATCACAGTGCTACATGACACTTCTCATCAAAATGTTACATGCTCTTGTCATCACAATTCTCCATCCACTTGACATTGCAATGCTCCATGCACTTGTCATCACAATGCTCCATGCACATGTCATCACAAAGCTCCATGCCCTTGTCATCACAATGCTCCATGACCCCTGTCATCACAATGCTCCCTGACACCTGTTATCAAATTGCTTCATGCCCCTTGTCATTACAGTGCTCCATGATGCTCGATATCACAATTACCCAAGGTCTTCTCATCACAATGCTCCATGGCCAATATCATCACAATGCTCCATTACCACTGTCATCACAACAGTCCATGACATCTGACAACACAATTATTCGGGACTCTTGTCATCACAATGTTCCATTCCCTAGTCATCACACTGCTCCATGACACCTGTCATCACAATAATCCATGAATATTTTCAGCCCAATGTTCCATGACCCTTGTCATCACAATGATCCATGTCCCTGTCATCCCTATGCTCCATGACCACTGTTTTCACAATGCTCTGTTACGCTTGTCATCACAGTGCTCCATGACACCTGTCATCACAATGCTCCATGCCTTTGTCAGCAAAATGCTAAAAGACATTGTCATTACAATGCTCTATTTGCTTCTCATCACAATCCTCCATGAAACTTGGGATCACATTGCTTCCTGCCCATGTCATCAAAATGCTCCATGCTCCTTGAAATCAAAATGATCCATGACCTCTGTCATCACAATGCTCCTAACCCTTGTGATCACAATGATCCATAACACTTGTCATCACAACGCTCCATGATGCCTGTCATCACAATACTCCATGCCCTATTCATCGCAATGCTCTATGAACTTTGTCATCACAATTCTCAATACACTTGTCATCACAATGCTCCCTGACACTTGTCATCAGAATGTTCCTTGAACCATGTCAGGAAAAGGCTCCATGCCTCTTTCATAACAATGCCCCATGCCGTTTTCATCACAATGCTCCATGCCATTGTCATCAAAATACTCCACAAGATTTTCATCAGAATGCTCCATGACCCTTGTCATCACAATTCTCCATGCGATTTTCAGCACAATGCTCCTTGACCCTTGTCATCACAATGCTCCAAGCCATTGTCATCACAATGCTCCATTACCTTTGTCATCAGAATCCTCCATGACCCTTGTCATCACAATGCTCCAAGCCATTGTCATCAGAATGCTCCATTACCTTTGTCATCAGAATCCTCCATGACACTTGGCATCACAATGCTCCATGCCATTGTCATCAGAGCGGGCCACTACATATGTCAGCAGAATGCTCCCTGACACCTCTCTTCACAATACTGCATGACCTGGTCATCACAATGCTCCATGCCCTTGTCATCACAATGCGCCATTCCAACTGTCATCGCAATAATCTATGAAACATATTAGACCAATGTTCCATGCTCTTGTCATCACAATGCTCCATGCTCTTGTTATCACAATTCTTCATGACCCCTGTCATCACAATGCTCCATGACACTTGTCAGTATGTTCCTTGAACCCTGTCATTACAAGGCTCCATGCCTTTTTCATCACAATATTCCATGCCCTTTCCATCACAGTGCTCCAAGACCCATGTAATCACAATGCTCCATGTCCTTGTCATCACAAAACTCAAGGACACATGCCATCAGAATGCTCCTTGGTCTTCTCCTCACAATGTGCCATGCCCTTGTCATCACAATGTTCCGAGACCCCTGTAATCACAATGCTCCATGCCCCTTTTCATCAGTATGCTCCATGAGACTTGTCATCACAAGGCTCCATGGTTTTGTCATCACAATGCTCCAGGACCTTGTCATCACAATGCTTCTCGAACTTGTCATGAAAATTTTCAATGGCCCTTGTCATCATAATGCTCCAAGCCCTAATCAGTAAAATGCTCCATTATATTTGTCCTCACATTTGTCCATTACATTTGGCTTCACAATGCTCCATGCCATTGTCATCACAATGGACCATGACATATGTCATCACAGTGCTCCCTGACACCTGTCTTCACAATACTCCTTGACCTTCTCATCACAATGCTCCATGCCCTTGTCATCACAATGCACCATGCCCAATGTCATCACAATAATCCAGGAAACTTGTCAGACCAATGCTCCATGCCCCTGTCATCACAGTGCTCCACGCCCTTGTCATCACAATGCTCCATGATCCCTGTCATCACAATGCTCCGTGACTCCAGTCATCACAATGCTTCATAACGTTTGTCATCACAATTGTCCATGCCCGCGTCATCACAAGGCTCTGTGACATTTGTAACCACAATGTGCCATGATCTTTTCATCACAATTCTCTGTGACCCTTGTCATCACAATGCTCCATGTCTTTGTCAGAACAATGGTCTATGACCATTGTCATCAAAATGTGCCACGCGCATTTCATCACAGCCGACCACAAACTTTTCATTGCAATGTTCCATAAACATTGTAATCACAGTGGTCCATGGACTTCTCATCAAAATGCTCTCTCACCAGAGATATCACAATGTTCCATCACTAGTCATCACAATACTCCCTCACACCTGGAATCACAATGTTCCATGACCCTGTCATCACAGTGCTACATCCACATATCTGCACAATGTTCCATGACCCCTGTCATCAAAATACTCCATGACCCTTTTCATCCCAAAGCTCCAAGACCACTGACATCACAATGTTCTATAACCACTGCAATCAAAATGTTCCATTACACTATTCATCAAATTGCTGCATGACACGGTCATCAAAATGCTCCCTGCACTTCTCATCACAATGCACCATGCCCTTGTCATCAAAATGCTCCATGACTTGTCATCACAAAGCTCCATGTCCCATGTCATCACAATGCTCCATGTCACTGTCATCACAATGCTCCCTGAACCCTCTCATCACATTGCTCCATGTCCTTGTCATCACAAAACTCCATGACACTTGTCATCACAATGCTCGATGCCCTTCTCATGACAATGCTCCATGCCTTTTTCATTACAATCCTGCATGACCCATGTATCACAGTGTTCCATGCCCTTGTCATCACAATGCTCCATGCCCACTCTCCTCACAATAATCCATGAAACATTTCAGACCAATGTTCCATACCCTTCTCATCAAAATGCTCCATTACCCCTGTCATAACAATGCACCATGACTCTTGGCATCACAATGTTCCACTACCTAGTCATCACGAGGTTCCATGACACTTGTCATCACAATGCTCAAGACCCCTGAAATCAAAATGCTGCATGCCCTTGTCATCACAAAGCTCCATGACGCATGTCATCAGAAAGTTCCATTGCCTTCTCATCACAATGCTGCATTCCCATGTCATCACAATGCTCCAAGACCCTTGTAATCACAGTGCTCCATGACCCTTTTCATCTCAATGCTCCATGAACCCTGTCATCACAATACACCATGCCCATCATCATAATGCTTCAGGCTATTGTCATCACAATGAAATCAGTATTCTCCATGACCTCTGTCATCATAATGCTCCAAACCCTTGTGATCACAATGTTCAATAACACTTATCATCTCAACACCCCATGACACTCATCATCACAATCATCCATGGTCTTTTCATCACAATGCTCCATGATCGTTGTCATCACAATGCTCCCTGACACTTGTCGTCAGTATGCTCCTTGAACCCTGTCATGACAAGGTTCCTTGCCTTTTTCATCACAGTGATCCATGCCCTATTCATCACAATGCTCCAAGACCCCTGTAATCACAATGCTCCATGCCCCTTTTCATCAGAATGTTCCATGAGACTTGTCATCACAATGCTTAATGCGCTTGTCAGCACAATGCTCAATGACACATTTCATCTCAATGCACCATGTGCTTGCCATCACAGTGCTCCACAATCTTGTCATCACAATGCTCCTTAAAATTTGTCATCACAATGCTCCCTACCCTTCTCATCACATTGCACAACGCCCTTGCCATCAAAATGCTCCATGACCATTGTCATCACAAAGATCCATGACCCTTAGCATCACAATGCTCCATTTCATTGTCATCACGATGCTCCATGAACGCTCTCATCACATTGCTCCATGCCCTTGTCTTCACAAAGCTCCATGACACATGTCATCAGAATGCTCCATGGCCTTCTCATCACAATGCTGCATGCCCTTGCCATCACAAGGCTCAATTACCCTTGTGAAAATAATTCTCCATTACACCTGCCATCACGATGTTCCATGGTCCTGTCATCACAAAGCACCATGTCCCTTCTCATCACAATGCTCCAATAACCCTGTAATCAGAATCCTCTATGCCTCTTTTCATCTCAATGTTCCATGAACCCTGTCATCACAATGCACCATGCCCATCATCATAATGCTTCATGCTATTGTCATCACAATGAAATCAAAATGCTCCATGACCTCTGTCATAACAATGCTCCAAACACTTGTGATCAAAATATACAATATCACTTTTCATCACAATGTCCCATGACTCTCGTCATCACAGTTATCAATGGTCTTCTCATCACAATGCTCCATGACCTTTGTTATCACAATGCTCAATACACTTTTCATCAAAATGCTCCCTGACTTTTGTTGTCTGTATCCTCCTTGAATCCTGTCATCACAAGGTTCCATGCCTTTTTCATCACAATGATCCATGTCCTTTTCATCACAATGCTCCAAGACCCATGTAATCTCAATGCTCCATGCCCTTGTCTTCACAAAGCTCAATGACGCATGCCTTCAGAATGCTCCTTGGTCTTCTCCTCACAATGCTCCATGCCCTTGTCCTCACAATCTTCGAAGACCCCTGTAATCACAGTGCTCCATGGTTGTCCTCAAAAAACTCCATGACGCATGTCATCAGAATGCTCCATGGCCTTCTCATCACAATGCTCCATGCCCTAGTCATCACAGTGCTCCAAGACCCCAGTAATCACAATGCTCCATGCCCGTTTTCATCAGAATGCTCTATGAGACTTCTCATCACAATGCTCCAGGACCTTGTCATCACCATGCTCCATTCCCTTGTAATCACAATGCTCCATGACCCCTGTCATCACAATAATCCATGAAAATTTTCAGCCCAATGCACCACGACCTACTCATCACAATGCTCCATGGCCAATATCATCACAATGCTCCATGACCACTGTCATCACAACAATCCATGTCACCTGAGAACACAATGATTCGGGACTCTTTTCATCACAATGCTCCATTCCCTAGTCATCACAATGCTCCATGAACCCTGTCATCAAAACACTCCATGAACATTTTCAGCCCAGTGCTCCATGACCCTTGTCATCACAATGATCCATGCCCTTGTCATCCAAATGCTCCATGACCCCTGTATTCACAATGCTCCGTGACGCTTGTCATCACAGTGCTCCATGACACATGTCATCACAATGCTCCATGCGTTTGTCAGCAAAATGCTACATGACCCTGTCATTACAATGCTCTCTGCGCTTGTCATCACAATACTCTATTTCCATTGTCATCACAATACTCCATGAACCTTGGGATCAGGTTGTTTCATGCCCTTGTCATCACAATGCTCCATGCTCATTGAAATCAAAATGATCCATGACCTCTGTCATCACAATGCTCCAAACCCTTGTGATCACAGTGTTCCATAACACTTGTCATCACAACGCTCCATGATGCCTGTCATCACAATACTCCATGCCCTTTTTATCGCAATGCTCCATGACCTTTGTCATCACAATTCTCAATACACTTGTCATCACAATGCTCCCTGACACTTGTCATCAGAATGCTCCTTGAACCCTGTCACGAAAAGGCTCCATGCCACTTTCATTACAAATCCCCATGCCGTTTTCATCACAATGCTCCATTCCATTGTCATAAAAATAGTCCACAAGCTTGTCATCAGAATGCTCCATGCCATTGTCATCAGAATTCTCCATGCACTTGTCAGCACAATGCTACCTGACCCTGGTCATCACAATGCTCCAAGCCATTGTCATCACAATGCTCCATTACATTTGTCATCAGAATGCTCCATCACACTTGGCATCACAATGCTCCATGCCATTGCCATCACAAAGGGCCATTACATATATCATCACAATGATCCCTGACACCTCTCTTCACAATACTGCATGACCTGGTCATCAGAATGCTCCAAGACCCATGTAATCACAATGCACCATTCCAACTGTCATCGCAATAATCCATGAAACTTATTAGACCAATGTTCCATGCCCTTGTCATCACAATGCTCGATGCCCTTGTTATCACAATGTTCCAAGAACCCTGTAATCATAATTCTCCTTGCCCCTTCCATCAGTAAGCTCCATGAGACTTGTCATCACAAGGCTCCATGGTTTTCTCATCACAGTGTTCCAGGACCTTGTCATGACAGTGCTTCACTACCTTGTCATGAAAATTCTCAATGGCCCTTGTCATCATAATGCTCCAATTCCTAGTCATCACAATGCTCCATTATATTTGTCATCACAATCCTCCATTACATTTGGCATCACAATGCTCCCTGCCATTGTCATCGCAATGGACCATGACGTATGTCATCACAATGCTCTCTGACAACTCTCTTCAAAATACTCCATGACCTTCTCATCACAATGCTCCATGCCCTGGTCATCACAATGCACCATGTCCACTGTCATCACAATAATCTCTGAAAAGTGTCACCACAACGCTCCATGTCCCTGTCATCACAATGATCCATGACCCCTGTCATCTCAATGTTCCGTGACTCCAGTCATCACAATGCTTCATAACGTTTGTCATCACAACGGTCCATGCCCGCATCATCACAAGGCTCTGTGACCTTTGTAACCACAATGCTCCATGAAATTTTCATCACAATGCTCCGTGAACCTTGTCATCACAATGCTCCATGCCTTTGTCAGAACAATGTTCCATGACCCTTGTAATCACAATGTGCCACGCGTTTTTCATCACAATGATCCACAACCTTGTCATCGCTATGCTCCATAAATCTTGTATTCGCAATGCTCCATGCACTTCTCATCTAAATGCTCTCTCACCTGAGATATCACAATGTTCCATCACTAGTCATCACAATCCTCCCTCAACCCTGTAATCAAAATGTTCCATGACCCCTGACATCACAATATTCCATAACCACTGTCATCAAAATGCTCCATGACAGTATTCAGCCCAAAGCTCCATGACCCATGGCATCACAATGTTCTGTAACCCCTGTCATCAAAATGTTACATTACACTTTTCATCAAATTGCTGCATGACCCTGTCATCAAAATGCTCCCTCTCCTTCTCATCACAGTGCACCACACGCTTGTCATCAAAATGCTGCATGACCGTTGTCATCACAAAGCTCCATGACCCTTGGCATCACAATGCTCCATATCATTGTCATCAAAATGCTCCATGAAAGCTCTCATCCCATTGCTCCATGCCCTTGTCATCACAAAGCTCCATGACACTTGTCATCACAATGATCGATGCCCTTCTCATCAAAATGTTCCATGCCCTTTTCATCACAATCCTCCATGACCCATGTATCACAGTATTCCGTGCCCTTGTCGTCACAGTGCTCCATGCCCACTCTCATCACAATAATCCATGAAACATTTCAGGCCAATGCTCAATGCCCTTCTCATCAGAATGTCCCATTACCTCTGTCATAACAATGCTGATTACCCCTGCCAACACAATGTTCCACGGCCTTGTCATCACAAGGCTCCATGACCCTTGTCATCACAATGCTCCACGACCCCTGTAATCACAATGCTCCATGCCCTTTTCGTCACAAAGCTACATGACACATGTCATCAGAATGTTCCATGGCCTTCTCATCACAATGCTCCATGCCCTTGTCATCACAATGCTCCAAGTCCCCTGTAATCAAAATGCACCATGCCCCTTTGCATCTCAATGCTCCATGAACCCTGTCATCACAATGCACCATGCCGATCATCGTAATGCTTCAGGCTATTGTCATCACAATGAAATCAAAATTATCCATGACCTCTGTCATCATAATGCTCCAAACCCTTTTGATCACAATGTTCCATAACACTTATCATCAAAAATCCCCATGACACTCATCATCACAATTATCCATGGTATTCTCATCACAATGCTCCATGACCTTTGTCATCACAAGGCTCAATACACTTGTCATCACAATGCTCCCTGACACTTGTCGTCAGTATGCTCCTTGAACCCTGCCATTACAAGGCTCCATGCCTTTTTCATCACAATGATCCGTGCCCTTTTCATCACAATGCTCCAAGATCACTGTAATCACAATGCTCCATGTACTTGTCATCACAAAACTCCATGAAGCATGTCATCAGAATGCTCCATGGCATTCTCATCCCAATGCTCCATGCCCTAGTCATCACAATGCTCCAAGACCCCTGTAATCACAATGCTCTATGCTGCTTTTCATCAGATTGCTCCGTGAGACTTGTCATCACAAGTCTCCATGGTAATCTCATCACAATTCTCCAGGACCTTGTCATCACCATTCTCCATTCCCTTTTCATCACAATGCTCCATGACCCCTGTCATCACAATAATCCATTAATATATTCAGCCCAATGCTCCACGACCTACACATCACAATGCTCCATGGCCAATATCATCACAATGCTCCATGACCACAGTCATCACAACACTCCATGACTCCTGAAAACACAATGATCTGGGACTCTTGTCATCACAATGCTCCATTCCCTACACATCACTATGCTCCATGACCCCTGTCATCACAACACTCCATGAACATTTTCAGCCCAGTGCTCGATGACACTTGTCATCACAATGATCCATGCCCTTGTCATCCCAATGCTCCATGACCCCTGTATTCACAATGCTCCATGACGCTTGTCATCACAATGATCCATGACACATGTCATCACAATGATCCATGCCTTTGTCAGCAAAATGCTACATGACATTTTCATTACAATGCTCTATGTGCTTGTCATCACAAAACTCCATTTCCATTGTAATCACAATCCTCCATGAACCTTGGGATCACATTGCTTCATGCCTTTGTCATCACAATGCTCCATGCTCCTTGAAATCAAAATGATCCATGACCTCTCTCATCACAATGCTCCAAACCCTTGTGATCACAATGTTCCATATCACTTGTCGTCACAGTGCTCCATGATGACTGTCATCACAATACTCCATGCCCTTTTTATCACAATGCTCCATGACTTTTGTCATCACAATTCTCAATATACATGTCATCACAATGCTCCCTGACATTGTCATCAGAATGATCCTTGAACCCTGTCAGGAAAAGGCTCCATGCCTTTTTCAACACAATGCCCCATGCAATTTTCATCACAATGCTCCATGCCATTTTCATCAAAATACTCCACAAGCTTGTCATCAGAATGCTCCATGACCCTTGTCATCACAATTCTCCATGCACTTGTCAGCACAATGCTAACTTCCCCATGTCATCCAAATGCTCTAAGCCATTGTCATCACAATGTTCCATTACCTTTGTCATCAGAATCCTCCATGACACTTGGCATCACAATGCTCCATGCCATTGTCATCACAAAGGGCCATTACATATGTCATCACAATGCTCCCTGACTCCTTTCTTCACAATACTGCATGACCTGTTCATCACAATGCTCAATGCCCTTGTCATCACAATGCGCCATTCCAACTCTCATCGCAACAATCCATGAAACTTATTAGACTAATGTTCCATGCCCTTGTCATCTCAATGCTCCATGCCCTTTTTATCACAATGCTACCTGACCCCTGTCATCACAATGCTCCGTGACTCCAGTCATCACAATGCTTCATGACCTTTGTCATCACAATGGTCCATGCCGTCGTCATCAACAGTCTCTGTGACCAATTTAACCTCAATTCTCCATGAACTTTTCATCACAATGCTCTTTGACCCTTGTCATCACAATGCTCTATGCCTTTCTCAGCACAATGCTCCATGACCCTTGTCATCACAATGTTCCATGCGCTTGTCAGCACAATGCTCCATGACACAGGTCATCACAATGCACCTTGCGCTTGTCATCAGAGTGCTCTACAATTTTGTCATCACAATGCTCCATAAACATTGTCATCACAAAGATCCATGACCCTTGGCATCACAGTGCTCCATGTCATTGTCATCACAGTGCTCCATGAACGCTCTCATCACATTGCTCCATGCCCTTGTCTTCACAAAGCTCCATGTCACATGTCATCAGAATGTTCCATGGCCTTCTCATCACAATGCTCTATGTGCTTGCCATCACAATGCTCCATTACCCCTGTCATAAAAATGCTCCATGACACCTGCCATCACGATGTTCCGTGGCCTTGTCATCATAAGGCTCCATGACCCTTCTCATCACAACACTCCAAGAACTCTGTAATCACATTGCTCCATGCCCCTTTTCATCTCAATGTTCCATGAACCCTGTCATCACAATGCACCATGCCCATCATCATAATACTTCATGCTATTGTCATCACAATGAAATGAAAATGCTCCATGACCTCTGTCATAACAATGCTCCAAGCCCTTGTGATCACAATATTCCATATCACTTGTCATCACAATGACCCATGATGCTCGTCATCACTATTATCCATGGTCTTCTTATCACAGTGCTCCATGACCTTTGTCATCACAATGCTCAATACACTTGTCATCAAAATGACAAGTGTCAGGGAGACACTTGTTGTCTGTATGCTCCTTGAACCCTGTCATGACAAGGCTCCATGCCTTTTTCATCACAATGATCCATGCTCTTTTCATCACAATGTTCCAAGACGCATGTAATCACAATGCTCCATGCTGTTGTCATCACAAAGCTCAATGACGCATGCCATCAGAATGCTCCTTGGTCTTCTCCTCACAATGTTCCATGCCCTTGTCATCACAATGTTCCATGACCCCTGTAACCACAATGCTCCATGCCCCTTTTCATCAGTATGCTCATGAGACTTGTCATCACAAGGCTCCATAGTTTTGTCATCACAATGCTCTAGGACCTTGTCAGCACAATGCTTCACGACTTTGTCATGAAAATTCTCAATGGCCCTTGTCATCATAATGCTCCAAGCCCTAATAATCACAATGCTCCATTATATTTGTCATCACAATCCTCCATTATATATGGCATCACAATGCTCCATGCCATTGTCATCGCAATGGACCATGACATATGTCATCACAATGCTCCCTGACATCTGTCTTCACAATACTCCATGACCTTCTCATCACAATGCTCCATGCCCACTGTCATCTCAATAATCTATGAAATTTGTCAGACCAATGCTCCATTCCCTGTCATCACAATACTCCATGCCCTTGTCATCACAATGCTCCATGACCCCTGTCATCACAATGCTCCGTGACTCCAGTCATCACAATGCTTTTAACGTTTCTCATCACAATGGTCCATGCCCGCGTCATCACAAGGCTCTGTGACATTTGTAACCACAATGCTCCATGAACTTTTCATCACCATTCACTGTGACCATTGTCATCACAATGCTCCATTTCTTTGTGAGAACAATGCTCCATGACCATTGTCATCACAATGTGCCACGCACATTTCATCACAAAGTTCCACAACCTTATCATTGCAATGCTCCATAAACTTAGTAATCACAATGGTCCATGCACATCTCATCAAAATGCTCTCTCTCATGAGATATCACAATGTCCCATCACTAGTCATCACAATACTCCCTCACCCCTGTAATCACAATGTTCCATGACTCTGTCATCACAATGCTACATCCCCTTATCATCACAATGTTCCATGACCCCTGACATAACAATGTTCCATAACACCTGTCATCAAAATGCTCCATGACCCGTTTCATCCCAAAGTCCCAAGAACCCTGACATAATAATGCTCTATAACCCCTGCCATTAAAATGTTGCATTTCACTTTTCATCAAATTGCTGCATGATCCGGTCATAAAAATGCTCCCTGCAATTCTCATCACAATGCACCATTCCCTTGTCATCAAAATGCTCCTTGACTTGTCATCACAAAGCTCCATGACCCTTGGCATCGCAATGCTCCATGTCATTGTCATCACAATGCTCCATGAACCCTCTCATCACATTGCTGCATGCACTTGTCATCACAAAGCTCCATGACACTTGTCATCACAATGCTCGATGCCCTTCTCATCACAATGCTCCATGCCCCAGTCATTAAAATCCTGCATGACCCATGTATCACAGTGTTCCGTGCCCTTGTCATCACAATGCTCCATGCCCAGTCTCATCACAATAATCCATAAAATATTTCAGACCAATATTCCATGCCCTTCTCATCACAATGCTCCATTACCACTGTCATAACAATGCTCCATGACCCCTGTCATCACAGTGTTCCACGGCCTAGTCATCACAAGGCTCCGTGACACTTGCCATCACAGTGCTCCAAGACCCCTGTAATCACAATGCTCCATGCCCTTGTCATCACAAAGCTCCATGACACATGTCATCAGAATGTTCCATGGTCTTCTCATCAAAATACTCCATGCACTTTTCATTACAGTGCTCCAAGACCCCTGTAATCATATTGCTCCATGCCCCTTTTCTTCAGTGTGCTCCATGAGACTTGTCATCACAAAGCTCTTTGATCCTTGTCATCACAATGCTCTATGACTTTCTCAGCGCAATGCTCCATTACCCTTGTCATCACAATGCTCCATGCGCTTCTCAGCATGATGCTCCATGACACATGTCATCACAATGCACCATGCGCTTGTCATCACAGTGCTCCACAATCTTCTCATCACATAGCTCCATAAACCTTGTCATCACAATGCTCCATGCACTTCTCATCAAAATGCTCTCTCACCACAGATATCCCAATGTTACATCACTATTCGTCACAATACACCCTCACCCTTGTTATCACAATGTTCCATGACTCCTGTCATCACAATGCTACATGCACTTATCATCAAAATGTTCGATGACCCCTGACATCACTATGCTCCATAACCCCTTTCATCAAAATGCTCCATGACCCTTTTCATCATAATGCCCCATGACCCCTGTCATCACAATGTTCCATAAACCCTGTCATCATAATGTTCCATGAATCTTTTCATCAAATTGCTCCATGACCCTGTCATCACAATGCTCCCTGCCCTTCTCATCACAATGCACAACGCCCTTGTCATCAAAATGCTCCATGACTTTGTCATCACAAACATCCATTACCCTTGGCATCACAATGCTCCATGTCATTGTCATCACAATGCTCCATGAAAACTCTCATCACATTGCTCCATGCCATTGTCATCACAAAGCTCCATGACACATGTCATCAGAATCCTCCATGGCCTTCTCATCACAATGATCCATGCCCTTGCCGTCACAGTGCTCCATTCCCCCTGTGATAACAATGCTCCATGACCCCTGCCATCACGATGTTCCGTGGACTTATCATCACAAGGCTCCATGACCCTTCTCATCACAGTGCTCCAAGAACCCTGTCATCACAATGCACCATGCCCATCATCATAATGCTTCATGCTACTGTCATCACAATGAAATCAAAATGCTCCAAGACATCAGTCATAACAATTCTCCAAACCCTTGTGATCACAATGTTCCATAACACTTGTCCTCACAGTGCCCCATGACGCTCATCATCACAATTATCCATGGTCTTCTCATGACAATGCTCCATGACCTTTGTCATCACAATGCTCAATACACTTGTCATCAAAATGCTCCCTGACACTTGTTGTCTGTATGCTCATTGAACCCTGTCATGACAGGGCTCCATGGGTTTTTCATCAAAATGATCCATCCCCTTTTCATCACAATGCACCAAGACCGCTTTAAACACAATGCTCCATGCCCTTGTCATCACAAAGCTCAATGAATCATGTCTTCAGAATGCTCCTTGGCCTTTTCCTCACAATGCTCCATGCCCATGTCATCACAATGTTCCAAGACCCCTGTAATCACAATGCTCCATGCCCCTTTTCATCACTATGCTCCATGAGATTTGTCATAACAACTCTCTATGGATTTCTCATCACAGTGCTCTAGGACATTGTCATAACAATGCTTAACGACCTTGTTTTGAAAATTCTCAACGGCCCTTGTCATCATAAAGCTCCAAGCCCTAGTCATCACAATGCTCCATTATATTTGTCATCAAAATCCTCCATTACATTTGGCATCACAATGCTCCCTGCCATTGTCATTGCAATGGACCATGACATATGTCATCACAATGCTCCCTGACACCTGTCTTCACAATACTCCATGAACTTCTCATCACAATAATCCATGTGCTTGTCATCACAATGCACCATGTCCACTGTCATCACAGTAATCTATGAAACTTGTCAGAACAATGCTCCAAGCCCCTGTCACCACAATGCTCCATGCCCTTGTCATCACAATGCTCCATGACCCCTGTCATCACAATGATCCATGACTCCAGTCATCACAATGCTTCATAACATTTGTCATCACAATGGTCCTTGCCCGCGTCAGCAAAAGGCTCTGTGACCTTTATAAGCACAATGCTCCATGACCCTTGTCATCAAAATGTTCCATGCCTTTGTCAGAAAAATGTTCCATGAACATTGTCATCACAATGTGCTACGCGCTTTTCATCACAACGGTCCAAATATTTGTCATGGTATTGCTCCATAAACCTTGTAATCACAATGCTCCATGCCCTTCTCATCACAATGCTCCATTACCCCTGTCATAACAATGCTCCATGACCCCTTCCATCACGATGTTCCATGGCCTTGTCATCACAATGCTCCATGACACTTGTCATCACAATGCTCCAAGACCCCTGTAATCACAATGCTCTATTCCCTTGTCATCACAAAGCTCCATGACACATGTCATCAGAATGTTCCATGGCCTTCTCATCAAAATGCTCCATGCCCTTGTCATCACAGTGTTCCAAGACGTCTGTAATCACAATGCTCCATGCCCCTTTTCATCTCCATGTTCCATGAACCCTGTCATCACAATGCATCATGTCCATCATCATAATGCTCCTGGATATTGTCAGCACAATGAAATCAAAATTCTTCATGACCTCTGTCATCACAATGCTCCATGACCCCGTCATCACAATACTCCATGAACATATACAGCCCAATGCTCCATGACACATGTCATCACAATGATCCATGCCCTTGTCATCCCAATGCTCCATGACCCCTGTATTCACAATGCTCCGTGACACTTGTCATCACAGTGCTCCATGACACATGTCATCACAATGCTCCATGATTTTGTCAGCAAAATGCTACATGACCTTGTCATTACAATGCTCTATGTGCTTGTCATCACAATACTCCATTTCCATTGTCATCACAAACCTCCATGAACCTTGGGATCACATTGCTTCATGCCCTTGTCATCAAAATGCACCATGCTCCCTGAAATCAAAATGATCCATGACCTCTGTCATCACAATGCTCCAAAACCTTGTGATCCCAATGTTTCATAACACTTGTCATCACAATGCTCCATGATGCTTGTCATCACAAAATTCCATGCCCTTTTCATCACAATGGTCCATGACCTTTGTCATCACAATTCTCATTACACTTGTCATCACAATGCTCCCTGACACTTGTCATAAGAATGCTCCTTGAACCCTGTCACGAAAAGGCTCCATGCCTTTTTCATTACAATGCCCCATTCCATTTTCATCACAATGCTCCGTAACTGTTGTCATCACAATGCTCCATGCCTTTGTCTGAAAATTATTCCATGACCCTTGTCATCACAATGTGCCCTTCACTTTTCATCACAACTGTCCAGAAACTTGTCATTGCAAAGCTCCATAAACCTTGTAATCACAATGCTCCATACATTTCTCATCAAAATGCTCTCTCACCAGAGATATCACAGTGTTCCATCACTAGTCGTCTCAGTACTCCCTCACCACTGTAATCACAATGTCCCATGACCCCTGTCATCACAATGCTACATCCCTTTATCATCACAATGTTCCATGACCCCTGACATCACTATATTCTATAACCCCTGTCATCAAAATGTTCCAATACACTTTTCATTATATTGCTGCATGACCATGTCATCAAAATACTCCCTGCCCTTCTCATCACAATGCATCATGCACTTATCATCAAAATGCTCCATGACCTTTGTCATCACAAAGCGCAATGACCCTTGGCATCACAATGCTCCATGTCATTGTCATCAAAATGCTTCATGAACCCTCTCATCACATTGCTCCATGCCCTTGTCATCACAACGCTCCATGACACTTGTCATCACAATGCTCGATGCCATTCTCATCACAATGCGCCATGACCCTGTCATTACAATCCTCCATGACCCATGTATCACAGTGTTCCATGCCCTTATCATCACAATGCTCTATGTCCACTCTCATCACAATAATCCATGAAACATTTCAGACCAATGCTCCATGCCCTTCTCATCACAATGCTCCTTTAGCTCTGTCATAACAATGCTCCATGACACCTGCCATCACAATGTTCCACGGCCTTGTCATCGCAAGGCTCCATGACACTTGTCATCACAATGCTCCACGAACCCTCTAATCAAAATACTCCATGCCCATTTCTACAAAAAGCTACATGACGCATGTCATCAGAATGTTCCATGGCCCTGTCACCGCAATGCTCCATGCCCTTGCCATCACAATGCTCCAAGACCCTTGTAATCAAAATGCTCCATGAGACTTTTCATCTCAATGCTCCATGAACCCTGTCATCAAAATGGACCATGCCCATCATCATAATGCTTCAGGCTATTTTCATCACAATGAAATCAATATGATCCATGACCTCTGTCATCACTATGCTCCAATCCCTTGTGATCACAATGTTCCATAACACTTATCATCACAACACCCTATGACGCTCATCATCACAATTATCCATGGTCTTCTCATCACAATGCTCCATGACTTTTGTCATCACAATGCTCAGTACACTTGTCATCACAATGCTCCCTGACACTTGTCATCAGTCTGCTCCATTAACCCTGTCATGACACGTCTCCATGCCTTTTTCATCACAATGATCCATGCCCTTTTAATCACAATGCTCCAAGACCCCTGTAATCACAATGCTCCATGCCCTTGTCATCACAAAACTCAATGACGCATGTCATCAGAATGCTCCATGACCTTCTCCTCACAATGCTCCATGCCCTTGTCATCACAATGCTCCAAGACCCCTGTAATCACAATGCTCCATGTCAATTTTCATCAGAGTGCTCCATGAGACTTATCATCACAAGTCTCCATTGTATTCTCATAAAAGTGCTCCAGGAACTTGTCATCAAAATGCTCCATGATCCCTGTCATCACAATACTCCATGAACATTTTCAGCCCAATGCTCTATGACCTTCTCATCAAAATGCTCCATGACCCCTGTTATCACAATACTCCATGAATATTTTCAGCCCAATGCTCCATGACCCTTGTCATCACAATGATCCATGCCCTTGTCATCCCAATCCTCCATGACCCCTGTATTCACAATGCTCCGTGACGCTTGTCATCACAGTGCTCCATGACACCTGTCATCACAATGCTCCTTGCCCTTGTTATCACATTGTTCCATGACCCCTGTCATCACTATGCTCCGTGACTTCATTCATCACAATGCTTCATGACCTTTGTCATCTCAATGGTCCATGCCCTCGTCATCAACAGTCTCTGTGACCATTTTAACCACAATGCTCCATGAACTTTTCATCACAATGCTCTTTGACCCTTGTCATCACAATCCTCTCTGCCTTTCTCAGCACAATGCTCCATGACACATGTCATCACAGTGCTCCATGCGCTTGTCAGCACAGTGCTCCATGACACATGTCATCAAAATGCACCATGCGCTTGTCATCACAGTGCTCCACAATCTTGTCATCACAATGCTCCATAAAACTTGTCATCACAATGCTCCATGCACTTCTCATCAAAATACTCTCTCACCACTGATATCACAATGTTACATCACCTTTCGTCACAATACTCCCTCACCCCTGTCATCACAATGTTCCATGCCTCCTGTCATCACAATGCTACATGCACATATCATCACAATGTTCGATGACCCCCGACATCACAATGTTCCATAACCCCTGTCATCAAAATGCTCCCAAAACCTTTTCATCACAATGCTCCATGACCCCTGGCTTCACAATGTTCAATAACCCCTGTCATCAAAATGTTCCAAGACCCTTTTCATCAAATTGCTCCATGACCTGTCATCACAATGCTCCCTGCCCTTCTCATCACAATGCACAACGCCCTTGTCATCAAAATCCTCCATGACCTTTGTCATCAAAAAGATCCATGACACTTGGCATAACAATGCTCCATCTCATTTTCACCACAATGCTCCATGAATGCATTCATCACACT
Source organism: Mesoplodon mirus (assembly GCF_964341445.2). Taxonomy (NCBI): domain Eukaryota; kingdom Metazoa; phylum Chordata; class Mammalia; order Artiodactyla; family Ziphiidae; genus Mesoplodon; species Mesoplodon mirus. The sequence goes on from NW_028295734.1 coordinate 1,403,568, forward strand.
GCTCAATGCCCTTGTCATCACAAAGTTCCAAGACACATGTCATCAGAATGCTCCATGGCCTTCTCATCACAATCCTCCATGCCATTGCCATCACAATGTTCCATTACCCCTGTCATAACAATGCTCCATGACCACTGCCATCACGATGTTCCATGGCCTTGTCCTCACAAGGCTCCATGACCCTTCTCATCACAATGCTCCAAGAACCCTGTAATCACAATGTTCCATGACACCTGACATCACAATGTTCCACAACACCTGTCATCTAAATGCTCCATGACACTTTTCATCCCAAAGCTCCATGACCCCTGACATCACAATGTTCTATAACCCCTGTCATCAAAATATTCCATTACAGTTTTCATCAAATTGCTGCATGAACCTCTCATCAAAATGCTCCCTGCCCTTGTCATTAAAATGCTCCATGACGTTTGTCATCACAAATCTCCTTGACCCTTGACATCACAATGCTCCATGTCATTGTCATCACAATGCTCCATGAAACCTCTCATCATATTTCTCCATGCCCTTGTCATCACAAAGCTCCATGACACATGTCATCACAATGCTCGATGCCCTTCTCATCACTATGCTCCATGCCCTTGTCATTACAATCCTCTATGACCATTGTATCACAGTGTTCTCTGCTCTTGTCATCACAATGCTCCATGCCCACTCTCATCACAGTAATCCATGAAATATTTCACACCAATGCTTCCTGTCCTTCTCATCACAATGCTCCATTACACCTGTCATAACAATGTTCCATGACCCCTGCCATCACAAAGTTCCACGGCCTTGTCATTCACAAGGCTCCATGACACTTTTCATCACAATGTCCCAAGACCCCTGTAATCACAATTCTCCATGCCCTTGTCATCACAAAGCTCCATGACTCATGTCATTAGAATGTTCCATGGACTTCTCATCACAATGCTCCAAGACACTTTTTATCACAATGCTCCATGCCCCTTTTCATCTCAAAGCTCCATGAATCGTATCATCACAATGCACCATGCCCATTATCATAATGCTTCAGGCTATTTTCCTCACAATGAAATCAAAATGCTCCATGACCTCTGTCATCACAATGCTCCAAACCGTTGGGATCACAATGTTCCATAACACTTCTCATCACAACACCCCATGATGCTCATAATCACAATTATCCATGGTCTTCTCATCACTATGCTCCATAACCTTTGTCATCACAATGCTCAATACACTTGTCATCACAATGCTCCCTGACACTTGTCGTCAGTATGCTCCTTGAACACTGTCATGACAAGGCTCCATGCCTTTTTCATCACAATGATCCATGCCCTTTTCATCACAATGCTCCAAGACACCTGTAATCACAATGCTCCATGCACTTGTCATCACAGTGCTCCATGACACATTCATCAGAATGCTCCATGGCCTTCTCTTCACAATGCTCCATGCCCTTGTCATCACAATGCTCCAAGACCCCTGTAATCACAATGCTCCATGCCGCTTGTCATTATAGCGCTCCATGACGCTCGTCATCACAATTATCCGTGGTCTTCTCATCACAGTGCTCCACGGGCTTGCCATCACAATGCTCCATGCCCTGGTCATCACAATGCTCTATGTTCCCTTTCATCACAATTCTCCACGTTCTTGGCATAACTATGTTCCATGACACTTCCCATCACAGTGTTAAATGCTTTGTCATCACAATACTGCACAAGCTTGTCATCACAATACTCCATGACCCTTGTCATCACAATGATCCATGACCCCTGTCATCACAATGCTCCATGAGACGTATCATCACAATGCTCCATGCCCCTTGTCATTAAAGTGCTCCATGATGCTCATCACCAGAATTATCCATGGTCTTCTCATCACAGTGCTCCACGGTCTTGCCATAACAATGCTCCATGCCCTGGTCATCTCAATGCTCCATGTCCCTTGTCATCACAATTCTCCACGTCCTTGTCATCACAATGCTCCATGACAGTTCTCATCACCATGTTACATGCTCTTGTCATCACAATTCTCCATGCACTTGTCATTGCAATGTCCCATGAACCCTGTCATAGCAAGTTCCATGCCTTTGTCATCACAATGTTTCACGACCTTTTCATCAAAATTCTGAAAGGCCGTTTTCATCACAATGCTCCATGCCCTTGTCATCGCAATGCTCCATGGCCCTTTTCATCACAATGCTCCAAGCCCTTGTCATCACAATGCTCCATTACCTTTGTCATCACAATCATCCATAACACTCGGCATCACAATGCTCCATGCCATTGTCATCACAATGGAACATGAAATATGCCATCACAATGCTCCCTGACACCTGTCTTCACCATACTCCATGACCTTGTCATCACAATGCTCCATGCCCTTTTCATCACAATGTGCCATGCCCACTGTCAACACAATTATCCATGAAACTTGTCAGACCAATGCTCCATGCTCCTGTCATCACAATGCTACATGACCCCAGTCACCACAATGCTCCGTGTGTCCCGTCATCACAAGACTCCATGACGTGTGTCACCACAAAAGTCAATGCCCTCATCATCACAAGGCTCTGTGAAATTTGTCACCACAATGCTCCATGAACTTTTCATCAAAATGCTCAATGTTATTGTCATCACAATGCTCCATGAACGCTCTCATCACATTGCTCCATGACCTTGTCATCACAAAGCTCCATGACGCATGTCATCAGAAGGCTCCATGGCCTTCTCATCACAATGTTCCATGCCCTTGCTATCACAATTCTCCATTAACCCTGTCATAACAGTGCTCCATGACCCCTGCCATCACGATGTTCCATGGCCTTGTCATCACAAGGCTCCATGACCCTTCTAATCACAATGATCCAAGACCTCTGTAATCACAATGCTCCATGCCCCTTTTCATCTCAATGATCCATGAACCCGGTCATCACAATGCACCATGCCCATCATCAAAATGCTTCATGCTATTGTCATCACAATGAAATCAAAATGCTCCATGATCTCTGTCATCACAATGCTCCAAATCCTTGTGATCAAAATGTTCCATAACACTTATCATCACAACGCCCCATGACGCTCGTCATCACAATTATCCATGGTCTTCTCATCACAATGCTCCATGACCTTTTTCATCACAATGTTCAATACACTTGTCATCACAATGCTCCCTGACACTTGTCGTCAGTATGCTCCCTTAACCCTGTCATGACAAGGCTCCATGCCTTTTTCATCACAATGTTCCATGCCCTTGTCATCACAAAGCTCCATGATGCATATCATCAGAACGTTCCATGGCCATCTCATCCCAATGCTCCATGCCCTTGTTATCACAATGCCCCAAGACCCCTGTAATCACAATGCTCCATGCCCCTTTTCATCAGAATATTCCATGAGACTTGTCATCACAAGTCTCCATGGTCTTCTCATCACAATGCTCCAATACCTTGTCATCACAAGCCTCCATGGCCCCTGTCATCACAATACTCCATGAACGTTTTCAGCCCAATGCTCCTTGACCTTCTCATCACAATGCTCCATGACCCCTGTCATCACAATGCTCCATGACTCCTGTCATCACAACGATTCAAGAACACTGACAACACAATGATCCGGGACACTTGTCATCAAAATGCTCCATGCCCTTTTCATCCCAATGCTCCATGACCCCTGTAATCACAATGCTCCGTGACGCTTGTCATCACAGTGCTCCATGAACCTTGTCATCACAATGCTCCATGCGTTTGTCAGCAATATGCTACATAATCTTGTCATCACAATGCTCCATGCGATTGTCATCACAATCCTTCATGACACTTTGGATCATATTGCTTCATGCCCTTGGCATCTCCCTCTTGCCTTTCTGGTTTTTACAGATTTTCGGATGTCCCTTTTGACCCGTGGGAAGTGACAATTCTTTGTAGTGTGGATTTGCATTGCACGCTTGCTTGATTGTCCAAAAAGGACGTATGCGTTTTCTCCTGAATATATTCAGGAGAAAACGCATACGCCCTTTTTGGCCAAGTGCATCATTGTCGAAGTTGTGATGCTTTTCCTGTGCTTTAAAGGTGATTCCAATTTACCTCTTGAAATATGTTTTGTGCAATTCTGCCTCATTTTCAAGTCAGCTTCGTTTCCTTCCCTCAACAGATTTTTGGAAGACAGTAGTCCTTTATAACTGTAGGTTTGTGAATTGCTGTGCCCGTGAGCTCCAATTTTCAAATCCCGTTTTTGGGAGCTGACTGCAAATCCACAATTTTGCTTCAGGACCTATACTTGTTATGGGGGTGGCTATACTGTTCCCTGCAGGTGGCTGAGGCTTTGGTTAATTCTTCTTCCTGACGGGAATTTAGAGTGACATGTGCCCGTCCAAAAGCCTACATCTACTCTCTGATTGGTTCTCCCTCTTCCCTTTCATCCTCTGCACAATTAGCAAACTGTGCAAACCAGGAGGTTATAGGGGCTGGCTCTCCTAAGTTGGGAGATTGATAGTAAAGCAGTTGGAATGCCAAACTGGAGCACAAGGATAGGAAAAATTAGGAGACTTTTAGAAACCTTTCACCATCACAGGGTGTCCATTCTCTAGGTTTCCCATACATGTTATAACTGTAGTGATATTCCCTACTACCTGGAGATTTGGTATCCATGGAATCGTGGCATGCATTAGTACTTTAAAGGGTCTGCATTTTCTCTCCCAATCTCACCAGTCCTCTCAGTCCCAAGTGTCCAGCCTTATGTCTCATCCAGCTGTCTTTACAGATAGGGTCATTCCCGGTTTCATCAGAACCCCTGAAGGAATTGTGTAAGAATTTCGCTGTTTTTTTGTTTGTTTTTGAAATTCATTTTTATAATGGGGTTGAGCTGATTTTCACTGACGTGTTTATGCCCGTCTAGACACACTTGATTCCCTTATGGAGACAAATCAATACATAGGTTTTAAGATTCTCACTAGTCAGATATATTCCTCTGCGGGGAATAGGGGGTTTGAGTCCCGTTCACTGAGTAAGGGGTAGGTCTCGTCTGTTCTCTATTTGGTTTATGGAATGGTACCTGTGCTAATATCACACTCTGGTTTTATGCATCACCCCACCTCTCCTTTCCCATTAAACAGGCATAAGAGTGTTTTCTAAATGTGAGACTCTGTTCTCTTTCTTAATTCAGTTCATGTGTTGTGATGTTGACATTCCCTCTCTAAGTGATATCTTATGAATAGATTCTTTTTCTGTGTGACTAATTTCACTTAGAATCTTCATACCTAAATCCACTGTTTATGCTGCTACTGGCCTTATGACATTGATTACATGTCTGAGTAATATTCCGTTGTACAAAATTACCACAAGTAATTTATGCATTTCTCTTTTTCCTGGGATATTTTAGGTGTACCGAAGTTGAGGTTCTTGTATGCAGAGCAGCCCTAAAGTTTGGAGTGACTGTGTGTTGTCGATATTTAGTCTTCCCAAGTTATATGTCCATGAGTTGAAGTCCCCTTTGCTCGGGGGCTTTGTATTTAAATGTTTTAGGAAACAGCATACACTTCTTCAGAGTGGCTCTTGGATATTTATACCCCACCCATCAGCGTGACTAGGCTCCCTGTTCTCCATGGCCTCTCCAGCATTTCTGGTTTGTACACATTTTTTGGATGGCCTTTCTGAGCAGTGGAAATTGAGACTTCTTTGTTGTGCGGATTTGCATTTCCCACTTGCTTGGTTGGCCAAAAACTCTGTATGTGTTTTTTTCCTGAAGATATTCACGAAAAAAAGGCATACACCCTTTTGCCCAACTGCATCATTTTAGAAATTCTGCTGCTTTTCATATGCTTTAAATGTGAGTACAATCTACCTTTTGAAATCTGTTTCCTGCAATTCTGCCTCTCATTCAGAACCTCTTCGTTGCCTTACCTGAATATATTTTTGGACGTTGGTTATCATTTATATCTTTGCAGGTCTTTGAATTGTCTGCTCCTGAGCTCCATTTTACAACTCGCTTTTATTGTGAGCTCGCCGCCAAACCATTGGATTGCTTCTGGCACTATTCTGGTTCTGAGGAGGCAGGCTGAGCCTTTGGTTAATTCTTGTTCCTAATGGGAAATTAGAGTGACATGTGCCTGTCAAAACTCCTACAGCTTATCTCTCATTGGTTCCCCCCTTCCCATTTATCCTCTGCACAAATTGCAAACTGTGTGAAACAGGAAGTTAAAGGTGCTGATTCTCCAAGAGGGGATATTGTTAATAATGTGGCTGGAATGGCGAACCCAAGCATGAGGAGATCAAAAATGAGGTGCATTTTAGACACCTTTCCTGAGCACACGGTGTACATTCATCTCGGTTTCGCAGGCATGTTTTCGCTGTCAGAAGATTCCCTTGAACCTGCCGATTTGGGACCCATGGAATGGGTACCAGGCAGTATTACTTTAAAAGGTCTGCATTTCCTCACCCAGCCTCTCTAACATCTCTTAGCGTGCATAGCTTCCAGCCTTATATATCATCCTGCTGTGGGTCTACATGTGTTCAATCCATGTTACATCGTAGCCCTTCAACAAAAGTTGTAAGAATTTTGGTCTGTCTCACTGTTTTTATAAATATTTTTAAATTTATTTTTATATTGGTTACAGCTGATTTTCAAAGCTCTGTTTTTTGCTGCTGTACATCCACTTGATTCATGTACTGTGAGACAACAATAAATTCTTTCTCAGATGCTTATGAGTCATATGTATCATTGTCCAGTGACTTGAGTGGGCTGAGTGCAGTTCTTTGAGGTACCGTGTAGGCCTTGCCAGTTATTCAATTCGGTACTTGGAATGGTATATTTGCTAATTTCAACCTCCTGGATAATACCTCACCATTCCCCACCTTTCCCATTTAGCAGCCTTATGTCTATTTTCTACATATTTGACTATGTTTCTGTTTTGTAGTTTATTTCATGTGTAGCCATGTTTGATTCCACCTTTAAGTGACATCTTATGATATGGGTCTTTTTCTTTCTGACATATGTCACTTAGAATGATCGTATGTAACTCCTCCAGAGTTGTTCCAACTGGCCTTATTTCATTGATTTCGGGATGAGTAATATTCCACTCTACATAAGTACCCCATCTCTTTTATCCATTTTATCCTTCCAGGGACATTTAGGTTATATCCAAGTGGAGGCCCTTTTTATCAGAGAGGTGGTAAACGTTGGGGTGCCTGTTTTCTGTCCATTTTTGTTTTTCCCAAGGTATACGCCCATGAGTGCAAGTGCACTATGCTCTGTAGTTCATCTTGTAGATGTTTTAGCAAACACAATACACTTCTCCAGAGTGGCCATTGGCAAATTACATTTCAACTATCAGCCTCACAGGGCTCCCTTTTCTCCTCACCCTGTCCTGCATTTCTGGTGTTTACACTTTATGTGGATGGCCCTTCTGACTGATGTGAAGTGATACATTTTGTAGTATTGATTTCCAGTGCCCACCTGTTTGGTTGGATAAAAAGTGTGTATGGCCTTTACTGGAATATATTCAGAAAAAAATGCATACGCCCTTTTGGGCCAAGTGCATCATTGGCGATGTTCAGCCCCTTTTCTTGTGCTTTAATGGGGACTCCTTTCTACCTCTTCAAATCTGTTTCCTGCCACTCTCCTTTGCTTACAACTCCTTTTCTGTGACTTACCTCAAGACATTTTTCGACGATAGATATTTTCAACTCTGCAGTTTCATGAATTTTAGTGCCCCTGAGTTCCAGTTTTCAACTTGTGTTTTTGGAAACTGGACACAAAACAGCGGGATTTCCTCTAGCCCTATTCTGTTTCCGTGGGCAATTCTAGCCTTTGATGAATTTGTCTTCCAGATTGGAAATTAGAGTGGCATGTGCCTGTCCAAACAACTAAGACTTGTCTCTAAATTTTTCTCATCCTTCCGCTTCATCCTCTGGACAAATTCCAAACTGTGTGCAACAGGATGTTGACGGTGCTGATATCCCCAAGTGAGGAGATTGTTAGGACATATGCTGGAGGGGTGAACCCGAGCACCAGGCGATGAGGAGATGAGGTGCCTTTTCCAAACTGTTTCCGATCAAACGGTGTACCATCCTCTAGGTGTGACAGGCATGTTTTAGCTGTAGGAAGGGTCCCGTGCATGGAAGGAGAACACCAGGGGTTTTTCCAAATCAGTGACTCCCCGTACCCCAAACTGGGGAGTTTTTAAGCTACAGCTACACGTATGTCCATTAAAGGCCTTGGGAAATAGGCAGAGCCCAAACTTTAGATGATTGAAATCTTCAGGGTCAGAAGCGTTCACCATGGGCCTTGCTTAGGTTACATTTTATCTGTCATTGATAGATGATGTCAATAAAAATATCTATTCTTTTTCAGATTATTTCCCCTTATAGGTTATTGCAAAATATTCAGTGTAGTTCCCTGTGCTATACAGTAGTTCCTTGTTGATGATCTATTTTATACATAGCAGTGTGTATGTGTTAATCCCAAACTGTTAATTTATCCCTTCTCCTACCTTTCCCCTTTGGTAATAATAAATTATAAGATTTTATACTTCTCAGGAATGGGGGAGCTGAAAGAGAGGTATCCTTTTCAATGGAAAAGCATTCTAAACAAGATTGAAGCTTCAGCCAAGAGTATTCGATGTACATCCATGGAAATAAATCACTTCATTTCTCTAATGTTGACCTGAAAAATAAGACAGATGTCTTCACTGAACTTGCTTATAGTAAAGTAATGGAAATATCAAATGTAAGTCTTAGATAAACCTTATTTTACCCGAGCATTATACACTGATCTATGCTAACTACAGTTTGGCTCACACATCTGTTCAATGAAGTTACAACGTTCTCAATTTCTGTTACTGATCCTCCAGAGTGGACCCCAACAGGATTCACCGTGCCCAGTGTCATTGGAGCCAAGAGATCAAGACTGAGTTTGCTTCAGAAGCAAAGGAAACATTATTTTGAAAACAGAATGGAGAGGTGAGTGCATGCAGTCCCCCACGGGCTGTGGGCTGGGCTGCTGTGTAGGGATCCCGGCAGAGTCAGTGGGAGGGATGGGATGGAGCTCTCGAGGGCTGGGTTGGCTGCAGCTCAGGCTCTATGCCTTGGAGTCTGCATGGGACCCCGCTAGCTGAGGTGTCGACCCAGCCATTCTGCACTAGGAAATCGGGTCTGAAGTGCCAGGTGTGGGACCTCTGCATGCGGAACCCTAGGAGCACGTGAAATTAGACAAAGCACAAAGGAAAAACAGGTTAGACTTTATTTTATTGCCCAGATTCTCTTTTTATCGCCCAGGAATTTTTAATGAATGTTGCCGGAGACGAACCCCTCCTCTGCTTTTTGTTCCGTTCCTCATTCTTGGGGTGTTGAGGGTGCAGACCCCTCTTTTGTAACTGCTTCATGCTGTGGTGGGAGCCCTGATACCTGGGGGAGGGGCAAAACGTCTCCCCACTAGCCTCCAGGTGAGGTTGATTGTTCCAAAGCCTCCTGCCTCAATTCTCGTCCGCATGAGCACCAGCATTGGAAGTGTTATAGATTCTAATGACCTTTAAGGGTCTAGGAAAGAGATGCACAGAGATGCTGAGGTGGCAGGTTTCACCCCACCCCACATTTGTTCGGCGACCTTAGGCTGACAGTTTTTTCCAGCCTAGATGCTGTGACCAGTAGTCTGTGCTTTCTTTAATTAGGTCCCTGAATTAATGTACAAACAGCACCATGTGTCAGAACCCTGCCCGCACAACTCCCAGACAGTCCAGGGTCAGTGGTGATCCAGGACCATGACGTCCACTGAGTCAACGGCCTTTAGAAGTAGCCAGCAGTCCAGCCGGTCATATTGGCCACCATCACCGTGATGTCTGTAGGGTTTTCTATGGTGAAAGCGTGATATACGTTTCCCCCGCCAAGCTTATTAGCTCCCCTCTGGGTGCAGTAAGTCCTGCAAGCAGTAGTCTGCTCTTTCGGGGCACAGTCTTGTTGTTTTCTGAGAGAAACTCCAGGTCAAGTGATGGTCACACGAGTCATCTTGGGGGCCTGTTGCCCCCGTTTGTCTCTCTGGAGGTTGGAGTTGGAGGGCCTCCTCACTCGAGGTCAGTGTGTCCACAGAGCGACCCCTGCAACATCAGGGCATGATGGGTGGTTAGGATCATGACGTGGGGTCCTTTTCCCTTAGGAGGTAGCTGGCCTTGTGGGCTGCTGATTTCTAGCTTTTTAGATACCCCAGTATCCTGGCCTGATGAGTCGTTGGGCAAAGCCCTTGGTGACCATAGTTTATCATACCTGAAGGGCATTCTTTTGTTGCTCCATTTCAAGTGGTCCCAGTTTTTGCACTAAGGCTCCAAGGGCAATTAACCTTTGACCGGGTATGTAAAGGTCAAAGGGTTTGGCTAAATTAGGGAGTACCTGGGCAAGGGTCTGAATTGACTGCTCTTTCCATTCTTGAAAGGCCGCTTCTGGATTCTATACAAAAGGATCATCATCTTTTCGTGTCAGTGTTTCATGTAGAGGCCCAGCTATTAGACTGTAGTTAGGGATCCAGATGCAGAAAACCTTGGCCTCCCCAGGAACCCTTAAGCTGTCTTCTAGTTTTAGAAGAGGTAAGGCTGCAAATGGCTTCTTCCCTATCCTGGGATGCGTTTCTCTGAATATCTGTGAGAATGAACCCCAGGCATGTCACCTGAGCCTGGGATATTTGAGCCTTTTTCTTGGACACCTTCTATCCTTCCTTGGCTAGGTAGTTTAGAGGCGTCTTTTGTAGGCCTGGCGATCAGAATGTCATCTGCATATTGAAGGAGGGTTCCCTTTTACAGAGGTAGAACGTTTAGGTCTTTAGAGGTCATTTCCCCAATGATGGTGTGGGGATTTTTGTACCGTTGGGGCAGTACGGCCCAGCATTATTGCTTTTGTTGCATGTTGTGTCCTGCCACTCACAAGCCAAAAATTCTTGTGACTCTGAGATGAATGGAATACAGAAGAAGGCATCATTGAAGTGTAATACAGAATGCCATGGTCTGGTGGATGGTAGAATTTCCAGCAGGTTGTAGGAAATAGGAGCTACAGGATGTATATCCTCGGTGGCTTCACTGACTGTCCTGATATCCTTTACCAGGTCTCCAGCAGCCCATGGGGCTCTCGTGGTCAGGCCAATCCCAGGATATGGAGCTCACCTGGGCTGCACCACCCATCCCCACAGCCCACGGGGCTCTCATGTTCAAGTCCTTCCCAGGGTATGGAGCTCACCTGTGCAGCTACCCAGCAGCCCATGGGGCTCTCATAGTCAGGCCCTTCCCAGGATACAGAGCTCCCATGGGCAGGTACCCAAGCAGGGCTGGACACACAGGAACAGTACACATAGCCCACCTTGCAGAGAACCCCCAGCTCACCTGTCGCTCACAGCTGACACAGAATACCTCAGAACAGGACTTGAACTAACAAACAGCAGCTCTGACAGGTCTGTGACCCTGGCTATCACTCTGTGCAGCCTCTCTCTGCCTGGTCTTCCAGACACTTCCACTGCAGCCAGGGCACCAGGCCTCTGTCTCCACCCACCATCACTCCTCTCCCTGACTCCTGGGTTCCTCTCATTAGGATAGGGTCTTCTTAAAGTTGTTTTCCACTCATGGACCAGATAAAATGATAAGAAAACAAGCGGCAGCTGCAGCCCCTTGTCTATCCTGACTCTCAAGGGCCCACACCTGTTCCTTGGGCCTGGCCCGTTTAGCAAGATTCATTTTCTGCTACTGTGAGCCCCTGAGGGGTGAGGATTGGCTGATTTGGGCAGCCTGACACTGCCTACCAGCCCTCCCCAGGTGTGCCTGGGTTGAGGTCAATATAAACACCTCTCCAGGCAGCTAGAGCCCCTTTAGCTGTGCCTGATGCCATATTCTCTGCCCCGTCAGCAGTGTCGGGGCTGGGGTGGTGGTAGGGAGTGAGGGGCCGTGGCTTTGTGGGTGGCCCAGTGTGAGTGGGGCTCTGCTGGACTTTCCACAGGAGTTGCTAGGCTGCCACCTGCTAAAGAAGAGGATTTGTCATCCATACCTGCCGCTTGAATTTCTCCCCAGGCAGAGGTGAGGAAGTAAAAAAGCAGTGGGGGCCGTGGCAGGAGGGGTATCTCAGGCAGGGAGATGGAAATCTTCCAGAAGAGCATCTGGGGTCAGGACCATCCTGACTGGCCTGCAGGCACCATGTCGGCCTGCGTGCTGTCACTGGTGTGGCTCCACAGCCTTTCCTCTAGGCTTGCAAGTGCTTGTACATATTCAGGTGTTTTACCTGGAAAGGGTGGGAAGAGTTCAACTGCAGCAGGACTGGGGCTCAGCTCACATTTACTCACAGACGCCTCAACACAGTCCCCCCAGCTTTGCAATGAGGATGCTCCTTGTGGGGGGGAGCGCTGCTGACTCCATGGGAGACGATTTCCCACCTCTGACCAACTTAAGAATTTTTTACCACTGGAGCAAGTGACCTGATACGATTTTCCTCTGTATAACTGGTGGGTTCTGTTTTTTTTTTTCTATTTTTCTTTTTGGTTCAAGGTAGATTTTATTTATTCCTCTTTTTTTTAATTTGGAGATATAAACATGGAAATAATGCATTAATATAAAGACGTCTATGTGAAGGGAAATACTTTTTTTCTGTTTTCTTTTATTAAATGCTATTTATCTTTATTTTTTTTTAAATTTATTTCTTTTATACAGCAGGTTCTTATTGGATATCTATTTTATACATATAAGTGTGCACGTGTGAATCCCAGTCTCCCAATTCATCCCACCACCACCCTCACATGGCGTTTCCCCCTTGGTGTCCATATGTTTGTTCTCTACATCTGTGTCTCTATCTCTTCCCTGCAAACCGGTTCATCTGTACCATTTTTCTAGGTTCCACATATATGCATTAATATACAATATTTGTTTTTCTCTTTCTGACTTACTTCACTCTGTATGACAGTCTCTAGATCCATTAAGGTCTCTACAAATGACCCAATTTCATTCCTATGTATGGCTGAGTAATATTCCATTGTATATATGTACCACATCTTTATCCATTCATCTGTCTGTGGGCACTTAGGTTGCTTTCATTACCTGGCTATTGTAAATAGTGGTGCAATGAACATTGTGGTGAATGTGTATTTTTGATTTATGGTTTTCTCTGGGTATATGCCCAGTAGTGGGATTGCTGGATTATATGGTAATTTTATTTTTAGTTTTTTAAGGAACCTCCATACTGTTCTCCATAGAGACTGTATCAATTTACATTCCCAACAATAGTGGAAGAAGGTTCCTTTTCTCCATACCCTCTCCAGCATTTGTTGTTTGTAGATTCTCTGTTGATGCCCATTCTAACAGGTGTGACATGACACCTCATTGTAGTTTCCATTTCCATTTCTCTAATAATTAGTGATATTGAGCAGATTTTCATGTGCGTACTGGCCACCTCTATGTCTTCTTGGAAGAAATGTCTATTTATATCTTCTTCCATTTTTGTATTGGGTTGTTTGTTTTATTAATATTGAGCTGCATGAGCTGTTTATATATATTGGAGATTAATCATTTGTCCATTGATTCGTTTGCAAATATTTTCTGCCATTCTGAGGGTTGTCTTTTCATCTTGTTTGTAGTTTCCTTTGCTTTGCAAAAGCTTTTACGTTCCCTTAGGTCCCATCTGTTTAGTTTTCTTTTCTATTTCATTACTATAAGAGGTGGATCAAAAAAGATCTTGCTGTGATTTACGTCAGAGTATCCTTCGTAAGTTTTCCTCTCAGAGTTTTATACTATCCGGTCTTACATTAAGGTCTCTAATCCATTTTGAATATATTTCTATGTATGGTGTTGGGGAGTGTTCTAATTTCATTCTTTTACATGTAGCTGTCCATATTTCCCAGCACCAATGATTGAAGAGACTGTCTTATGTCCATTGTATAGTCTTGCCTCCTTTGTCATAGATTAGGTGACCATAGATGTGTAGGTTTATCCCTGTGCTTTCTTTTTTTTTTCCTTTTACACTTTTATTGGAGTGTAATTGCTTTACAATGGAGTGTTCATTTCTGCTGTATAAAAAAGTGAATCAGCTATACATATATAAATATCACCAGATCCCCTCCCTCTTGCATCTCCCTGTCACACCCCATATCCCACCCCTTTATGTGGTTACAAAGCACCAAGCTGATCTCCCTGTTCTATGTGGCTGCTTCCCAGTAGCTCTTGGTGTTACATATGGTAATGTATTTATGTCCATGCCACTCTCTCACTTCGTCCCAGCTTACCCATCCCCCTTCCGGTGTCCTCAAGTCCTTTCTCTATGTCTGTGTCCTTAATCCTGTCCTGCCACTAGGTTCTTCAAAATCTTTTCTTTTTCTTCATTAGGTTCCTTATATCTCTGTTAACATACAGTATTTGTTTTTCCCTTTCTGAATTACTGCACTGTGTAGGACAGATTCCTTTTTTTTTTAATATACTTTATTTTTTCAAACAGTTTTAGGTTCACAGGAAAATTGAGTAGAAAGTACAGAGATTTTCCCATATACTTACTGACGGACCCCACACACATACACAGTCTCCCTTACCAGAGTGGTAATTTTTTTTAAGGTTTATTTAAATATTTATGTTATCTATTCTTGGCTGCGTCGGGTCTTAGTTGCAGCACATAGGATCTTTGCTGAGGCATGCAGGATCTATCGTTGTGGCGTGCACGCTTCTCTCTAGTTGTGGTACCCAGTCTCCAGGGAGTGTGGGCTCTGTAGTTGTGGCGTGCAGGCTCTCTAGTTGAGGTGAGCGAACTCAGTAGTTGTGGTGCGCGGGCTTAGTTTCTCCGTGGCATGTGGAATCCTAGTTCCCTGACCAGGGATTGAACCTGTGTCCCCTGTATTGTAAGGCAGAGTCTTCACCACTGGTCCCTGTAGCTTATTTTATATATAATGGTATATACCTCTTAATCCTCTACCCCAATATTGCCCCTCCCCCTTCCCTCTCCCCACTGGTAACCACTAGTTTGTTCTCAATATCTGTGAGTCTTTCTTTTTTGTTATATTCACTAGTTTGTCATATTTTTAGATTCCACATATAAATGCTATCACAGTATTTGTCTTTCTCTGTCTGCCTTATTTCACTTTTTTTTTCAGACCTCCAAAAAGACAAGAAACTCCCCACATTCCTTGGTAGGGCAAAGCGGAGAGATTCCCGCACAGAGGATCTGTGCCGAGCGGCACTCACCAGCCCGAGAGGCTTGTCCGCTCGCCCCGGCGTCGCTGGAAGCTGAGGCTCAGGCTTCGGTCAGAGCGCAGTGAGAGGACTGGGGCTGGCAGCGAGAACTCAGCCGGAAGGCGGCTAATGAGCCACAGCTAGCCAGCAGGGAGTCCGGGAAAACTCTGGAGCTGCCAAAGAGGCAAGAGACTTTTTCTTTCCTGTTGGTTTCCTGGTGCGCGAGGAGAGGGGATTAAGAGCGCTGCTTAAAGGGGCTCCACAGACGGGCACGAGACGCGACTGAAGGCGCGGAGCCCGGTGACGGGCGTGGGACGCTGGGGCTGCTGCTGCCACCGGCAAGATGCCTGTGTGCGAGCGTGGGTCACTGTACACATCGCCCTTCCTGGAGCCTGTGCAGCCCGCCACTGCCGGGGTCCCGGGATCCAGGGGCGGCTTCTCTGGGAGAACGCACGGTGCGCCTCGGGCTGGTGCAACATCACGCCGAACTCTGCCGCTGCAGGCTCGCCCCGCACTCCATGCCCCTCCCTCCTGCCCGGCCTGAGTGAGCCAGAGTCCCCGAAGAGGCTGCTCCTTTAACCCTGTCCTGTCTAAGTGAAGAACAGACGCCCTCCGGCGACCTACATGCAGAGGCGGGGCCATATCCAAAGCTGAGACCCAGGAGCTGTGAGAACAAAGAGAAAGGGAAACCTCTCCCAGCAGCCTCAGAAGCAGCGGATTAAAGCTCCACAATCAACTTGATGTACCCTGCATCTGTGGAATACATGAATGGACAACAAATCATCCCAAATTGAGGAGCCAGGAGTCAGTGCTGTGCCTCTGAGGTGGGAGAGCCAACTTCAGGACACTGGTCCACAAGAGACCTCCCAGCTCCACATAATATCAAACGGCGAAAATCTTCCAGAGATCTCCATCTCAACACCAGCACCCAGCTTCACTCAATGACCAGCAAGCTACAGTGCTGGACACCCTATGCCAAACAACTAGCAAGACAGGAACACAACGCCACCCATTAGCAGAGAGGCTGCCTAAAATCATAAAAAGTCCACAGACACCCCAAAACACACCACCAGACGTGGACCTGCCCACCAGAAAGACAAGATCCAGCCTCACCCACCAGAACACAGGCACTAGTCCCCTCCACCAGGAAGCCTACACAACCCACTAAACCAACCTTAGCCACTGGGGACAGACAACAAAAACAACGGAAACTACGAACCTGCAGCCTGAAAAAAGGAGACCCCAAACACAGTAAGATAAGCAAAATGAGAAGACAGAAAAACACACAGCAGGAGAAGGAGCAAGATAAAAACCCACCATACCTAACAAATGAAGAGGTAATAGGAAGTCTACCTGAAAAAGAATTCAGTATAATGATGGTAAAGATGATCCAAGATTCTATTTCCCAGATCCAAAATCTTGGAAATAGAATAGACAAAATGCAAGAAACAGTTAACAAGGACCTAGAAGAACTAAAGATGAATCAAGCATCGATTAAAAACACAATACATGAAATAAAAAGTGCTCTAGATGGGATCAATAGCAGAATAACTGAGGCAGAAGAACGGATAAGTGAGGTGGAAGATAAAATAGTGGAAATAACTGCTGCAGAGCAAAATAAAGAAAAAAGAATGAAAAGAACAGAGGACAGTCTCAGAGACCTCTGGGACAACATTAAACGCACCAACATACGAATTATAGGGCTTCCAGAAGAGGAAGAGAAAAAGAAAGGGACTGAGAAAATATTTGAAGAGATTATAGTGGAAAACTTCCCTAATATGGGAAAGGAAATAGTTAATCAAGTCCAGGAGGCACAGAGAGTCCCATACAGAATAAATCCAAGGAGAAATACGCCAAGACACATATTAATCAAACTGTCAAAAATTAAACACAAAGAAATCATATTAAAAGCAGCAAGGCAAAAACAACAAATAACACACAAGGGAATCCCCATCAGGATAACAGCTGATCTCTCAGCAGAAACTCTACAAGCCAGAAGGGAGTGGCAGGACATAATTAAAGTGATGAAAGAGAAAAACCTGCAACCAAGATTACTCTACCCAGCAAGGATCTCATTCAGATTTGATGGAGAAATTAAAACGTTTACAGACAAGCAAAAGCTGAGAGAGTTCAGCACCACCAAACCAGCTTTACAACAAATGCTAAAGGAACTTCTCTAGGCAAGAAACACAACAGAAGGAAAAGACCTACAATAACGAACCCAAAACAATTAAGAAAATGGGAATAGGAACATACATAACAATAATTACCTTAAATGTAAATGGACTAAATGCTCCCACCAAAAGACACAGATTGGCTGAATGGATACAAAAACAAGACACATATATATGCTGTCTACAAGAGACCCACTTCAGACCTAGAGACACATACAGACTGAAAGTAAGGGGATGGAAAAAGATATCCCATGCAAATGGAAACCAAAAGAAAGCTGGAGTAGCAATTCTCATATCAGACAAAATAGACTTTAAAATAAAGACTACTAGAAGAGACAGAGAAGGACACTACATAATGATCAAGGGATCGATCCAAGAAGAAGATATAACAAATGTAAATATTTATGCACCCAACATAGGAGCACCTCAATACATAAGGCAAATACTAACAGCCATAAAAGGAGAAATCGACAGTAACACAATCATAGTAGGGGACTTTAACACCCCACTTTCACCAATGGACATATCATCCAAAATGAAAATAAATAAGGAAACACAAGCTTTAAATGATACATTAAACAAGATGGACTTAATTGATATTTATAGGACATCCCATCCAAAAACAACAGAATACACATTTTTCTCAAGTGCTCATGGAACATTCTCCAGGATAGATCATATCTTGGGTCACAAATCAAGCCTTGGTAAATGTAAGAAAATTGAAATTGTATCAAGTATCTTTTCTGACCACAATGCTATGAGACTAGATATCAATTACAGGAAAAGAGCTGTAAAAAATACAAACACATGGAGGCTAAACAATACACTACTTAATAACAAAGTGATCACTGAAGAAATCAAAGGGGAAATTAAAAAAATACCTAGAAACAAATGCCAATGGAGACACGACGACCCAAAACCTATGGGACGCAGCAAAAGCAGTTCTAAGGGGAAAGTTTATAGCAATACAATCCCACCTTAAGAAACAGGAAACATCTCGAATAAACAACCTAATCTTGCACCTAAAGCAATTAGAGAAAGAAGAACAAAAACATCTCAAAGTTAGAAGAAGGAAAGAAATCATAAAAATCAGATCAGAAATAAATGAAAAAGAAATGAAGGAAACAATAGCAAAGATCAATAAAACTAAAAGCTGGTTCTTTGAGAAGATAAACAAAATTGATAAACCATTAGCCAGACTCATCAAGAAAAAAAAGGGGAAGACACAAATCAATAGAATTAGAAATGAAAAAAGGAGAAGTAACAACTGACACTGCAGAAATACAAAAGATCATGAGAGATTACTACAAGCAACTCTATGCCAATAAAATGGACAACCTGGAAGAAATGGACAAATTCTTAGAAATGCACAGCCTGCCAAGACTGAATCAGGAAGAAATAGAAAATATGAACAGACCAATCACAAGCACTGAAATTGAAACTGTGATAAAAAATCTTCCAACAAACAAAAGCCCAGGACCAGATGGCTTCACAGGAGAATTCTATCAAGCATTTAGAGAAGAGCTAACACCTATCCTTCTGAAACTCTTCCAAAATATAGCAGAGGGAGGAACACTCCCAAACTCATTCTACGAGGCCACCATCACCTTGATACCAAAACCAGACAAGGATGTCACAAAGAAAGAAAACTACAGGCCAGTATCACTGATGAACATAGATGCAAAAATCCTCAACAAAATACTAGCAAACAGAATCCAACAGCACATTAAAAGGATCATACACCATGATCAAGTGGGGTTTATTCCAGGAATGCAAGGATTCTTCAATATATGCAAATCAATCAACGTGATACACCATATTAACAAGTTGAAGGAGAAAAACCATATGATCATCTCAATCGATGCAGAGAAAGCTTTCGACAAAATTCAACACCCATTTATGATAAAAACCCTGCAGAAAGTAGGCATAGAGGGAACTTTCCTCAACATAATAAAGACCATATATGACAAACCCACAGCCAACATCGTCCTCAATGGTGAAAAACTTAAACCATTTCCACTAAGATCAGGAACAAGACAAGGTTGCCCACTCTCACCACTCTTATTCAACGTAGTTTTGGAAGTTTTAGCCACAGCAATCAGAGGAGAAAAGGAAATAAAAGGAATCCAAATTGGAAAAGAAGAAGTAAAGCTGTCACTGTTTGCAGATGACATGATACTATACATAGAGAATCCTAAAGATGCTACCAGAAAACTACTAGAGTTAATCAATGAATTTGGTAAAGTTGCAGGATACAAAATTAATGCACAGAAATCTCTGGCATTCCTATATACTAATGATGAAAAATCTGAAAGTGAAATCAAGGAAACACTCCCATTTACCATTGCAACAAAAAGAATAGAATATCTAGGAATAAATCTACCTAAGGAGACCAAAGACCTGTATACAGAAAATTATAAGACACTGATGAAAGAAATTAAAGATGATACAAATAGATGGAGAGATGTACCATGTTCTTGGATTGGAAGAATCAACATTGTGAAAATGACTCTACTACCCAAAGCAATCTACAGATTCAATGCAATCCCTATCAAACTACCACTGGCATTTTTCACAGAACTAGAACAAAAAAATTCACAATTTGTATGGAAACACAAAAGACCCCGAATAGCCAAAGCAATCTTGAGAACGAAAAATGGAGCTGGAGGAATCAGGCTCCCTGACTTCAGACTATACTACAAAGCTACAGTAATCAAGACAGTATGGTACTGGCACAAAAACAGAAAGATAGATCAATGGAACAGGATAGAAAGCCCAGAGTTAAACCCACGGACATATGGTCACCTTATCTTTGATAAAGGAGGCAGGAATGTACAGTGGAGAAAGGACAGTCTCTTCAATAAGTGGTGCTGGGAAAACTGGATAGGGACATGTAAAAGTATGAGATTAGATCACTCCCTAACACCATACACAAAAATAAGCTCAAAATGGATTAAAGACCTAAATGTAAGGCCAGACACTATCAAACTCTTAGAGGAAAACATAGGCAGAACACTCTATGACATAAATCACAGCAAGATCCTTTTTGACCCACCTCCTAGAGAAATGGAAATAAAGACAAAAATAAACACATGGGACCTAATGAAACTTAAAAGCTTTTGCACAGCAAAGGAAACCATAAACAAGACCAAAAGACAACCCTCAGAATGGGAGAAAATATTTGCAAATGAAGCAACTGACAAAGGATTAATCTCCATAATTTATAAGCAGCTCATGCAGCTCAATAACAAAAAAAACAAACAACCCAATCCAAAAATGGGCAGAAGACCTAAATAGACATTTCTCCACAGAAGATATACAGACTGCCAACAAACACATGAAAGGATGCTCAACATCTTTACTCATTAGAGAAATGCAAATCAAAACTACAATGAGATATCATCTCACACCAGTCAGAATGGCCATCATCAAAAAATCTAGAAACAATAAATGCTGGAGAGGGTGTGGAAAAAGGGGAACACTCTTGCACTGCTGGTGGGAATGTGAATTAGTACAGCCGCTATGGAGAACGGTATGGAGGTTCCTTAAAAAACTGCAAATGGAACTACCATATGACCCAGCAATCCCACTACTGGGCATATACCCCGAGAAAACGATAATTCAAGAAGAGACATGTACCAAAATGTTCATAGCAGCCCTATTTACAATAGCCCGGAGATGGAAACAACCTAGGTGTCCATCATCGGATGAATGGATAAAGAAGATGTGGCACATATATACAATGGAATATTACTCAGCCATAAAAAGAAATGAAATTGAGCTCTTTGTAATGAGGTGGATAGACCTAGAGTCTGTCATACAGAGTGAAGTAAGTCAGAAAGAGAAAGACAAATACTGTATGCTAACACATATATATGGAATTTAAGAAAAAAAATGTCATGAAGAACATAGGGGTAAGACAGGAATAAAGACACAGACCTACTAGAGAATGGACTTGAGGATATGGGGAGGGGGAAGGGTAAGCTGTGACAAAGTGAAAGAGCGGCATGGACATATATACACTACCAAACGTAGGTTAGATAGCTGGTGGGAAGCAGCCGCATAGCACAGGGAGATCAGCTTGGTGCTTTGTGACCGCCTGGAGGGGTGGGATGGGGAGGGTGGGAGGGAGACGCAAAAGGGAGGGGATATGGAAACATATGTATATGTATAACTGATTAAATTTGTTATAAGGCAAAAAAAAAAGAAGATGTGGTGTATGTATAAAATGGAATACTACTCAGCCATAAAAAGTATTATGTGTAGGACAGATTCTAAGTCCATCCACCTCAGTACAACTAACTCAGTTTTGCTCCTTTTTATGGCTGAGTAATACTCCATTGTATATATGTGCCAGATCTTCTTTAAACATTCATCTGTCGATGGACACTTAGGTTGCTTCCATGTCCTGACTATTGTAAAAAGAGCTGCAATGAACATTTTTCTACATAACTCTTTTTGAATTATGGTTTTCACAAGGCAAATGCCCAGTAGTTGGATTGTTGTGTCATATGGTACTTCTATTGTTAGTTATTTAAAGGAACCTCCGTACTGTTCTCCCTAGTGCCCATATCAATTTACATTCCCACCCACAGTGCAAGTGTGTTCCCTTTTCTCCAATAAAGGCCTCTCCAGCATTTATTGTTTTGTAGATTTTTTTGATGATTGCCACTCTGACTGCTGTGAGGTGATACCTCACGGTAGTTTTGATTTGCATTTCTCTAATGATTAGTAATGTTCAACATCCTTTCATGTGTTTCTTGGTAATCTGTATATCTTCTTTGGATAAATGTCTATTTAGGTGTTCTGCCCGTTTTTGGATTGGGTTTTTTGTTTTTGTGATATTGAGCTACATGAGGTGCTTGTAAAGTTTGGAGATTAATCCTTTGTCAATTGCTTCATTTGAAAATATTTTCTCCCATTCTGAGGGTTGTTTTTGCATCTTGTTTATGTTTTCCTGTACTGTGTAAAAGCTTTTAAGTTTCATTAGGTCCCATTTGTTGATTTCTGTTTTTATTTCCATTTCTCTAGGAGGTGGGTCCAAAAGGATCTTGCTGTGATTTATGTCATAGAGTGTTCTGCCTATGGTTTCCTCTAAGTGTTTTATAGTGTCTGGTCTTATATTTAGATCTCTAATCAATTTAGAGTCTATTTTTGTGTATGGTGTTATGGAGTGTTCTAATTTCATTCTTTTATGTGTAGGGGTCCAGTTTTCCCAGCACCAATTACTGAAGAGACTGTCTTTTCTCCATTGTATATCCTTAGCTCCTTTGTCATAGATGAGATAGCCATAGGTATGTAGGTTTATCTCTGTGCTTTCTGTCCTGTTCCATTGATCTGTGTTTATGCCAATCTACATACACTTGATTCCATTATGGAGACATATAAATACATAGGTTTCAAGGTTATTACAAGTCAGATATATTCCTCTTCAGTGAATAGGGTGTTTTGTGTCCAGTTCATTGAGAAAGGAGTAGGTCTTGTCTATTACATATTTGGTATATGGAATGGGATCTGTGCTAATTTCAAACTCTGCTTTTACACATCACCCCACATCACCTTTCCCCTTAAGGAGGAAAAAGTGTGTTTTCTAAATGTGTAACTCTGTGCACATTTGAAATTCAGTTCATTTGTAGCCATGTTTACATTCCCTCTATAAGTGATATATTACAATAATTTTTTTTTTCTTTGTGGCTCATTTCACTTAGCATCATCATACCTAAAGCCACTCATTATGCTGCTATTGGCCTTATGACATTGATTTTATTTCTGAGTGACATTCCATTGTATATAAGTACCACAACATCTATATCCATTTTTTTCCCTTTCCTGGGATATTTAAAGTGTACCAAAGTCGAGGTTCTTGTAAACAGAGCAGCCCTAAAGTTTGGGCTGGCTGTGTGTTGTGGATTTTTAGTTTTCCCAAAATACACGCCCATGAGTGGAAGTGTGCTATGCTCTGTAGCTCTGTTTAAGAAAACAACATACAGTTCTCCAGAGAGGCTGTTGGCAATTTACATCCTGTCCATCGGCATAACCAGACTCCCTTTTCTCCATGGCCTGTCCTGCATTTGTGGTTTTTACACTATTTTTGGATGGCCCTTTTGCCTGGAGGTAAGGGACACTACTATGTAGTGTGGATTTGCAATGCCTGATGGCTTGCTTGCCCAAAAAGGGCGTATGCATTTTTTCCCGAATATATTCAAGAAAATACACATGCTCCCTTTTCGGCCAAGGGCAAAATTGTCGAAGTTCTGTCACTTTTCATGTGCTTTAAAGACAACTCCAATCTACCTCTTGAAATCTGTTTCCTTCAATTCTGCCTTGCATTCAAATCCTCTTCACTGCCTTACCTCAATATATTTCTGGATGATAGTTGTCCTTTATAAATCTGCAAGTTTGTGAATTGCTGTGCCCCTGATTTCTATTTTTCAACTGGCCTCTTTGTGAGCTGGCTGCAATACCGCAGGATGGCTGTAGGCCCTAGTCTGGTTCTGGGGTGTCAGGCTGAGCCTTTGGTTAATTCTTCTTGCTGATGGGAACCTAGAGTGACATGTGCCCATCCAAACACCTACAGCTAATCTCACATTTGTTTCCCCTCTTCCTGTTCATCCTCTGCACAATTTGCAAACTGTGCATAACAGGAGGGTAAAGGCGCTGACACTCCAAGTGGGGGGATTTTTAGTAATGCAGATGGAATGGCGAAGCCGAGCATGACAAAAGGAAAAATGAGGTACCTTTTAGAAAACTTTCCCAATTACACAGTGTACCATCCACTGGGTTTCCCATGCATGCTTTAACTGTAGGAAGATTCCCTTAAACTTGGAGAGTTGGGACCACTAGAATGGGTAGTACACAGTATTGCTCTAAGTGGTGTTCTTTTGCTCACACAACCTCAACAATCTTGTCAGCCCCAAGTGTCCAGTTTTATGTCTCATCCAGCTGTGGGTGTAAAGGTGGACAATCCAGGTTGCATCACAGGCCCTGAACGTAATTCTTAAGGCTTTCCCTCTGTTTCGCTGTTTTTGCATTTTGCTTTTGAAATTTATTTTTATAAGGGTATTTAGCTGAATTTCAGTGCTGTGTTCATGCCGTTATACACACACATGACTCCTTTATGGAGACATGATAATACATATGTTTTAAAATTCTTGGAGTCAGATATATTCCTCTGCAATGAATAGGGGGTGTTGAGTCGAGTTCATGGTGCGGGGAGTAGGTGATGTCTATTACATACTTGGTTTATGTAACGGTATCTGTGCTAATTTAAAACTGTGATTTTATGCATCAACTCACATCGCCTTTCCCGTTAAGAAGGCAGAATATTGTTTTCAAGTGTGTGACTCTGTTGTGTTTGTAATTCAGTTCATTCGTACCCAAGTGTACATTCCCAAAATAGTGATAACTTATGATAAGATTTGGTACTCTGTTATCTTTCCTAACTCAGTTCTTATGTAGCCATGTTTACAGGATCTTCATAAGTGATATCTTATGATAAGTTTCTTTTTCTGTGTGACTTATTTCACTTAGAATCATCGTACCTGAATCCACTCATTTTGCTGCTACTGGCCTTATGACATTGATTTCATGGCTGAGGGGTATTCCATCGTATGTAAGTAACACAATTTTTTGAACCATTTTAATCTTTCCTGGGATATTTAAGTTGTACGCAAGTTGAGGTTCTTGTAAGCAGTGCAGCCCTAAATTTTGGGGTGGCTCTGTCTTATTGATTTTCAGTTTTCCGAAGGTATATTCCCTAGACTGGAAGTGCCCTTGGCTCTGTAGCTCGGTTGTTTACTTGTTTATGGAACACAATGCACTCCTCCAGTGAGGCAGTTGGCAATTTATATCCCGCCCATCAGCATAACAAGGCTCCCTGGTCTCCAGGGCCTGTCTTGCCTTTCTGCTTTTTATCCATTTTGTGGATGTGCCTTTTGACTGGTGAGAAGTGATACTTCTTTGGAGTGCAGATTTGCATTGCCCGCTTGCTTGCTTGGCCAAAAAGGGCGTATGGGTTTTCTCTTGAATATATTCATGAAAAAACGCATACGCCCTTTTTGGCCAAGTGCATCATTGTCGAAGTAGTGCCCCTCTTCCTGTGCTTTAAAGGCGATTCCAACGTACCTATTGAAATCTGTTTCCTGCTATTCTGCCTCGCTTTCAAGTCTGCCTCGTTGCCTTCCCTCAACAGATTTTGCGATGGTAGTTGTCCTTTATTACACTGCCTGTTTGTGAATTGCTGTGCCCCTGAGCTACATTATTTAACTCATTTTTTTATGAGCTGAACGCAAGTACAATATTTTGGTTCAGGAACTATACTGGTTCCAGGTGGGTGGCAGAGACTTTGCTTAATTCTTCTTCCTCCTAGGAAATAAGAGTGACATGTGCCCGTCCAAATGCCTAACAGCTACTCTCTCATTGGTTCTGCCTCTTCCCTTTCATCCTCTGCCAAATTGGCAACCTGTGTGAACCACGAGGTTAAAAGGGCTGTCTCTCCAAGTATGGAGATTGATAGTAAAGCAGTTGGAAAGTCAAACCGGAGCACCAGGAGTGGGACTATTCATTGAGTTTTAGAGAACTTTCGTATTCACAGTGTGTCCATTCTCTAGGTTTCCCGTACATGTTATAGCTGTAGTAATATTCCCTTCAACCTGGAGACATGGGACCCATGGAATGGGTGCCATGCATTATTGCTTTAAAGGGTCTGCATTTGCTCACCTAATCTCACCAATCCTCTCAGTCTCATGTGTCCAGCCTTATGCCACATCCATCTGTCATTGTAGATAGGGTCATTCCAGGTTTCATCAGAAACCCTGAAGGAATTGTAAAGAATTTCCTTTTTTTTTTTCAAATTCCTTTTTATAGTGGGTTGGAGCTGATTCTAGCTGTCATGTTTATGCCAGTCTAGACACACTTGATTCCCTTTTGGAGACATATCAATACATTGGTTTTAAGATTCTTACTAGTCAGATATATTCCTCTGCGGGAAATATGGGGTTTTGAGTCCCTTTCCCTGAGGAAGGTGTAGGTCTTGTCTATTCGATAGTTGGTTTTTGGAACGGTACCTGTGCTTATATCAAACTCTGGTTTTATGCATCACCCCACCTCTCCTTCCCCCTTAAGCAGGCATAAGAATATTTTCTAAATGTGAATCTCTCTTCTCTTTCCTAACTCATTTCATGTGTAGCCATGTTTACAAGACCTTCATAAGTGATATCTTATGATAAGTTTCTTTTTCTGTGTGGCTTATTTCACTTAGAATCATCGTACCTGAATCCACTCATTTTGCTGCTACTGGTCTTATGATATTTATTTCATGGCTGAGGGATATTCCAGCGTACGTAAGTACAAAAACTTTTTGAACCATTTTTATCTTTCCTGGGATACTTAAGGTGTACCCAAGTTGAGGTTCTTGTAAGCAGTGCATCCCTAAATTTTGGGGTGACTCTGTCTTATTGATTTTCAGTTTTGCAAGGTATATTCCCTAGACTGGAAGTGCCCTTGGCTATGTAGCACTGTTGATTACTTGTATCAGGGAACACAATGCACTCCTCCAGAGAGGCAGTTGGCAATTTAAATCCTGCCCATCAGCATAACAAGGCTCCCTGTTCTCCAGGGCCTGTCTTGTCTTTCTGAATTTTACCCATGTGTGGATGTCCCTTTTGACCGATGGGAAGTGACACATTTTTGTAGTGCAGATTTGCATTGCACACTTGCTTGCTTTGCCAAAAAGGGCGTATTTGTTTTCTCCTGAATATATTCAGGAGAAAACGCATATGCCCTTTTAGGCCAAGTGCATCATTTTCAAAGTTTTGCCCCTCTTCATGTGCTTTAAAGGCAATTCCAACGTACCTCTTGAAATATGTTTCCTGCTATTCTGCCTCGCTTTCAAGTCCGTCTCGTTGCCTTTCCTCAACAGATTGTTGGACGATAGTTGTGCTTTATTACTCTGCCTGTTTGTGAATTGCTGTGCCCCTGAGCTCCATTATTTTACTCGTTTTTTGTGAGCTGAACGCAAGTCCAATATTTTGGTTCTGGAACTATACTGGTTCCCGGTGGGTGGCTGAGACTTTGTTTAGTTTTTCTTCCTCCCGGGAAATAAGAGTGACATGTGCACATCCAAATGCCTAACAGCTACTCTTTCATTGGTTCTCCCTATTCCCTTTCATTCACTGCCAAATTGGCAACGTGTGCGAACCAGGATGTTAAAGGTGCTGTCTCTCCAAGCTGTGAGATTGATAGTAAAGCAGTTGGAAAGCAAACCGGAGCACCAGGAGAGGGACTATTCGTTGAGTTTTAGAGATCTTTGATATTCACAGTGTGTCCATTCTCTAGGTTTCCCATACATGTTATAGCTGTAGTAATATTCCCTTCAACCTGGAGACATGGGACCCATGGAATGGGTGCCATGCATTATTGCTTTCAAGGGTCTGCATTTGCTCACCCAATCTTACCAATCCTCTCAGTCCCATGTGTCCAGCCTTATTCCACATACAGCTGTCGTTGTAGATAGGGTCATTCCAGGTTTCATCAGAAACCCTGAAGGAATTGTAAAGAATTTGCTTTTATTTGTTTTTCAAATTCCTTTTTATAGTGGGTTGGAGCTGATTCTCGCTGTCATGTTTATGCCACTCTAGACACACGTGATTCCCTTATGGAGACATATCAATACATAGGTTTTAAGATTCTTACTTGTCAGATATATTCCTCTGCGGGAAATATGGGGTTTTCAGTCCCTTTCACTGAGGAAGGTGTAGGTCTTGTGTATTCCATAGTTGGTTTTTGGAACGGTACCTATGCTTATATCAATCTCTTGTTTTATGCAACACCCCACCTCTCCTTCCCCCTTAAGCAAGCATAAGAGTGTTTTCTAAATGTGAGACTCTGTTCTCTTTCCTAACTCAGTTCATGTGTAGCCATGTTTACAGTATCTTCATAAGTGATATCTTATGATAAGTTTCTTTTTCTGTGTGAATTATTTCACTTAGAATCATCGTACCTGAATCCACTCATTTTGCTGCTACTGGTCTTATGATATTTATTTCATGGCTGAGGGATATTCCAACGTTCGTAAGTACCAAAGATTTTTGAACCATTTTTATCTTTCCTGGGATACTTAAGGTGTACCCAAGTTGAGGTTCTTGTAAGCAGTGCAGCCCTAAATTTTGGTGTGGCTCTGTCTTTTTGATTTTCAGTTTTCCCAATGTATATTCCCTAGACTGGAAGTGCCCTTGGCTCTGTAGCTCTGTTGTTTACTTGTTTTAGGGAATTCAATGCACTCCTCCAGAGACGCAGTTGGCAATTTACATCCCGCCCATCAGCATAACAAGGCTCCCTGTTCTCCAGGGCCTGTCTTGCCTTTCTGAATTTTACCCATTTTGTGGATTTCCCTTTTGACTGGTGGGAAATGATACATCTTTGCAGTGCAGATTTGCATTGCCCGCTTGCTTGCTTGGCATAAATGGCGTATGCGTTTTCTCCTGAATATATTCAGGACAAAACGCATACGCCCTTTTTGGCCAAGTGCATCATTGTCGAAGTTGTGCCCCTCTTCCTGTGCTTTAAAGGCGATTCCAATGTACCTCTTGAAATCTGTTTCCTGCTATTCTGCCTCACTTTCAAGTCCGCCTCGTTGCCTTCCCTCAACAGATTGTTGGACGATAGTTGTCCTTTATTACTCTGCCTGTTTGTGAATTGCTGTGATCCTGAGCTCCATTTTTAACTCGTTTTTTGTGAGCTGAACGCATGTCCAAAATTTTGGTTCAGTACCTATACTGGTTCCGGGTGGGTGTCTGAGACTTTGGTTAATTCTTCTTCCACCCTGGAAATAAGAGTGACATGTGCCCCTCCAAATGCCTAACAGCTACTCTCTCATTGTTTCTCCCTCTTCCCTTTCATCCTTTGCCAAATTGGCAAACTTTGCACGCCAGGAGGTTAAAGCGGCTGTCTCTCCAAGTTGGGAGATTGATAGTAAAGCAGTTGGAAAGTCAAACCTGAGCACCAGGAGAGGGAGTATTCGTTGAGTTTTAGAGACCTTTCCTATTCACAGTGTGTCCATTCTCTAGGTTTCCCTTACGTGTTAGAGCTGTAGTAATATTCCCTTAAACCTGGAGAGTTGGGACCCTTGTAATGTGTGCCACGCATTATTGCTTTAAATGGTCTGCATTTGCTCACCCAATTTAACTCATCCTCTCAGTCCCAAGTGTCTCAGCCTTATGCCACATCCATCTGTCGTTGTAGATAGGGTCATTCCAGGTTTCATCAAAGACTCTGAAGGGATTGTAAAGAATTTCCCGGTTTTTTTCATTTGTTTTTGAAATTCCTTTTTTTAGTAGGTTTGAGCTGATTCTCACTGCCATGTTTATGCCAGTATAGGCACACTTGATTCCCTTACGGAGACATATCAATACATAGGTTTTAAGATTCTTACTAGTCAGATATATTCCTCTGTGGGGAATATGGTGTGTTGAGTCCCTTTCACTGAGGAAGGTACAGGTATTGTGTGTTCCATAGTAAGTTTTTGGAACGGTACATGTGCTTATATCAAACTCTGGTTTTATGCATCACCCCACCTCTCCTTCCCCCTTAAGCAGGCATAAGAGTGTTTTCTAAATGTGAGACTCTTTTCTCTTTCCTAACTCAGTTCATGTGTAGCCATGTTTACAGGATTTTCATCAGTGATATCTTATGATAAGCTTCTTTGTCTGTGTGACTTATTTCACTTAGAATCATCGTACCTGAATCCACTCATTTTGCTGCTACTGGCCTTATGACATTGATTACATGGCTGAGGGATATTTCTTGTACATAAGTAGCACAATTTCGTGAACCATTTTTGTCTTTCCTAGAAAATTTAAGGTGTAACCAAGTTGAGGTTCTTGAAAGAAGTGCAGCCCTAAATTTGGGGGTGGCTCTGTCTTATTGATTTCCAGTTTTCCAATGGTTTATTCCCTAGACTGGAAGTGCCCTTGGCTCTGTAGCTCTGTTGATTATTTGTTTTACGGAACACAATGCACTCCTCCAGAGAGGCAGTTGGCAACTTAATCCCGCCAATCAGCATAACAAGGCTCCCTGTTCTCCAGTGCCTGTCTTGCCTTTCTGGTTTATACAGATTTTGCGGATGCCCCTTTTGACCTGTGAGACGTGATACTTCTTTGTAGTGCAGATTTGCATTGCCCTCTTGCTTGCTTGGCCAAAATGGGTGTATGTGTTTTCTCCTGAATATATTCAGGAGAAAACTCATACGCCTTATTTTGCCAAGTGCATCATTGTCGAAGTTGTGCCCCTCTTCCTGTCCTTTAAAGGCACTTCCAACGTACCTCTTGAAATCTCTTTCTGGCTATTCTGCCTCGCTTTCAAGTCTGCCTCTTTGCCTTCCCTCAACAGATTTTTGCAAGATAGTCGTCCTTTACTACTCTGCCAATTTGTGAATTGCTGCGCCCCTGAGCTCCATTTTTCAACTCGTTTTTTGTGAGCTGAATGCAAGTCCAAAATTTTGGTTCAGGACCTATACTGGTTCTTGGCGGGTGGCTGAGACTTTGGTTAATTCTTCTTCCAGCTGGGAAATTAGTGTGATATGTGCCCCTCCAAATGCCTAACAGCTACTCTCCTATTGGTTCTTCCTCTTCCCTTTCATCCTCTGCCAAATTGGCAACCTGTGCGAACCAGGAGGTTAAACGTGCTGTCTCTCCAATTTGGGAGATTGATAGTAAAGCCATTGGAAAGTCAAACCGGAGCACCAGGAGAGGGACTATTAGTTGAGTTTTAGAAACCTTTCGTGTTCACAGTGGGTCCATTCTCTTGGTTTCCCGTACATGTTATAGCTGTAGTAATATTTCCTTCAACATGGAGAGTTCGGACCCATGGAATGGGTGCCACACATTATTGCTTTAAAGGTTCTGCATTTGCCCACCCAATCTCACCAATCCTCTGATTCCCAAGTGTCCAGCCATATGCCACATCCTGCTGTCATTGTAGATAGAGTCATACCAGGTTTCATCAGAGACCCTGAAGGAATTGTAAAGAACTTCCCTGTTTTTTTGGTTTGATTTTCAAATTCCTTTTTATAGTGGGTTTGAGCTGATTCTCACTGCCATGTTTATGCCAGTCTAGACATACATGATGCCCTTACGGGGATATATCAATACATAGGTTTTAAGATTCTTATTAGTTAGATATATTCCTCTGAGGGGAATATGGGTTGTTGAGTCCCTTTCCCTGAGGAAGATGTAGGTCTTGTCTCTTCCGTATTAGGTTTTTGGAAAGGTACCTGTACTAATTCAAACTCTGGTTTTATGCACCACCCCACCTCACAGTCCCCCTTAAGTAGGCATAAGAACGTTTTCTAAATGTGAGTCTCTCTTCTCTTTCCTAACAAAGTTCATGTGTAGCCATGTTTACAGGATCTTCATAAGTGATATCTTATGATTATTTTCTTTTTCTGTGTGACTTATTTCACTTAGAATCATCGTACCTGAATCCACTCATTTTGCTGCTAATGGCCTTATGACATTGATTACATGGCGGAGGGATATTCCTTGTACATAAGTACCACAATTTCTTGAACCATTTTTGTCTTTCCTGGGATATTTAAGGTGTACCCAAGTTGATGTTCTTGAAAGAAGTGCAACCCTAAATTTAGGGGAGACTCTGTCTTACTGATTTCCAGTTTTCTAAAGGTATATTCCCTAGACTGGAAGTGCCCTTGGCTCTGTAGCTCTGTTGTTTATTTGTTTTATGGAACACAATGCCCTCCTCCAGAGAGGCAGTTGGCAACTTATTCCCACCAATCAGCATAACAAGGCACCCTGTTCTCCAGGGCCTGTCTAGCCTTTCTGGTTTTTACATATTTTGCGGATGTCCCTTTTGACTGGTGGGAAGTGATACTTCTTTGTAGTGCAGATTTGCATAGCCCGCTTGCTTGCATGGCCAAAAAGGGCGTATGTGTTTTCGCCTGAATATATTCAGGAGAAAACTTATACGCCCTTTTTGGCCAAGTGCATCATTGTCGAAGTTGTGCCCCTCTTCCTGTGCTTTAAAGGCACTTCGTACGTACCTCTTGAAATCTGTTTCCGGCTATTCTGCCTCGTTTTGAAGTCCACCTCGGTGCCTTTCCTCAACAGATTTTTGCACGATAGTGGTCTTTTACTCCTTTGCCAGTTTGAGAATTGCTGTGTCCCTGAGCTCCATTTTTCAACTCGTCATTTGGGAGCTGACAGCAAGTCCAAAATTTTGGTTCACGACCTATACTTGTTCCAAGGGGGTGGCTGAGACTTTGGTTAATTCTTCTTCCTCTCGGGAAATTAGAGTGACATGTACCTGTCCAAATGCCTAACAGCTACTCTCTCATTGGTTCTTCCTCTTCCCTTTCTTACTCTGCCAAATTGGCAACCTGTGTGAACCAGGAGGATAAAGGGGCTTCTGTCCAAGTAGGGAGATTGATAGTAAAGCAGTTGGAAAATCAAAACAGAGCACCAGGAGAGGGACTAATACTTGACTTATAGAAACCTTTCGTATTCACAGTGTGTCCATTCTCTAAGTTTCCCGTACATGTTATAGCTGTAGTAATACTCCCTTCAACATGGAGAGTTAGACCCATGGAATGGGTGCTACAAATTATTGCTTTAAAGGGTCTGCATTTGCTCATCCAGTCTCACCAATCCTCTCAGTCCCAACTGTCCAGCCTTATGCCACATCCAGCTGTCGTTGTAGATAGGGTCATTCCAGGTTTCATCAGAGACCCTGAAGGTATTGTAAAGAATTTCCCTGTATTTTTGTTTTGTTTTTGAAATTCCATTATATAGTGGGTTTGAGCTGATTCTCACTGCTATGTTTATACCAGTCTAGACACACATGATTCCCTTATGGGGACATATCAATACATAGATTTTAATATTCTTACTAGTCAGATATATTCCTCTGCGGGAAATATGGGGTTTTGTGTCCCTTTCACTGTGGAAGGTTTAGGCCTTTTCTATACCATCGTTGGTTTTTGGAACGGTACCTGTGTTTATATCAAACTCTGGTTTTATGCATCACCCCACCTCTCCTTCCCACTTAATCAGGCATAAGAGTGTTTTCTAAATGTGAGACTCTGTTCTCTTTCCTAACTCAGTTCATGTGTAGCCATGTTTAAGGATCTTCATAAGTGATATCTTATGATAAGTTTCTTTTTCTGTGTGACTTATTTCACTTAGAATCATCGTACCTGAATCCACTCATTTGGCTGCTACTGGCCTTAAGACATTGATTTCATGGCTGAGGGATATTCCATCGTACTTAAGTTACACAATTTCTTAAACCCTTTTTTTATTTCCTGGGATATTTAAGGTGGTCCCAAGTTGAGGATCTTTTAAGCAGTGCAAACCTAAATTTTGGGGTGTCTCTGGCTTATTGATTTTCAATTTTCCCAAGGTATAATCCTTAGCCTGGAAGTGCCCTTGGGTCTGTAGCTCTGTTGTTTATTTTTTTAGGGAACACAATGCACTCCTCCAGAGAGGCAGTTGGCAACTTACGTCCCCACCATCATCATAACAAGGCTCCCTGTTTTCCAGGGCCTGTCTTGCGTTTCTGGTTTTTACACATTTTGCGGATGTCCCTTTTGACCGGAGGGAAGTGATACTTCTTTGTAGTGTAGATTCGCTTTGCCCGTTTGCTTGCCTGGCCAAAAAGGTTCTATGTGTTTTCTCCTGGATATATTCAGGAGAAAACTCATACGCCCTTTTTGGCCAAGTGCATCATTGTCGAAGTTTTGCCCCTCTTCCTGTGCTTTAACGGCACTTCCAAAATACCTCTTGAAATCTGTTTCCGCCTATTCTGCCTCGCTTTCAAGTCCGCCTCGTTGCCTTCCCTCAACAGATATTTGCACGATAGCGGTCCATTACTCCTCTGCCAGTTTGTGAATTATTCTGCCCCTGAGCTCCATTTTTCAACTCGTTTTTTGTGTGCTGAATGCAAGTCCAAAATTTTGGTTCAGGACCTATACTGGTTCCCGGCGGCTGGCTGAGACGTCGGTTAATTCTTTTTCCTCCCAGGAAATAAGAGTGACATATGCCCGTCCAAATGCCTAACAGCTACTCTCTCATTGGTTCACCCTCTTCCCTTTCATGCTCTGCCAAATTGGCAACCTGTGCGAACCAGGAGGTTAAAGAGGCTGTCTCTGCAAGTTGGGCGATTGATAGTAAAGCAGTTGGAATTCAAACCGGAGCACCAGGAGAGGGACTATTCGTTGAGTTTTAGAGACCTTTCGTATTCACAGTGTGTCCATTCTCTAGGTTTCCCGTACATGTTATAGCTGTAGTAATATTCCCTTCAACCTGCAGACTTGGGACACATGGAATGGGTGCCATGCATTATTGCTTTAAAGGGTCTGCAATTGCTCACACAATCTCACCAATCCTCTCAGTCCCAAGTGTCCAGCATTATGCCACATCCTGCTGTCATTGTAGGTAGAGTCATACCAGGTTTCATCAGAGACCCTGAAGGACTTGTATAGAATTTCCCGGTGTTTTTGGTTTGATTTTGAAATTCCTTTTTATATTGGGTTTGAGCTGACTCTCACAGCCATGTTTATGCCAGTTTAGATATACGTGATTCCCTTACGGAGATATATCAATACATAGGTTTTAAGGTTCTTAATAGTATGATAAAATCCTCTGCGGGGAATATGGGTTGTTGAGTCCCTTTCCCTGAGGAAGGTGTAGGTCTTGTCTATTCCGTATTAGGTTTTTGGAAATGTACATTTTCTTGGTTTCCGGTACATGTTATAGCTGTTGCAATATTCCCTTCAACCTGGAGAGTTGGAACCCATGGAATGGGTGCCACGTATTATTGCATTAAAGGGTGTGCATTTGCTCACCAAATCTCACCAATCCTCTCAGTCCCAGGTGTCCAGCCTTATGCCAGTTCCAGCTGTTGCTGTAGATAGGGTCATTCCAGGTTTCATCATAGACCTTGAAGGAATTGTAAGGAATTTCCCTTTTTTTTGTTTTTTTTTGAAAGTCCTTTTTATAGTGGGTTTGAGCTGATTCTCACTGCCATGTTTATGCCAGTCTAGACACACTTGATTCCCTTACGGAGACATATCAATACATAGGTTTTAAAATTCTTACTAGTAAGATATATTCCTCTGCGGGGAATATGGGCTTTTGAGTCCCTTTAACTGAGGAAGGTGTAGGTCTTGTCTATTCAATATTTGATTTTTGGAACGGTACCTATACTAATATCACACTCTGGTTTTATGCATCACCCCACCTCTCCTTCCACCTTAAGCAGGCATAAGCGTGTTTTCTAAATGTGAGACTCTGTTCTCTTTTTTAACTCAGTTGATGTGTAGCCATATTTACAGGATCTTCATAAGTGATATCTTATGATAAGTTTCTTTTTCTGTGTGACTTATTTCACTTAGAATCATCATACCTGAATCCACTCATTTTGCTGCTACTTGTCTTATGACATTGATTTCATGGCTGAGGGACATTCCATCTTACGTAAGTACCACAATTTCTTGAACCATTTTTGTCTTTCCTTGGGTATTTAAGGTGTAGGAAAGTTGAGGTTTTTGTAAGCAGTGCAGCCCTAAATTTTGGGGTGGCTCTGTCTTATTGATTTTCAGTTTTCCCAAGGTATATTCCCTAGACTGGAAGTGCCCTTGGCTCTGTACCTCTGTTGTTTATTGTTTTAGGGAACACGATTCACTCCTCCAGAGAGGCAGTTGGCAATTTACATCCCGCCCATCAGCATAACAAGGCTCCCTGTTCTCCAGGGCCTGTCTTGCCTGTCTTGTTTTTACCCATTTTTTGGGTGTCCCTTTTGACCGGTGGGAAGTGATACTTCTTTGTAGTGCCGATTTGCATTACCCGTTTGCTTGCTTGTCCAAAAATGGCATATGCGTTTTCTCCTGAATATATTCACGTGAAAACCCATATGCCCTTTATGGCCATTTCCATATTTTTCAAAATTGTAATGCTTTTCCTGTGTTTAAAGGCGATTCCAATGTACCTCTTGAAATCTGTTTCATGCCATTCTGCCTCATTTTCCCTTCCACCTCGTGGCTTTCCCTCAACAGATTTTTCGAAGAGAGTAGTCCTTTATAAATCTGCAGGTTAGTGAATTGCTGTGTCCCTGAGCTCCATTTTTCAACTCGCGTTTTTGTGAGATGACTGCAAATCAACCGTTTTGCTTCTGGACTTATACTGGTTCTGGGGGGCAGGCTGATACTTTGGTTAATTCCTCTTTGTGACGGGAATTTAGAGAGACATGTGGCCGTCCAAATGCCTACAGCTACTCTCTCATTGGTTCTCTGTCTTCCCTTATATCCTCTGCACAATTTGCCAACTGTGCGAACCAGGAGGTTATAGGGGCTGACTCTCCAAGTTGGGTGATTGATAGTAAAGCAGTTGGAATGTCAAACTGGATCACAAGGAGAGAAAAAAGTAATAGAGTTTTAGAAACCTTTCACCATCAGCTGGTTTCCATTCTCTAGGTTCCCATACACGTTATAACTGGAGTGATATTCCCTTCTACCTGGAGAGTTGGGAACCATGGAATGGGTGGCAGGCATTATTGCTTTAAAGGGTCTGCATTTTTTCAACCAATCTCACCAATCCTCTCAGTCCCAAGTGACCAGCCTTATGCCACATCCAGCTGTCATTGTAGATAGGGTCATTCCAGGTTTCATCAGAACCCCTGAATGTATTGTGTAAGAATTTTACTGTTTTTATGTTTTGTTTTGAAATTCATTTTTATAGTGGGTTTGAGCTGATTCTCACTGCCATGTTTATATCGTTCTAGACACACTTGGTTCCCTTACAGAGACATATCAATACATAGGTTTTAAAATTCTTACTAGTCAGATATATTTCTCTGCGGGGAATAGGGATGTTGAGTTCCGTTCACTGAGGAAGGAGTAGGGCTTGTTTCTTCTGTTTTTGGATTATGGAACGGTACCTGTGCTAATATCAATCTTATGTTTTGTGCATCTCCCCACCTCTCTTTCCCCTTAAGCAAGCGTTAGATTGTTTTCTAAATCTGAGACTCTGTTCTCTTCCCTAAATCAGTTCATATGTAGCCATGTTTACATTCCCTTCATAAGTGATATCTTATGTCAGAATGCACCATGGCCGTTCTCATAATAATGCTCCATGTCCCATGTCATAACAATGCACCATGCCCTTGTTATCACAATGCTCCATGTCCCTTGTCATCACAATTCTCCACGTCCTTGTAATCACAAGGCTACATGACACTTCTCATCAAAATGTTACATGCTCTTGTCATCACAATTCTCCATCCACTTGACATTGCAATGCTCCATGCACTTGTCATCACAATGCTCCATGCACATGTCATCACAAAGCTCCATGCCCTTGTCAGCACAATGCTCCATGACCCGTGTCATCACAATACTCCGTGACACCCGTCATCACAATGCTTCATTCCCCTTGTCATTTCAGTACTCCATGATGCTCGTCATCACAATTACCCAAGGTCTTCTAATCACAATGCTCATTGGCCAATATCATCACAATGCTCCATGACCACTGTCATCACAACACTCCCTGACACCTGACAACACAATGATTCGGGACTCTTGTCATCATAATGTTCCATTCCCTAGTCATCACAATGCTCTATGACACCTGTCATCAAAATACTCCATGAACATTTTCAGCCCAATGTTCCATGACCCTTGTCATCACAATGATCCATTTCCTTGTCATCAGTATGCTCCATGACCACTGTTTTCACAATGCTCCGTGACGCTTATCATCACAGTGCTCCATGACCCCTGTCATCACAATGCTCCATGCCTTTGTCAGCAAAATGCTACATGGCCTTGTCATTACAATGCTCTATGCGCTTGTCATCAAAATACTACATTACCATTGTCATCACATTCCTCCATGAACATTGGGATCACATTGCTTCATTGTCATCACAATGCTCCATGCTCCTTCAAAGCAAAATGATTCATGACCTCTGTCATCACAATGCTCCAATCCCTTGTGATCACAATGTTCCATAACACTTGTCATCAAAATGCTCCATGACACCTGACATCACAATGTTCCATAACCCCTGTCATCAAAATGCTCCATGACCCTTTTCGTCCCAAAGCTCCAAGACCACTGACATCACAATGTTCTATAACCCCTGCCATCAAAATATTCCATTACACTTTTCATCAAATTGCTGCATGACCCGGTCATCAAAATGCTCCCTGTCCTTCTCATCACAATGCATCATGCCCTTGTCATCAAAATGCTCCATGACTTGTCATCACAAAGCTCCATGACCCTTGGCATCACAATGCTCCATGTCATTGTCATCACAATGCTCCATGAAACCTCTCATCACATTACTCAATGCCCTTGTCATCAGAAGGCTCCATGACACTTGTCATCATAATGCTCGATGCCCTTCTCATCACAATGCTCCATGCACTTGTCATTACAATCCTGCATGAACCATGTATCATAGTGTTCTGTGCCCTTATCCTGACAATGCTTCATGCCAACTCTCATCACAATAATCCATGAAACATTTCAGACCAATGTTCCATGCCCTTCTCATCAAAATGCTCCATTACACCTGTCATAGCAATGCACCATGACCCCTGCCATCACAATGTTCCACGGCCTAGTCATCACAAGGTTCCATGACACTTGTCATCACAATGCTCAGTACCACAGAAATCACAATGCTCCATGCCCTTGTCATCACAATGCTCCATGACGCATGTCATCAGAATGTTCCATCGCCTTCTCATCACCATGCTACATGCCCTTGTCATCACAATGCTCCAAGACCCTTGTAATCACAATGTTCCATGCCCCTTTTCATCTCAATGCTCCATGAACCCTGTCATCACAGTGCACCATGCCCATCATCATAATGCTTCAGGCTATTGTCATCACAATGGAATCAATATTCTCCATGACCTCTGTCATCAAAATGCTCCAATCCCTTGTGATCACAATGTTCCATAACACTTATCATCACAACACCCCATGACGATCATCATCACAATTATCCATGGTCTCCTCATAACAATGCTCCATGATCTTTGTCATCACAATGCTCAATACACTTGTCATCACAATGCTCACTGACACTTGTCGTCAGTATGCTCCTTGAACCCTGTTATGACAAGGCTCCATGCTTTTTTTATCACAATGATCCATGCCATTTTCATCACAATGCTCCAAGATCCCTGTAATAACAATGCTCCTTGCACTTGTCATCACAAAACTCCATGATGCATGTCATCAGAATGCTCCATGGCCTTCTCATCACAATGCTCCATGCCCTAGTCATCACAATGCTCCAAGACCCCTGTAATCACAATGCTCCATGCCCCTTTTCATCAGAATGCTCCATAACACTTGTCATCACAAGTCTCCATGCTCTTCTCATCACAATGCTCCAGGACCTTGTCATCACCATGCTCCATTCCGTTGTCATCACAATGTTCCATGACTGCAGTCATCACAATAATCCATGAACATTTTCAGCCCAGTGCTCCACGACCTACTCATCATGGCCAATATCATCACAATTCTCCTTGACCGCTGTCATCACAACACTCCATGGCAACTGACAACACAATGATCCGGGACTCTTGTCATCATATTGCTCCATTCCCTAGTCATCACAGTGCTCCATGACACATGTCATCACAACACTCCATGAACATTGTCAGCCCAGTGCTCCATGACACTTGTCATCACAATGATCCATGCCCTTGTCATCCCAATGCTCCATGACCCCTGTATTCTCAATGCTCCGTGACGCTTGTCATCACAGTGCTCCATGACACCTGTCATCACAATGCTCCATGCCTTTGTCAGAAAAATGCTACATGACCCAGTCATTACACTGCTCTATGCGCTTGTCATCACAATACTCCATTTCAATTGTCAACACAATCCTCCATGAACCTTGGAATCACATTGCTTCATGCCCTTTTCATCACAATGCTCCATGCTCCTAGAAATCAAAATTATCCATGACCTCTGTCATCACAATGCTCAAAACCCTTGTGATCACAGTGTTCCATAACACGTGTCATCACAACGCTCCATGATGCCTGTCATCACAATACTCCATGCCCTTTTCATCACAATGCTCCATGACCTTTCTCATCCCATTTCTCAATACACTTGTCATCACAATGCTCCCTGACACTTGTCATCAGAATGCTCCTTGAAACCTGTCACAAAAAGGCTCCATGCGTTTTTCATCACAATGCCCCATGCCGTTTTCATCACAATGCTCCATGCCATTGTCATCAAAATACTCCACAAGCTTGTCCTCAGAATGCTCCATGACCCTTGTCATCACAATTCTCCATGCACTTGTCAGCACAATGCTCCCTGACCCTTGTCATCACAATGCTCCAAGCCATTGTCATCACAATGCTCCATAACCTTTGTCATCAGAATCCTTCATGACACTTGGCATCACAATGCTCCATGCCATTGTCATCACAATGGGCCATTACATATGTCATCACAATGCTCCCTAACACCTGTCTTCACAATACTGCATGACCTGGTCATCTCAATGCTCCATGCCCTTGTCATCACAATGCGCCATTCCAACTGTCATTGCAATAATCCATGAAACTTATTAGACCAATGTTGCATGCCCTTGTCATCACAATGCTCCATGCCCTTGTTATCACAATGCTCCATGACCCCTGTCATCACAATGCTCCGTGATTCCAGTCATCACAATGCTTCATAACCTTTGTCATCACAATGGTCCATGCCCTCGTCATCAACAGTCTCTGTGACCTTTTTAACCACAATGCTCCATGAAATTTTCATCACAATGCTCTTTGACTCTTGTCATCACAATGCTCCTTGTGCTTGTCAGCACAATGCTCCATGACACATGTCATCACAGTGCACCATGCACTTGTCATCACAGTGCTCCACAATCTTGCCATCACAATGCTCCTTAAAATTTGTCATCACAATGCTCCATGCACTTCTCATCACAATGCACAACGCCCTTGCCTTCAAAATGCTCAATGACCTTTGTCATCACAAAGATCCTTGACATTTGGCATCACAATGCTCCATGTCATTGTCATCACAATGCTCCATGAACGCTCTCATCACATTGCTCCATGCCCTTCTCTTCAAAAAGCTCCATGACACTTGTCATCACAATGCTCCATGCTCCTTGAAATCAAAATGATCCATGACCTCTGTCATCACAATGCTCCAAACCCTTTTGATCACAATGTTCCATAACACTTGTCATCACAACGCTCCATGGTGCCTGTCATCCCAATACTCCATGCACTTTTCATCACAATGCTCCATGACCTTTGTCATCACAATTCTCAATACACTTGAAATCACAATGCTCCCTGACACTTGTCGTCAGAATGCTCCTTGAACCCTGTCACGAAAAGGCTCCATGCATTTTTCAACACAATGCCCCATGCCGTTTTCATCACAATGCTCCACGCCACTGTCATCAAAATAGTCCACAAGCTTGTCATGAGAAAGTTCCATGACCCTTGTCACCACAATTCTCCATGCACTTGTCAGCACAATGCTCCCTGACCCTTGTCATCTCAAAGCTCCAAACCACTGTCATCACAATGCACCATTACCTTTCTCATCAGAATCCTCCATGACACCTGGCATCACAATGCTCCATGCCATTGTCACCACAATGCACCATTCCAACAGTCATCACAATAATCCATGAAACTTATTAGACCAATGCTCCATGCCCTTGTCATCACAATGCTCCATGACCCTTGTCATCACAATGCTCCATGAACTTTTCATCACAATGCTCTTTGATCCTTGTTATCACAATGCTCTATGCCTTTCTCAGCACAATGCTCCATGACCATTGTCATCACAATGCTCCATGCGCATGTCAGCACGATGCTCCATGACACATGTCATCACAATGCACCATGCACTTTTCATCACAGTGCTCCACAATCTTGTCATCACAATGCTCCATAAAACTTGTCATTACAATGCTCCATGCACTTCTCATCAAAAGGCTCTCTCACCACAGATATCACAATGTTACATCACTGTTCGTCACAATACTCCCTCACCCATGTTATCACAATGCTCCATGACTCCTGTCAGCACAATGCTACATGCACTTATCATCACAATGTTCGATGACCCCTGACATCACAATGCTCCATAACCCCTGTCATCAAAATTCTCCATGACCCTTTTTATCATAATGCTCCATGAACCCTGACATCACAATGTTCCATAACAACTGTCATCAAAATGTTCCATGACCCTTTTCCTCAAATTGCTCCATGACCCTCTCATCACAATGCTCCCTGCCCTCCTCATCACAATGCACAACGCCCTTGTCATCAAAATGCTCCATGACATTTGTCATCACAAAGATCCATGACCCTTGGCATCACCATGCTCCATGTCATTGTCATCACAATGCTCCATGATCACTCTCATCACATTGCTCCATGCACTTCTCATCACAAAGCTCCATGACACATGTCCTCAGAATGCTCCATGGCCTTCTCATCACAATGTTCCATGCCCTTGCTGTCACAATGCTCCATTACCCCAGTCATAAAAATTCTCCATGACCCCTCCCATCACGATGTTCCATGGACTTGTCATCACAAGGCTCCATGACCCTTCTCATCACAATGCTCCAAGACCCCTGTAATCACAATGCTCCATGCCCCTTTCCATCTCAATGATCCATGAACCCTGTCATTACAATGCACCATGCCCATCATCATAATGCTTCATGCTATTGTCATCACAATGAAATCAAACTGCTCCATGACCTCTGTCATAACAATGCTCCAAACCCTTTTGATCACAATCTTCCATAACACTTGTCATCACAGTGCCCCATGACGCTCGTCATCACAATTATCCATGGTCTTCTCATCACAATGCTCCATGACCTTTGTCATCACAATGCTCAATACCTTTGTCATCAAAATGCTCCCTGACACTTGTTGTCTGTATGCTCCTTGAACCATCTCATGACAAGGCTCCATGCCTTTTTCATCACAATGATCCATGCCCTTTTCATCACAA
Source organism: Mesoplodon mirus (assembly GCF_964341445.2). Taxonomy (NCBI): domain Eukaryota; kingdom Metazoa; phylum Chordata; class Mammalia; order Artiodactyla; family Ziphiidae; genus Mesoplodon; species Mesoplodon mirus. The sequence goes on from NW_028295734.1 coordinate 1,446,976, forward strand.
TGCTCCAAGACCCCTTTAAACACAATGCTGCATGGCCTTGTCATCACAAAGCTCAATGAAACATGTCTTCAGAATGCTCCTTGGCCTTCTCCTCACAATGCTCCATGCCCATGTCATCACAATGTTCCAAGACCCCTGTAATCACAATGGTCCATGAACTTTTTCATTAGTATGCTCCATGAGATTTGTTATCACAAGTCTCTATAGATTTCTCATCACAATGCTCCAGGACCCTGTCATCACAATGCTTCACGACCTTGTTCTGAAAATTCCCAATGGCCCTTGTTCTCATAATGCTCCAGGCCCTAGTCATCACAATGCTCCATTATATTTGTCATCACAATCCTCCATTACATTTGGCATCACAATGCTCCCTGCCATTGTCATTGCAATGGACCATGACATATGTCATCACAATGCTCCCTGACACCAGTCTTCACAATACTCCATGACCTTCTCATCACAATGATCCATGCCCTTGTCATCACAATGCACCATGTCCACTGTCATCACAATAATCTATGAAACTTGTCAGACCAATGCTCCATGCCCCTGTCACCACAATGCTCCATGCCCTTGTCATCACAATGCTCCATGACCCCAGTCATCACAGTGCTCCGTGACTCCAGTCATCACAATGCTTCATAATATTTGTCATCACAATGGTCCATGCCCGCGTCATCACAAGGCTCTGTGATCTTTATAACCACAATGCTCCATGAACTTTTCATCACAATGCTCCGTGACACTTGTCATCAAAATGTTCCATGCCTTTGTCAGAAAAATGCTCCATGACCCTTGTCATCACAATGTTCTACGCACTTTTCATCACAACGGTCCACAAATTAGTCATGGTATTGCTCCATAAACTTTGTAATTACAACGCTCCATGCCCTTCTCATCACAATGCTCCATTCCCCTGTCATAACAATGGTACATGACCCCTGCCATCACAATATTCCACGGCCTTGTCAGCACAAGGCTCCATGACACTTGTCATCACAATGCTACAAGACCCCTGTAATCACAATTCTCCATGCCCTTTTCATCAAAAGCTCCATGACACATGCCATCAGAAAGTTCCATGGCCTTCTCATCAAAATGTTCCATGCCCTTGTCATCACAGTGCTCCAAGACCTCTGTAATCACAATGCTCCATGCCCCTTTTCATCTCAATGCTCCATGAACCCTGTCAGCACAATGCATAATGCCCATCATCATAATGCTTCCGGCTATTTTCTGCACAATGAAATCAGAATTCTCCTTGACCTGTGTCATCACAATGCTCCATGGCCCCTGTCATCACAATACTCCATGAAAATTTTCAGCCCAATGCTCCATGACACTTGTCATCACAATGATCCATGCCCTTGTCATCCCAATGCTCCATGACCCCTTTATTCACAATGCTCCATGACTCTTGTCATCACAGTGCTCCATGACACCTGTCATCACAATGCTCCATGCCTTTGTCAGCAAAATGCTACATTACCTTGTCATTACAATGATCTATGCGCTTGTCATCACAATACTCCATTACCATTGTCATCACAATCCTCCATGAAACTTGGGATCACATTGCTTCATGCTCTTGTCATCACAATGCTCCATGTTCCTTGAAATCAAAATGATCCATGACTTCTCTCATCACAATACTCCAAACCCTTGTGATCACAGTGTCCCATAACACTTGTCATCACAATGCTCCATGATGCCTGTCATCACAATACTCCATGACCTTTTCATCACAATGCTCCATGACCATTGTCATCAGAATGCTCCTTGAACCCTGTCACGAAAAGGCTACATGCCTTTTTCATCACAATTCCCCATGCCATTTTAATCACAATGCTCTGTGACCATTGTCATCAAAATGCTCCATTCCTTTGTCTGAAAAATGTTCCATGACCCTTGTCATCACAATGTGCCATTCGCTTTTCATCAAAACGGTCCAGAAACTTGTCATTGCAATGCTCCATAATCTTTGTAATCACAATGCTCCATAAACTTCTCATCAAAATGCTCTCCCACCAGAGATATCACAGTGTTCCATCACTAGTCGTCACAATACTCCCTCACCCCTGTAATCACAATATCCCATGACCTCTGTCATCACAATGCTACATCCCTTTATCATCACAATGTTCCATGACCCCTGACATCACAATATTCTATAACCCCTGTCATCAAAATGTTCCAATACACTTTTCATCATATTGCTGCATGTCACTGTCATCAAAATACCCCCTGCCCTTCTCATCACAATGCACCATGCACTTGTCAACAAAATCCTCCAATACCTTTGTCCTCACAAAGCGCCATGACCCTTGGCATCACATTGCTCCATGCCCTTGTCATCACAAAGCTCCATGACACTTGTCATCACAATGCTCGATGCCCTTCTCATCACAATGCCCCATGCCCTTGTCATTACAATCCTCCATGACCCATGTATCACAGTGTTCCATGCCCTAATCATCCCAATGCTCTATGCCCACTCTCATCACAATAATCCATGAAACAATTCAGACCAATGCTCCATGCCCTTCTCATCACAATGCTCCTTTACCTCTGTGATAACAATGCTCCATGACACCTGCCATCACAATGTTCCACGGCCTTGTCATCAGAAGGCTCGAAGACACTTGTCATCACAGTGCTCCATGACCCCTCTAATCAAAATGCTCCATGCCCTTGTCATCAAAAAGCTCCATGACGCATGTCATCAGAATGTTCCATGGCCCTTTCATCACTATGATCCATGCCCTTGTCATCACAATGCTCCAAGACCCTTGTAATCAAAATGCTCCATGCGTGTATTCATCTCAAAGCTCCATGAACCCTGCCATCACAATGGACCATGCCCATCATCATAATGCTTCAGGCTATTGTCATCACAATGAAATCAATATTCTCCATAACCTCTGTCCTCATAAAGCTCCAATCCCTTGTGGTCAGAATGTTCCATAACACTTATCATCACAACACCCCATGACACTCATCATAACAGTTATCCATGGTCTTCTCATCACAATGCTCCATGACCTTTGTCATCACAATGGTCAATACACTTGTCATCACAATGCTCCCTGACACTTGTCATCAGTATGCTCCATTAACCCTGTCATGACACTTCTCCATGCCTTTTTCATCACAATGATCCATGCCCTTTTAATCATAATGCTCCAAGACCCCTGAAATCACAATGCTCCATGACCTTGTCATCACAAAGCTCAATGACGCATGTCATCAGAATTCTCCATGGCCTTCTCCTCACAATGCTCCATGCCCTTGTCATCACAATGCTCCTAGACGCCTATAATCACAATGCTCCATGTCCCTTTTCATCAGAATGCTCCATGAGACTTGTCATCACAAGTCTCCATTGTCCTCTCATCAAAGTGCTAAAGGAACTTGTCATCAAAATGCTCCATGATCCCTGTCATCACAATACTCCATGAATATTTTCAGCCCAATGCCCTATGACCTTCTCATCAAAATGCTCCATCACCCCTGTCAGCACAATACTCCATGAACATTTTCAGCCCAATGTTCCATGACATCTGTCATCACAATGATCCATGCCCTTGTCATCACAATGCTCCATGACACCTGTATTCACAATGCTCCGTGACGCTTGTCATCACAGTGCTCCATGACACCTGTCATAACAATGTTCCATGCCTTTGTCAGCAAAATGCTACCTGACCTTGTCATTGCAATGCTCTATTCGCTTGTCATCACAATACTCCATTACCATTGTCATCACAGTCCTCCATGAACATTGGGATCACATTGCTTCATGCCCTTGTCATCACAATGCTCCATGCTCCTTGAAATCAAAATGCTTCATGACCTCTGTCATCACAATGCTCCAAACCCTTGTGATCACAATGTTCCATAACACTTGTCATCACAACGCTCCATGATGCCTGTCATCACAATACTCCATGCCCTTTTCATCACAATGCTCCATGACCTTTGTCATCACAATTCTCAATACACTTGTCATCACAATGCCTCATGCCTTTTTCATCAAAATGCTCCATGCCGTTGTCATCAAAATACTCCACAAGTTTTTCATCAGAATACACCATGACCCTTTTCATCACAATTCTCCATGCACCTGTCAGCACATTGCTCCCTGACCCTTGTCATCACAATGCTCCAAGCCATTGTCATCACAATGCTCCTTTAGCTTTCTCATCTGAATCCTCCATGACCCCTGTCATCACAATGCTACATCCCCTTATCATCACAATATTCCATAACCCCTGTCATCAAAATGCTCCATGACCCTTTTCATCCCAATGCTCTATGACACCTGGCATCACAATGTTCTATATCCCCTGTCATCAAAATGTTCCATTACACTTTTCATCAAATTTCTGCATGACCCTGTCATCAAAATGCTCCCTGCCTTTCTCATCACAATGCACCACACACTTGTCATCAAAATGCTCCATGACCTTTGTCATCACAAAGCTCCATGACCCTTGGCATCACAATGCTCCATGTCATTGTCATCAGAATTCTACATGAACACTCTCATCACATTGCTCCAAGCCCTTGTCATCACAAAGCTCCATGACACTTGTCATCACAATGCTCGAGGCCCTTCTAATCACAGTGCTTCATGCCCTTGTCATTACAATCCTCCATGACCCATATATCACAGTGTTCCATGCCCTTGTCATCACAATGCTCCATGCCCACTCTCATCACAATAATCCATGAAATATTTCACACCAATGCTCAATGCCCTTCTCATCACAATGCTCCATTACCTCTGTCATAACAATGCTCCATGACCCGTGCCATCACAATGTTCCACGGCCTTGTCATCACAAGGCTCCATGACGCTTGTCATCACAATGCACCAAGACCCATGTAATCACAAGGCTCCATGCGCTTGTCATCACAAAGCTCCGTGACGCATGTCATCAGAATGTTCCATGGCCTTCTCCTCACAATGCTCCATGCACTTGTCATCACAATGCTCCAAGACCCCTGTAATCACAGTGTTCCATGAGCCTTTTCATCTCAATGCTCCATGAACCCTGTCATCACAATGAACCATGCCCATCATCATGATGCTTCAGGCTATTGTCATCACAATGAAATCAAAATTCTCCATGACCTCTGTCATCATAATGCTCCAAACCCTTGTGATCACAATGTTCCTTAACACTTATCATCACAACACACCATGACGCTCATCATCACAATTTTCCATGGTCTTCTCATCACAATGCTCCATTACCTTTGTCATCAGAATCCTCTATGACACATTGCATCACAATGCTCCATGCCATTGTCATCACAATGGACCATTACATATGTCATCACAATGCTCCGTGACACCTGTCTTCACAATATTGTATGTCCTGGTCTTCACAATGCTCCATGCCCTTGTCATTCCAATGCGCCATTCCAACTCTCATCGCAATAATCCATGAAACTTATTATTCCAATGCTCCATGCCCTTGTCATCACAATGCTGCAATCCCTTATTATCACATTGTTCCATGACCCCTGTCATCACAGTGATCCGTGACTTCATTCATCACAATGATTCATGACCTTTATCATCTCAATGGTCAATGCCCTCATCATCAACAGTCTCTGTGACCATTTTAACCACAATGCTCCATGAACTTTTCATCACAATGCTCTTTGACCCTTGTCATCAAAATCCTATATGCCTTTCTCAGCACAATGCTCCATGACACTTGTCATCACAATGCTCCATGCGCTTGTCAGCACGATGCTCCATGACACATGTCATCAAAATGCACCATGCGCTTGTCATCACAGTGCTCCACAATCTTGTCCTCACAATGCTCCATAAAACTTGTCATCACAATGCTCCATGCACTTCTCATCAAAATGCTCTCTCACCACTGATATCACAATGTTACAGCAGTATTCATCACAATACTCACTCACCCCTGTCATCAAAATGTTCCATGACTCCTGTCATCACAATGCTACATGCACATATCATCACAATGTTCGATGGCCCCTGACATCACAATGTTCCATAAACCCTGCCATCAAAATGCTCCCAAAATCTTTTCATCAAAATGCTCCATCACCCCTGGCATCACAATATTCCATAACACCTCTCATCAAAATATTCCATGACCATTTTCATCAAATTGCTCCATGACCCTGTCATCACAATGCTCCCTGCACTTGTCCTCACAATGCACAACGCCCTTGTCTTCAAAATCCTCCATGACCTTTGTCATCACAAAGATCCATGACCCTTGGCATCACTATGCTCCATGTCATTGTCATCACAATGCTCCATGAACGCATTCATCACATTGCTCAATGCCATTGTCATCACAAAGCTCCATGACACATGTCATCAGAATGCTCCATGGCTTTCTCATCACAATCCTCCATGCCATTGCCATCACAATGTTCCATTACCCCTGTCATAACAATGCTCCATGACCCCTGCCATCACGATGTTCCATGGCCTTGTCATCACAAGGCTCCATGACCATTCTCATCACAATGCTCCTAGACCCCTGTAATCATAATGTTCCATGACCCCTGTCATCACAATGCTACATCCCCTTATCATCATAATGTTCCATGACCCCTGTCATCACAATGCTACATCCCCTTATCATCACAATGTTCTATAACCCCTGTCATCAAAATGTTCCATTACAATTTTCATCAAATTGCTCCATGACACTGTCATCAAAATGCTCCCTGCCCTTCTCATCACAATGCACCACGCCCTTGTCATCAAAATGCTCCGTGACTTTTGTCATCACAAAGCTCCATAACCCTTGACATCACAATGCTCCATGTCATTGTCATCACAATGCTCCATGAACCCTCTCATCACATTGCTCCATGCCCTTGTCATCACAAAGCTCCATGACACTTGTCATCACAGTGCTTGATGCCCTTCTCATCACTATGCTCCATGCCCTTGTCATTACAATCCTCTATGATCATTGTATCACAGTGTTCCGTGCTCTTGTCATCACAATGCTCCATGCCCACTCTCATCACAATAATCCATGAAACATTTCACACCAATGCTTCCTGTCCTTCTCATCACAATGCTCCATTACAACTGTCATAACAATGTTCCATGACCCCTGACATCACAATGTTCCATGGCTTTGTCATTCACAAGGCTCCATGACACTTGTAATCACAATGTTCCAAGACCCCTGTAATCACAATGCTCCATGCCCTTGTCATCACAAAGCTCCATGACGCATGTCATTAGAATGTTCCATGGACTTCTCATCACAATGCTCCATGCCCTTGTCATCACAATGCTCCAAGACACATTTTTTCACAATGCTCCATGCCCCTTTTCATCTCAAAGCTCCATGAATCCTATCATCACAGTGCACCATGCCCATTATCATAATGCTTCAGGGTATTTTCATCACAATGAAATCAAAATGCTCCATAACCTCTTTCATCACAATGCTCCAAACCGTTGGGATCACAATGTTCCATAACACTTCTCATCACAACAACCCATGATGCTCATAATCACAATTACCCATGGTCTTCTCATCACTATGCTCCATAAACTTTGTCATCACAATGCTCAATACACTTGTCATCACAATGCTCCCTGACACTGTCGTCAGTATGCTCCTTGAACACTGTCATGACAAGGCTCCATGCCTTTTTCATCACAATGTTCCATGCCCTTTTCATCACAATGCGCCAAGACATCTGTAATCACAATGCTCCATGCACTTGTCATCACAGTGCTCCATGACGCATTCATGAGAATGCTCCATGGCCTTCTCTTCACAATGCTCCATGCCCTTGTCATCACAATGCTCCAAGACCCCTGTAATCACAATGCTCCATGCCGCTTGTCATTATAGCGCTCCACGACGCTCGTCATCACAATTATCCGTGGTCTTCTCATCACAGTGCTCCACGGTCTTGCCATAACAATGCTCCATGCCCTGGTCATCACAATGCTCCATGTCCCTTGTCATCACAATTCTCCACGTCCTTGTCATCACAATGCTCCATGACAGTTCTCAACACAATGTTACATGCTCTTGTCATCACAATTCTCCATGCACTTGTTATCGCAATGCCCTGTGACCCCTGTCATAGCAAGCTCCATTCATTTGTCATCACAATGCTTCACGACCTTTTCATCAAAATTCTCAATGGCCGTTGTCATCACAATGCTCCATGCGCTTGTCATCACAAAGCTCCATGACACATGTCATCAGAATGTTCCATGGCCTTCTCATCAAGATGCTCCATGCCCTTTTCATTACAGTGCTCCAAGACCCCTTTAATCACAATGCTCCATGCCCCTTTTCATCTCAATGCTCCATGAACCCTGTCATCACAATGCATCATACCCTTCATCATAATGCTTCCAGCTATTGTCAGCACAATGAAATCAAAATTCTACATGACCTCTGTCATCACAATGCTCCATGACCCCTGTCATCACAATACTCCATGAAAATTTTCAGCCCAATGCTCCATGACACTTTTCCTCAAAATGATCCATGCCCTTGTCATCCCAATGCTCCATGACCCCTGTATTCACAATGCTCCATGACGCTTGTCATCACAGTGCTCCATGACACCTGTCATCACAATGATCCAAGGCTTTGTCAGCAAAATGCTACATGACCTTGTCATTACAATGCTCTATGCACTTGTCTTCACAATACTCCATTTCCATTGTCATCACAATCCTCCATGAACCTTGGGATCACATTGTTTCATGCCTTTGTCATCACAATGATCCATGCTCCTAGAAATCAAAATGATCCATGACCTCTGTCATCACAATGCTCCAAACCCTTGTGATCACAATGTTCCATAAAACTTGTCATCACAATGCTCCATGATGCCTGTCATCACAATACTCCATGCCCTTTTCATCACAATGCTCCATGACCTTTGTCATCACAATTCTCAATACACTTCTCATCACAATGCTCCCTGACACTTGTCGTCAGAATGCTCCTTGAACCCTGTCACGAAAAGGCTCCATGCCTTGTTCATCACAATGTCCCATGCCGTTTTCATCACAATGCCCCATGCCATTGTGATCAAAATACTCCACAAGCTTGTCATCAGAATGCTCCATGACCCTTGTCATCACAGTTATCCATGCACTTGTCAGCACAATGCTCCCTGACCCTTGTCATCACAATGCTCCAAGCCATTGCCATCACAATGCTCCATTACATTTGTCATCAGAATCCTCCACGACACTTGACATCACAATGCTCCATGCCATTGTCATCACAATGGGCCATTACATATGTCATCACCATGCTCCCTGACACCTGGCTTCACAATACTGCATGACCTGGTCATCACAATTCTCCATGCCCTTGTCATCACAATGCGCCATTCCAACTGTCATCACAATAATCCATGAAATTTATTAGACCAATGCTTCATGCCATTGTCATCACAATGCTCCATGCCCTTTTTATCACAATGCTCCATGACCCCTGTCATCACAATGCTCCGTGACTCCAGTCATCACAATGATTCATGACATTTGTCATCACAATGGTCCATGCCCTCGTCATCAACAGTCTCTGTGACATTTTTAACCACAATGCTCCATGAACTTTTCATCACAATGCTCTTTGACCCTTGTTATCACAATGCTCTATGCCTTTCTCAGCACAATGCTCCATGACCCTTGTCATCACAATGCTCCATGCGCTTGTCAGCACGATGCTCCATGACACATGCCATCACAATGCACCATGGGCTTGTCATCACAGTGCTCCACAATCTTGTCATCACAATGCTCCATAAACCTTGTCATCACAATGATCCATGCAATTCTCATCGAAATGCTCTCTCACCACTGATATAACATTACATCACTATTCGTCACAATACTCCCTCACCCCTGTCATCACAATATTCCATGACTCCTGTCATCACAATGCTACATGCACTTATCATCACAATATACGATGACCCCTGACATCACAATATTCCATAACCCCGTCATCAAATTGCTCCGTGACCCTTTTCATCAAAATGTTCCATGACCCTTGACATCACAATGTTCCAAATCCCCTGTCATCAAAATGTTCCATGACCCTTTTCATCAAATTGCTCCATGACCCTGTCATCGCTATGCTCCCTGCCCTTCTCATCACAATGCACAACGCCCTTGTCATCAAAATGCTCCATGACCTTTGTCATCACAAAGATCCATGACCCTTGGCATAACAATGTTCCATGTCATTCTCATCACAATGCTCCATGAACGCTCTTATCACATTGCTCCATGCACTTTTCATCACAAAGATCCATGAAACAGGTCATCAGAATGCTCCATGGCCTTCTCTTCACAATGCTCCATGCCCTTGCCATCACAATGCACCATGTCCACTGTCATCACAATAATCTATGAAACTTGTCAGACCAATGCTCCATGACCCTGTCATCACAATACTCCAAGCCCTTGTCATCACAATGCTCCATGACCCATGTCATCACAATGCTCTGTGACTCCAGTCATCACAAAGCTTCATAATGTTTGTCATCACAATGGTCCATGCCCGCGTCATCACAAGGCTCTGTGACCTTTGTAACCACAATGCTCCATGAACATTTCATGACAATGCTCCGTGACCCTTGTCATCACAATGCTCCATGCCTTTGTAAGAACAATACTCAATGACCCTTGTCATCACACTGTGCCACATTCTTTTCATCACTACGGTCCACAACCTTGTCATTGCTATGCTCCATAAAACTTGAAATCACAATGCTCCATGCACTTTTCATCCAAATGCTCTCTCACCAGAGATATAACAATGTTCCATCCCTAGTCATCACAATACTCCCTCACCCCGGTAATCACAATGATCCATGACCCCTGTCATCACAAAGCTCCATCCCCTTATCATCACAATGTTCCATAACCCCTGTCATCAAAATGCTCCATGACCCTTTTCAACCCAAAGCTCCATGATCCCTGGCATCACAATGTTCTATAACCCCTGTCATCAAAATGTTCCATTACAATTTTCATCAAATTGCTGCATGACACTCTCATCAAAATTATCCCTGCCCTTCTCATAACAATGCACCACGCCCTTGTCATCAAAATGCTCCGTGACTTTTGTCATCACAAAGCTCCATGACCCTTGACATCACAATGCTCCATGTCATTGTCATCACAATGCTCCATGAACCCTCTCATCATATTGCTCTTGCACTTGTCATCACAAAGCTCCATGACACTTGTCTTCACAATGCTCGATGCCCTTCTCATCACAATGCTCCATGCCCTTGTCATTAAAATCCTCTATGATCATTGTATCACAGTGTTCCGTGCTCTTGTCATCACAATGCTCCATGCCCACTCTCATCACAATAATCCATGAAACATTTCACACCGATGTTTCCTGTCCTTCTCATCACAATGCTCCATTACACCTTTCATAACAATGTTCCATGACCCCTGCCATCACAATGTTCCACGGCCTTGTCATTCACAAGGCTTCATGACACTTGTCATCACAATGTTACAAGACCCCTGTAATCACAATGCTCCATGCCCTTGTCATCACAAAGCTCCATGACGCATGTCATTAGAATGTTCCATGGATTTCTCATCACAATGCTCCATGCCCTTGTCATCACAATGCTCCAAGACACTTTTTATCACAATGCTCCATCCCCCTTTTCATCTCAAAGCTCCATGAATCCTATCATCACAATGCACCATGCCCATTATCATAATGCTTCAGGGTATTTTCATCACAATGAAATCCAAATGCTCCATGACCTCTGTCATCACAATGCTCCAAACCGTTGGGATCACAATGTTCCATAACACTTCTCATCACAACAACCCATGATGCTCATAATCACAATTATCCATGGTCTTCTCATCACTATGCTCCATAAACTTTGTCATCACAATGCTCAATACACTTGTCATCACAATGCTCCCTGACACTTGTCGTCAGTATGCTCCTTGAACACTGTCATGACAAGGCTCCATGCCTTTTTCATCACAATGATCCATGCCCTTTTCATCACAATGCTCCAAGACACCTGTAATCACAATGCTCCATGCACTTGTCATCACAGTGCTCCATGACGCATTCATCAGAATGCTCCATGGCCTTCTCTTCACAATGCTCCATGCCCTTGTCATCACAATGCTCCAAGACCCCTGTAATCACAATGCTCCATGCCGCTTGTCATTATAGCACTCCATGACGCTCGTCATCACAATTATCCATGGTCTTCTCATCACAGTGCTCCACGGTCTTGCCATCACAGTGCTCCATGCCCTGGTCATCACAATGCTCTATGTTCCCTGTCATCACAATTCTCCACGTTCTTGGCATCACTATGTTCCATGACACTTCCCATCACAGTGTTAAATGCTTTGTCATCACAATACTCCACAAGCTTGTCATCAGAATACTCCATGACACTTGTCATCACAATGATCCATGACCCCTGTCATCACAATGCTCCATGAGACGTATCATCACAATGCTACATGCCCTTTCTCATTACAGTGCTCCATGATGCTCGTCACCAGAATTATCCATGGTCTTCTCATCACAGTGCTCCACGGTCTTGCCATAACAATGCTCCATGCCCTGGTCATCACAATGCTCCATGTCCCTTGTCATAACAATTCTCCACGTCCTTGTCATCACAGTGCTCCATAACAGTTCTCATCACAATGTTACATGCCCTTGTCATCACAATTCTCCATGCACTTGTCATCACAATGCCCCATGACCCCTGTCATAGCAAGCTCCATTCCTTTGTCATCACAATGCTTCACAAATTTTTCATCAAAATTCTCAAAGGCCGTTGTCATCACAATGCTCCATGCCCTTGTCATCACAATGCTCCATGACCCTTGTCATCTCAATGCTCCAAGCCCTTGTCGTCACAGTGCTCCATTACCTTTGTCATCACAATCCTCCATAACACTTGGCATCACAATGCTCCATGTCATTGTCATCACAATGGAACATGAAATATGCCATCACAATGCTCCCTGACACCTGTCTTCACAATACTCCATGACCTTGTCATCACAATGCTCCATTCCCTTGTCATCACAATGTGCCATGCCCACTGTCAACACAATTATCCATGAAACTTGTCAGACCAATGCTTCATGCTCCTATCATCACAATGCTACATGACCCCTGTCATCACAATGCTCTGTGTGTCCCGTCATCACAAGGCTCCATGACCTGTGTCACCACAAATGTCAATGTCCTCATCATCACAAGGCTCTGTGAAATGTGTCACCACAATGCTCCATGAACTTTTCATCACAATGCTCAATGTCATTGTCATCACAATGCTCCATGAACGCTCTCATCACATTGCTCCATGACCTTGTCATCACAAAGCTCCATGACGCATGTCATCAGAATGCTCCATGGCCTTCTCATCACAATGTTCCATGCCCTTGCCATCACAATTCAAAATAACCCCTGTCATAACAATGCTCCATGACCCCTGCCATCATGATGTTTCATGGCCTTGTCATCACAAGGCTCCATGCCCTTGTCATCACAATGCTCTAAGACCCCTGTAATCAAAATGCTCCATGCCCCTTTTCATCTCAATGCTACATGAACCCTGTCATCACAATACACCATGCCCATCATCAAAATGCTTCATGCTATTGTCATTTCAATGAAATCAAAATGCTCCATGACCTCTTTCATCACAATGCTACAAATCTTTGTGATCAAAATGTTCCATAACACTTATCATCACAACGCCCCATGACGCTCGTCATCACAGTTATCCATGGTCTTCACATCACAATGCTTCATGACCTTTGTCATCACAATGCTCAATACACTTGTCATCACAATGCTCCCTGACACTTGTCGTCAGTATGCTCCCTTAACCCTGTCATGACAAGGCTCCATGCATTTTTCATCACAATGTTCCATGCCCTTGTCTTCAAAAGCTCCATGATGCATGTCATCCAAACGCTCCATGGCCATCTCATCCCAATGCCACATGCCGTTGTCATCACTATGCCCCAAGACCCCTGTAATCACAATGCTCCATGGCCCTTTTCATCAGAATATTCCATGAGACTTGTCATCACATGTCTCCATGGTCTTCTCATCACAATGCTCCAGTACCTTGTCATCACAAGCCTCCATGGCCCCTGTCATCACAATACTCCATGAAAGTTTTCAGCCCAATGCTCCTTGACCTTCTCATCACAATGCTCCATGACCCCTGTCATCACAATTCTCCATGACTCCTATCATCACAATGATCCATGAAACCTGACAACACAATGATCTGGGACTCTTGTCATCAAAATGCTCCATGCCCTTGTCATCCCAATGCTCCATGACCCCTGTAATCACAATGCTCCATGACACTTGTCATCAGAGTGCTCCATGAAACTTGTCATCACAATGCTCCATGCCTTTGTCAGCAATATGCTACATAATCTTGTCATCAAAATGCTCCATGCGCTTGTCATCACAATCCTTCATGACACTTTGGATCATATTGCTTCATGCCCTTGTCATCTCCCTCTTGCCTTTCTGGTTTTTACAGATTTTCAGATGTCCCTTTTGACCCGTGGGAATTGACAATTCTTTGTAGTGTGGATTTGCATTGTGCGCTTGCTTGATTGTCCAAAAAGGTCGTATGCGTTTTCTCCTGAATATATTCAGGAGAAAACGCATACGCCCTTTTTGGCCAAGTGCATCATTGTCGAAGTTGTGATGCTTTTCCTGTGCTTTAAAGGTGATTCCTATTTACCTCTTGAAATATGTTTTGTGCAATTCTGCTTCATTTTCAAGTCAGCTTCGTGGCCTTCCCTCAACTGATTTTTGGAAGACAGTAGTCCTTTATAACTGTAGGGTTGTGAATTGCTGTCCCCGTGAGCTACAATTTTCAAATCCCATTTTTGGGAGCTGACCGCAAATCCACAATTTTGCTTCAGGACCTATACTTGTTCCAGGGGTGGATATACTGTTCCCTGCGGGTGGCTGAGGCTTTGGTTAATTCTTCTTCCTGACGGGAATTTAGAGTGACATGTGCCCGTCCAAATGCCTACATCTACTCTCTGATTGGTTCTCCCTCTTCCCTTTCATCCTCTGCACAATTAGCAAACTGTGTGAACAAGGAGGTTATAGGGGCTGGCTCTCCTAAGTTGGGAGATTGATAGTAAAGCAGTTGGAATGCCAAACTGGAGCACAAGGAGCGTAAAAATTAGGAGACTTTCAGAAATCTTTCACCATCACAGGGTGTCCATTCTCTAGGTTTCCCATACATGTTATAACTGTAGTGATATTCCCTACTACCTGGAGATTTGGGATCCATTGAATCGTGGCATGCATTACTACTTTAAAGGGTCTGCATTTTCTCTCCCAATCTCACCAGTCCTCTCAGTCCCAAGTGTCCAGCCTTATGTCTCATCCAGCTGTCTTTGCAGATACGGTCATTCCCGGTTTCATCAGAACCCCTGAAGGAATTGTGTAAGAATTTCGCTGTTTTTTTCTTTGTTTTTGTAATTCATTTTTATACTGCCGTTGAGCTGATTTTCACTGACGTGTTTATGCCAGTCTAGACACATTGATTCCCTTATGTAGACAAATCAATACATAGGTTTTAAGATTCTCACTAGTCAGATATATTCCTCTGTGTGGAATAGGGGGTTTGAGTCCCGTTCACTGAGTAAGGGGTAGGTCTCGTCTATTCTCTATTTGGTTTATGGAATGGTACCTGTGCTAATATCAAACTCTGGTTTTATGCATCACCCCAACTCTCCTATACCATTAAACAGGTATAAGAGTGTTTTCTAAATGTGAGACTCTGTTCTCTTTCTTAATTCAGTTCATGTGTTGTGATGTTGACATTCCCTCTGTAAGTGATATCTTATGAATAGATTCTTTTTCTGTGTGACTAATTTCACTTAGAATCATCATACCTAAATCCACTCTTTATGCTGCTACTGGCCTTATGACATTGATTCCACGTCTGAGTGATATTCCGTTGTACAAAATTACCACAAGTAATTTATGCATTTCTGTTTTTCCTGGGATATTTTAGGTGTACCGAAGTTGAGGTTCTTGTATGCAGAGCAGCCCTAAACTTTGGGGTGCCAATGTCTTGTTGATATTTAGTCTTCCCAAGTTATATGTCCATGAGTTGAAGTCCCCTTTGCTCGGGGGCTTTGTATTCAAATGTTTTAGGAAACAGCATACATTTCTTCAGAGTGGCTCTTGGATATTTATACCCCACCCATCAGCGTGACTAGGCTCCCTGTTCTCCATGGCCTCTCCAGCATTTCTGGTTTGTACACATTTTTTGGATGGCCTTTCTGAGCAGTGGAAATTGAGACTTCTTTGTTGTGCGGATTTGCATTTCCCGCTTGGTTGGTTGGCCAAAAACTCTGTATGTGTTTTTTGCCTGAAGATATTCACGAAAAAAAGGCATACACCCTTTTGCCCAACTACATCATTTTAGAAATTCTGCTGTTTTTCATATGCTTTAAATGTGAGTACAATCTACCTTTTGAAATCTGTTTCCTGCAATTCTGCCTCTCATTCAGATCCTCTTCGTTGCCTTACCTGAATATATTTTTGGACGTTGGTTATCATTTATATCTTTGCAGGTCTTTGAATTGTCTGCTCCTGAGCTCCATTTTGCAACTCGCTTTTTTGTGAGCTGGCCGCCAAACCATTGGATTGATTCTGGCCCTATTCTGGTTCTGAGGAGGCAGGCTGAGCCTTTGGTTAATTCTTCTTCTAATGGGAAATTAGAGTGACATGTGCCTGTCAAAAATCCTACAGCTAATCTCTCATTGGTTCCCCCCTTCCCATTTATCCTCTGCACAAATTGCAAACTGTGTGAAACAGGAGGTTAAAGGTGCTGATTCTCAAAGTGGGGAGAATTTTAGTAATGTGGCTGGAATGGCGAACCCCAGCACCAGGAGATCAAAAATGAGGTGCACTTTAGACACCTTTCCTGAGCACACGGTGTACATTCATCTCGGTTTCGCAGGCATGTTTTCGCTGTCAGAAGATTCCCTTGAACCTGCCGATTTGGGACCCATGGAATGGGTACCAGGCAGTATTACTTTAAAAGGTCTGCATTTCCTCACCCAGCCTCTCTAAAATCTCTTAGCCTGCATAGCTTCCAGCCTTATATATCATCCTGCTGTGGGTCTACATGTGTTCAATCCATGTTACATCGTAGCCCTTCAACAAAAGTTGTAAGAATTTTTGTCTGTCTCACTGTTTTTATAAATATTTTTCAATTTATTTTTATATTGGTTACAGCTGATTTTCAAAGCTCTGTTTTTTGCTGCTGTACATCCACTTGATTCATGTACTGTGAGACAACAATACATTCTTTTTCAGATGCTTACGAGTCATATGTATTATTGTCCAGTGACTTGAGTGGGCTGAGTGCTGTTCTTTGAGGTACCGTGTAGGCCTTGTCAGTTATTCAATTTGGTACTTGGAATGGTATATTTGCTAATTTCAACCTCCTGGATAATACCTCACCATTCCCCACCTTTCCCATTTAGCAGCCTTATGTCTATTTTCTACATATTTGACTATGTTTCTGTTTTGTAGTTTATTTCATGTGTAGCCATTTTTGATTCCACCTTTAAGTGACATCTTATGATATGTGTCTTTTTCTTTCTGACATATGTCCCTTAGAATGATCGTATGTAACTCCTCCAGAGTTGTTCCAACTGGCCTTATTTCATTGATTTCGGGATGAGTAATATTCCACTCTACATAAGTAACCATCTCTTTTATCCATTTTATCCTTCCAGGGACATTTAGGTTATATCCAAGTGGAGGCCCTTTTTAACAGAGAGGTGGTAAACGTTGGGGTGCCTGTTTACTGTCCATTTTTGTTTTTCCCAAGGTATACGCCCATGAGTGCAAGTGCCCTATGCTCTGTAGCTCATCTTTTAGATGTTTTAGCAAACACAATACACTTCTCCAGAGTGGCCGTTGGCAAATTACATTTCCACTATCAGCCTCACAGGGCTCCCTTTTCTCCTCACCCTGTCCTGCATTTCTGGTGTTTACACTTTATATGGATGGCCCTTCTGACTGATGTGAAGTGATACATTTTGTAGTATTGATTTCCAGTGCCCACCTGTTTTGTTGGATAAAACGTGTGTATGGCCTTTACTTGAATATATTCAGAAAAAATGCATACGCCCTTTTGTGCCAACTGCATCATTGGTGATACTGAGCCCCTTTTCTTGTGCTTTAATGGGGAGTCCTTTCTACCTCTTCAAATCTGTTTCCTGCCACTCTCCCTTGCTTACAAGTCCTTTTCTGTGACTTACCTTAAGACATTTTTCGACGATAGATATTTTCAACTCTGCAGTTTCATGAATTTTAGTGCCCCTGAGTTCCATTTTTCAACTTGTGTTTTTGGAAACTGGACACAAAACAGCGGGATTTCCTCTAGACCTATTCTGTTTCCGTGGGCAATTCTAGCCTTTGATGAATTTGCCTTCCAGATTGGAAATTAGAGTGGCATGTGCCTGTCCGAACACCTAAGACTTGTCTCTAAATTTTTCTCATCCTTCCGCTTCATCCTCTGGACAAATTCCAAACTGTGTGCAACAGGATGTTGACGGTGCTGATATCCCCAAGTGAGGAGATTGTCAGGAAAGATGCTGGAGGGGTGAACCCGAGCACCAGGCGATGAGGAGAAGAGGTGTCTTTTCCAAACTCTTTCCGATCAAACGGTGTACCATCCTCTAGGTGTGACAGGCATGTTTTAGCTGTAGGAAGGGTCCCGTGCATGGAAGGAGAACACCAGGGATTTTTCCAAATCAGTGCCTCCCCGTACCCCAAACTGGGGAATTTTTAAGCTACAGCTACACATATGTCCATTAAGGGCCTTGGGAAATAGGCAGAGCCCAAACTTTAGATGATTGAAATCTTCAGGGTCAGAAGCGTTCACCATCGGCCTTGCTTAGGTTACATTTTATCTGTCATTGATAGATGATGTCAATAAAAATATCTATTCTTTTTTCAGATTATTTCCCCTTATAGGTTATTGCAAAATATTCAGTGTAGTTCCCTGTGCTATACAGTTGTTCCTTGTGAATGATCTATTTTATACATAGCAGTGTGTATGTGTTAATCCCAAACTGTTAATTTATCCCTTGTCCTACCTTTCCCCTTTGGTAATAATAAATTATAAGATTTTATACTTCTCAGAAATGGGGGAGCTGAAAGAGAGGTATCCTTTTCAATGGAAAATCATTCTAAACAAGATTGAAGCTTCAGCCAAGAGTATTTGATGTACATCCATGGAAATAAATCACTTCATTTCTCTAATGTTGACCTGACAAATAAGACAGACGTCTTCACTGAACTTGCTTATAGTAAAGTGATGGAAATATCAAAGGTAAGTCTTAGAAACATCTTATTTTACCCGAGCATTATACACTGCTCTGTGTTAACTACACTTTGGCTCACACATCTGTTCATTGAAGTTAAAATGTTCTCAATTTCTGTTACTGATCCTCCAGAGTGGACCCCAACAGAAATCCCCGTGCCCAGTGTCATTGGAGCCAACAGATCAAGACTGAGTTTGGTTCAGAAGCAAAGGAAACATTATTTTGAAAACAGAATGGAGAGGTGAGAGCGTGCAGTCTCCCACGGGCTGTGGGCTGGGCTGCTGTGTAGGGATCCCGGCAGCGTCAGTGGGAGGGAGGGGATGGAGCTCTCGAGGGCTGGGTTGGCTGCAGCTCAGGCTCTATGCCGTGGAGTCTGCATGGGACCCCTCTAACTGGGGTGTCGACCCAGCCATTCTGCACTAGGAAATCGGGTCTGAAGTGCCGGGTGTGGGACCTCTGCATGCGGAACCCTAGGAGCACGTGAAATTAGACAAAGCACAAAGGAAAAATAGATTAGACTTTATTTTATTGCCCAGGTTCTCTTTTTATCTCACAGGAATTTTTAATGAACGTTGCCAGAGACGAACACCTCCTCTGCTTTTTGTTCCGTTCCTCATTCTTGGGGTGTTGAGGGTGCAGACCCCTCTTTTGTAACTGCTTCATGCTGTGGTGGCAGCCCTGATACCTGGGGGGAGGGGCAAAACGTCTCCCCACCAGCCTCCAGGTGAGGTTGATTGTCCCAAGGCCTCCTGCCTCACTTCTCGTCTGCCTGATCACCAGCATTGGATGTGTTGTAGATTCTAATGACCTTTAAGGGTCCAGGAAAGTGATGCGCAGAGATGCTGAGGTGGCAGGTTTCACCCCACCCCACATTTGTACAGAGACCTTAGGCTGACGGTTTTTGCCAGCCTAGATGCTCTGACCATTAGTCTGTGCTTTCTTTAATTAGGTCCCTGAATTAATGTACAAACAGCACCATGTGTCAGAACCCTGCCCGCGCAACTCCCAGACAGTCCAGGGTCAGTGGTGATCCAGGACCATGACCTCCACTGAGTCAACGGCATTTAGAAGTAGCCAGCAGTCCAGCCGGTCATATTGGCCACCATCACTGCGGTGTCTGTAGGGTTTTCTATGGTGAAAGCGTGATACACGTTTCCCCCGCCAAGCTTATTAGCTCCCCTCTGGGTGCAGTAACTCCTGCAAGCAGTAGTCTGCTCTTCCGGGGCACAGTCTTGTTGTTTTCTGAGAGAAACTCCAGGTCAAGTGATGGTCACACCAGTCATCTTGGGGCCCCGTGGCCCCCGTTTGTCTCTCTGGAGGTGGAATTGGAGGGCCTCCTCACTCGATGTCAGTGTGTCCACAGAGCGACACCTGCAACTTCAGGGCATGATGGGTGGTTAGGATCACGACGTGGAGTCCTTTTCCCTTAGGAGGGAGCTGGCCTTGTGGGCTGCTGATTTCTAGCTTTTTAGATACCCCAGTATCCTGGCCTGATGAGTTGGTGGGCAAAGCCCTTGGTGACCATAGTTTATCATACCTGAAGGGCATTCTTGTGTTGCTCCATTTCAAGTGGTCCCAGTTTTTGCACTAAGTCTCCAAGGGCAATTAACCTTTGACCGGGTATGTAAAGGTCAAAGGGTTTAGCTAAATTAGGGAGTTCCTGGGCAAGGGTCTAAATTGACTGCTCTTTCCATTCTTGAAAGGCTGCTTCTGGATTCTATTCAAAAAGATCATCATCTTTTCGTGTCAGTGTTTCAGGTAGAGGCCCAGCTATCAGACTGTAGTTAGGGATCCAGATGCAGAAAACCTTGGCCTCCCCAGGAACCCCTAAGCTGTCTTCTAGTTTTAGAAGAGGTAAGGCTGCAAATGGCTTCTTCCCTATCCTGGGATGCGTTTCTCCGAATATCTGTGAGAATGAAGCCCAGGCATGTCACCTGAGCCTGGGATATTTGAGCCTTTTTCTTGGACACCTTCTATCCTTTCTTGGCTAGGTAGTTCAGAGGCGTCTTTAGTAGGCCTGGCGATCAGAATGTCATCTGCATATTGAAGGAGGGTTCCCTTTTACAGAGGTAGAACTTTTAGGTCTTTAGAGGACATTTCCCCAATGATGGTGTGGGGATTTTTGAACCATTGGGGCAGGACGGCCCAGCATTATTGCTCGTGTTGCATGTTGTGTCCTGCCACTCACAAGCCAAAAATTCTTGTGACTCTGAGATGAATGGAGTACAAAAGAAGGCATCATTGAAGTGTA
The DNA here is from genome assembly GCF_964341445.2 of Mesoplodon mirus. Taxonomy (NCBI): domain Eukaryota; kingdom Metazoa; phylum Chordata; class Mammalia; order Artiodactyla; family Ziphiidae; genus Mesoplodon; species Mesoplodon mirus. The sequence goes on from NW_028295734.1 coordinate 1,468,659, forward strand.
ATACAGAATTTCATGGCCTGGTGGATGGTAGAATGAGCAGCAGGGTGTATGAAATAGGAGCTACTGGATGTATATCCTCGGTGGCTTCACTGACTGTCCTGATATCCTTTACCAGGTCTCCAGCAGCCCATGGGGCTCTCGTGGTCAGGCCAATCCCAGGATATGGAGCTCACCTGGGCTGCACCACCCATCCCGACAGCCCACGGGGCTCTCGTGTTCAAGTCCCTCCCAGGGTATGGAGCTCACCTGTGCAGCTACCCAGCAGCCCATGGGGCTCTCCTAGTCAGGCCCTTCCCAGGATACAGAACTCCCCTGGGCAGGTACCCCAGCAGGGCTGGACACACAGGAACTGTGCACATAGCCCACCTTGCAGAGAACCCCCAGCTCACCTGTCGCTCATAGCTGACACAGAACACCTCAGAGCAGGACTTGAACTAACAAACAGCAGCTCTGACAGGTCTGTGACCCTGGCTATCACTCTGTGCAGCCTCTCTTTGCCTGGTCTTCCAGACACTTCCACTGCAGCCAGGGCACCAGGCCTCTGTCTCCACCCACCATCACTCCTCTCCCTGACTCCTGGGTTCCTCTCATTAGGATAGGGTCTTCTTGAAGTTCTTTTCCACTCATGGACAAGATAAAATGATAAGAAAACAAGCCGCAGCTGCAGCCCCTTGTCTATCCTGACTCTCAAGGGCCCACACCTGTTCCTTGGGCCTGGCCCGTTTAGCAAGATTCATTTTCTGCAAATGTGAGCCCCTGAGGGGTGAGGATTGGCTGATTTGGGCAGCCTGACACTGCCTGCCAACCCTCCCCAGGTGTGCCTGGGTTGAGGTCAATATAAACACCTCACCAGTCAGCAAGAGCCCCTGTAGCTGTGCCTGATGCCATATTCTCTGCCCCGTCAGCAGTGTCGGGGCTGGGGTGGTGGTAGGGAGTGAGGGGCCCTGGCTTTATGGGTGGCCCAATGTGAGTGGGGCTCTGCTGGACTTTTCGCAGGAGATGCTAGGCTGCCACCTGCTAAAGAAGAGGATGTGTCATCCATACCTGCCGCTGGATTTTCTCCCCAGGCAGAGGTGAGGAAGTAAAAAAGCAGTGTGGGCCATGGCAGGAGGGGTATCTCAGGCAGGGAAATGGAAAGCTTCCAGAAGGGCATCTGGGGCCAGGACCATCCTGGCTGGCCTGCAGGCACCAAGTCGGCCTGCGTGCTGTCGCTGGTGTGGCTCCACAGCCCTTCCTCTAGGCTTGCAAGTACTTGTACATATCCAGGTGTTTTACCTGGAAAGGGTGGGAAGAGTTCAGCTGCAGCAGAACTGGGGCTCAGCTTACATTTACTCACAGACGCCTCAAAACAGTCCCCCAGCTTTGCAATGAGGATGCTCCTTGTGGGGGGTAGTGCTGCTGACTGCATGGGAGACGATTTCCCACCTCTGACCAACTTAAGAATTTTTTACCACTGGAGCAAGTGCCCTGATACGATTTTCCTCTGTATCACTGGTGGGTTCTGTTTTTTTTTTTTTATTTTTATTTTTTTCTTTTTGGTTCAAGGTAGATTTTATTTATTCCTCTTTTTTTTTAATTTTGGAGATATAAACATGGCAATAATGCATTAATATAAAGACGTCTATGTGAAGGGAAAAACTTTTTTTCTGTTTTAATTTATTAAATGTTATTTATTTATTTTTATTTTTTAAAAATTTATTTATTTCTTTTATACAGCAGGTTCTTATTGGATATCTATTTTATACATATAAGTGTGCACATGTGAATCCTAGTCTCCCAATTCATCCCACCACCACCCTCACATGGTGTTCCCGACTTGGTGTCCATATGTTTGTTCTCTACATCTGTGTCTCTATCTCTGCCCTGCAAACCGGTTCATCTGTACCATTTTTCTAGGTTCCACATATATGCATTAATATACAATATTTGTTTTTCTTTTTCTGACTTACTTCACTCCGTATGACAGTCTCTAGATCCATCAAGGTCTCTACAGATGACCCAATTTCATTCCTATGTATGGCTGAGTAACATTCCATTGTATATATGTACCACGTCTTTATCCATTCGTCTGTCTGTGGTCACTTAGGTTGCTTTCATTACCTGGCTATTGTAAATAGTGCTGCAATGAACATTGTGGTGAATGTGTCTTTTTGATTTATGGTTTTCTCTGGGTATATGCCCAGTAGTGGGATTGCTGGATTATTTGGTAATTCTATTTTTAGTTTTCTAAGGAACCTCCATACTGTTCTCCATAGAGACTGTATCGATTTACATACCCAACAATAGTGGAAGAAGGTTCCTTTTCTCCACACCCTCTCCAGCATTTGTTGTTTGTAGATTTTCTGATGATGTGATGTGATGCCTCATTGTAATTTCAATTTCCATTTCTCTAATAATTAGTGATGTTGAGCAGATTTTCATGTGCGTACTGGCCATCTCTATGTCTTCTTGGAAGAAATATCTATTTAGATCTTCTTCCATTTTTGTATTGGGTTGTTTGTTTTATTAATATTGAGCTGCATGAGCTGTTTATATATATTGGAGATTAATCATTTGTCCATTGATTCGTTTGCAATTATTCTCTGCCATTCTGAGGGTTGTCTTTTCACCTTGTTTGTGGTTTCCTTTGCTTTGCAAAAGTTTTTAAGTTTCATTATGTCCCATCTGTATAGTTTTCTTTTTTACTTCATTACTATAGGAGGTGGATCAAAAAAGTTCTTGCTGGGATTTACGTCAGAGTATCCTTCGTAAGTTTTCCTCTCAGAGTTTTATACTGTCTGGTCTTACATTAAGGTCTCTAATCCATTTTGAATATATTTTTATGTATGGTGTTGGGGAGTGTTCTAATTTCATTCTTTTACATGTAGCTGTCCATATTTCCCAGCACCAATGATTGAAGAGACTGTCTTATCTCCATTGTATAGTCTTGCCTCCTTTGTCATAGATTAGTTGATCATAGGTGTGTAGGTTTATCCCTGGGCCTTCTTCCTTTTTATTTTTTTCCTTTTATATGTTTATTGGAGTATAATTGATTTACAATGGAGTGTTCGTTTCTGCTGTATAACAAAGTGAATCTGCTATACATATACAAATATCACCAGATCCCCTCCCTCTTGCATCTCCCTCCCACACTCCATATCCCACACCTTTATGTGGTCACAAAGCACCGAGCTGATCTCCCTGTTCTATGTGGCTGCTTCCCAGTAGCTATCGGTGTTACATTTGGTAATGTATTTATGTCCATGCCACTCTCTCACTTCGTCCCAGCTTACCCATCCCCCTTCCGGTGTCCTCAAGTCTTTCTCTATGTCTGTGTCCTTAATCCTCTCCTGCCACTAGGTTCTTCAAAATCTTTTTTTTTCTTCATTAGATTCTGTATATCTCTGTTAACATACAGTATTTGTTTTTCCCTTTCTGACTTACTTCACTGTGTAGGACAGATTCTAAGTCCATCCAGCTCAGTACAAATATCTCAGTTTTGTTTCTTTTTATGGCTGAGTAATATTCCATTGTATATATGTGCCAGATCTTCTTTATCCATTCATCTGTCGATGGACACTTAGGTTGCTTCCATGTCCTGGCTATTGCAAATAGAGCTGCAATGAACAATTTTCTACATAACTCTTTTTGAATTATGGTTTTCAAAATGCAAATGCCCAGTAGTTGGATTGTTGTGTCATATGGTACTTCTATTGTTAGTTATTTAAAGGAACCTCCGTACTGTTCTCCCTAGTGGCCATATCAATTTACATTCCCACCCACAGTGCAAGTGTGTTCCCTTTTCTCCAATAAAGGCCTCTCCAGCGTTTATTGTTTTGTAGATTTTTTTGATGATTGCCACTCTGACTGCTGTGAGGTGATACCTCAGGGTAGTTTTGGTTTGCATTTCTCTAATGATTAGTCATGTTCAGCATCCTTTCATGTGTTTCTTGGTAATCTGTATATCTTCTTTGGAGAAATGTCTATTTAGGTCTTCTGCCCGTTTTTGGATTGGGTTGTTTGTTTTTGTGATATTGAGCTACATGAGGTGCTTGTAAAGTTTGGAGATTAATCCTTTGTCAATTGCTTCATTTGAAAATATTTTCTCCCATTCTGAGGGTTGTTTTTGCATCTTGTTTATGTTTTCCTGTACTGCATAAAAGCTTTTAAGTTTCATTAGGTCCCATTTGTTGATTTCTGTTTTTATTTCCATTTCTCTAAGTGGTGGGTCCAAAAGGATCTTGCTGTGATTTATGTCATAGAGTGTTCTGCCTATGGTTTCCTCTAAGTGTTTTATAGTGTCTGGTCTTATATTTAGATCTCTAATCAATTTAGAGTTTATATTTGTGTATGGTGTTATGGAGTGTTCTACTTTCATTCTTTTATGTGTAGGGGTCCAGTTTTTCCAGCACCAATTACTGAAGAGACTGTCTTTGCTCCATTGTATATCCTTAGCTCCTTTGTTATAGATGAGATAGCCATAGGTATGTAGGTTTATCTCTGGGCTTTCTGTCCTGTTCCATTGATCTGTGTTTATGCCAATCTACATACACTTGATTCCATTATGGAGACATATAAATACATAGGTTTCAAGGTTATTACCAGTCAGATATATTCCTCTTCAGTGAATAGGGTGTTTTGTGTCCAGTTCATTGAGAAAGGAGTAGGTCTTGTCTATTACATATTTGGTATATGGAATGGGATCTGTGCTAATTTCAAACTCTGATTTTACACATCACCCCACGGCACCTTTCCCCTTAAGGAGGCATAATTGTGTTTTCTAAATGTGTAACTCTGTTCTCTTTTGAAATTCAGTTCATGTGTGGCCATGTTTACATTTCCTCTATAAGTCATATATTACAATAAGTTTCTTTTCCTTTGTGGCTCATTTCACTTAGCATCATCGTACCTAAAGCCACTCAATATGCTGCTATTGGCCTTATGACATTGATTTTATGTCTGAGTGACATTCCATTGTATATAAGTACCACAACATCTATATCCATTTTTTTTTCCTTTACTGGGATATTTAAAGTGTACTGAAGTCGAGGTTCTTGTAAACAGAGCAGCCCTAAAGATTGGGCTGTCTGTGTGTTGTGGATTTTTAGTTTTCCCAAAATACACGTCCATGAGTGGAAGTGTGCTATGCTCTGTAGCTCTGTTTTAGAAAACAACATACAGTTCTCCAGAGAGGCTGTTGGCAATTTACATCCTGTCCATCGGCGTAACCAGGCTCCCTTTTCTCCATGGCCTGTCCTGTATTTGTGGTTTTTACACTATTTGTGGATGGCCCTTTTGACTGGAGGTAAGGGACACTTCTCTGTAGTGTGGATTTCCAATGCCTGATGGCTTGCTTGGCCAAGAAGGGCATATGCATTTTTTCCCGAATATATTCAAGAAAATACACATAGTCCCTTTTCAGCCAAGGGCAACATTGTCGAAATTCTGTCGCTTTTCATGTGCTTTAAAGACGACTCCAATCTACCTCTTGAAATCCGTTTCCTTCAATTCTGCCTTGCATTCAAATCCTCTTCACTGCCTTACCTCAATATATTTCTGGATGATAGTTGTCCTTTATAACTCTGCAAGTTTGTGAATTGCTGTGCCCCTGATTTTCATTTTTCAACTCGCCTATTTGTGAGCTGGCTGCAATACTGCAGCATGGCTGTAGGCCCTAGTCTGGTTCTGGGGTTTCAGGCTGTGCCTTTGGTTAATTATTCTTCCTGATGGGAAACTAGAGTGACATGTGCCCATCCAAACACCTACAGCTTATCTCTCATTTATTTCACCTCTTCCTGTTCATCCGCTGCACAATTTGCAAACTGTGCATAACAGGATGGTAAAGACGCTGACACTCCAAGTCGGGAGATTTTGAGTTATGCAGATGGAATGGCGAAGCCGAGCACGACAAAAGGAAAAGTGAGGTACCTTTTAGAAAACTTTCCCAATTACACAGTGTACCATCCACTGGGTTTCCCATGCATGATTTAACTGTATGAGGATTCCCTTACACCTGGAGAGTTGGGACCACGAGAATGGGTAGCACACAGTATTGCTCTAAGTGGTGTTCTTTTGTTCACACAACCTCAGCAATCTTGTCCGCCCCAAGTGTCCAGTCTTATGTCTCATCCAGCTGTGGGTGTAAAGGTGGTCAATCTAGCTTGCATCACAGGCCCTGAACGTAATTTTTAAGACTTTCTCTCTGTTTTTGCATTTTGCTTTTGAAATTTATTTTTATAAGTGGGTTTAACTGAATTTCAGTGCTGTGTTCATGCCGTTATACACAGACATGATTCCTTTATGGAGACATGAGAATACATATGTTTTAAAATTCTTAGAGTCATATATATTCCTCAGAAATGAATAAGGGTTTTTGAGTCCAGTTCATTATGCCGGGAGTAGGTGCAGTCTATTAAATACTTGGTTTATGTAACGGTATGTGTGCTAATTTAAAACTGTGGTTTTATGCATCACCTCACCTCGCCTTTCCCATTAAGCAGGAAGAAGATTCTTTTCTAAATGTGTGACTCTGTTGTGTTTCTAATTCAGTTCATGTGTAGTCATGTGTACACTCACACTATGAGTGATATCTTATGATAAGACTTGTTACTCTGTTATCTTTCCTAAATCAGTTCATGTGTAGCCATGTTTACAGGACCTTCATAAGTGATATCTTATGATAAGTTTCTTTTTCTGTGTGACTTATTTCACTTAGAATCATCGTACCTGAGACCACTCATTTTACTGCTACTGGCCTTATGACATTATTGTCATGGCTGAGGGATATTCCATCGTACGTAAGTACCACAATTTCTTAAATCATTTTTGTCTTTCCTGGGATATTTAAGGTGTACCCAAGTTGAGGTTCTTGTAAGCAGTGCAGCCCTAAATTTGGGCATGGATGTGTCTTATCGATTTTCAGTTTTCCAAAGGTATATTCCCTAGACGGGAACTGCCCTTGGATTTTTAGCTCTGTTGTTTATTTGATATAGGGAACACAATGCACTCCTCCAGAGAGGTAGTTGGCAATTTATATCCTGCCCTTTAGACTAACAAGGTTCACGTATCTCCAGGGCCTATCTTGACTTTCTGGTTTCTACACATTTTTCGGATATCCCTTTTGACCTGTGGGAAGTGATCGTTCTTTTAGTGAAGATTTGCATTGCCCGCTTGCTTGCTTGGCCAAAAAGGGCATATGCTTTCTTTCCTGAATATATTCAGGATAAAACACATACGCCCTTTTTGGCCAAGTGCATCACTGTCGAAGTTGTGCCCCTCTTCATGTGCTTCAAAGTCGATTCCAATGTACTTCATGAAATCTGTTTCCTGTTATTCTGCCTCATTTTCAAATCCGCCTCATTGCCTTCCCTCAATAGATTTTTGGAGGAGAGTTGTCCTTTATTACTCTGCCAATTTGTGAATTGCTGTGCCCCTGAGCTCCATTTTTCAGCTCGCTTTTTTGTGATCTGACCGCAAATCCACAATTTTGGTTCAGGACTTATACTCGTTCCTACAGGCTGGCTGAGACTTTGGTAAATTCTTCTTCCTGATGGGAAATTAGAGTGACATGTGCCCGTCCAAATGCCTAAAAACTACTCTCTCATTGGTTCTCCCTCTTCCCTTTCATCCTCTGCCAAATTGGTAACCTGTGCGAACCAGGAAGTTAAAGGGGATGTCTCTCCAAGTAGGGATATTGATAGTAAAGCAGTTAAAAGGTCAAACCGGAGCACCAGAAGAGGGACTATTCGTTGAGTTTTAGATACCATTCGTATCCACAGTGTGTCCATTCTCTAGGATTCCCGTACATGTTATAGCTGTAGTAATATTCCCTTCACCCTGGAGAGTTGGGACCAATGCAATATGTGCTACGCATTATTGCTTTAAAGGGTCTTCATTTGCTCACCCAATCTCACCAATCCTCTCAATCACAAGTATCCAGCCATAAGACACATCCAGCTGTCATTGTAGATATGGTCATTTCAGGTTTCATCAGAGCCCCTGAAGGAATTGTAAAGAAATGTAAATTGTAAAGTTTCTTTTTTTGTGTGACTTATTTCACTTAGAATCATCGTACCTGAATCCACTCATTTTGCTCCTACTGGTCTTAAGACATTGATTTCATGGCTGAGGGATATTCCATCGTACGTAAGTACCACAAATTTTTGAACCATTTTTATATTTCATGGGATATTTAAGGTGTAACCAAGTTGAGCTTCTTGTAAGCAGTGCAGCCCTAAATATTGGGGTGTCTCTGTCTTATTGATTTTCAATTTTCCCAAGGTATATTCCCTAGACTGGAAGTGCCCTTGGCTCTATAGCTCTGTTGTTTACTTGTTTTAGGGAACACAATGCACTCCTTCAGAGAGGCAGTTGGCAATTTACATCCCGCCCATCAGCATAACAAGGCTCCCTGTTCTCCAGGAACTGTCTTGCCTTTCTGATTTTTAAATATTTTGCGGATGTCCCTTTTCACAGGTGGGAAGTGATACTTCTTATTAGTGCAGATTTGCATTGCCTGCTTGCTTGCTTGGCCAAAAAGGGCGTATGCGTTTTCTCCTGAATATATTCAGGAGAAAACGCATATGCCCTTTTTGGCCAAGTGCATTATTGTAGAAGTTGTGACCCTCTTCCTGTGTTTAAAGATGATTCCAACGCACCTCTTGAAATCTGTTTTTTGATATTCTGCCTCGCATTGATGGCCGCCTCGTTGCGTTTCCTCACCAGATTTTTGGATGCTAGTTGTCCTTTATTACTCTGCCAGTTTGTGAATTGCTTTGCCCCTGAGGTCCATTTTTCAACTCGATTTTTGTGAGCTGAATGCAAGTCCAAAATTTTGGTTCAGGAACTATACTGTTTCCTGGTGTGTGGCTGAGACTTTGGTCAATTGTTCTTCTTGCCAGGAAATCAGAGTGACATATGCCCCTCCAAATGTCTAACAACTACTCTCTCATTGGTTCTCCCTCTTCCCTTTCATCCTCTGCCAAATTGGCAACTTGTGTGAAACAGCAGGTTAAAGGGGCTGTCTCTCCAAGTTGGGAGATGGATAGTAAAGCAGTTGGAAACTAAAACCGGAGCAACAGGAGAGGGACTATTAGTTGAGGTTTAAAAACCTTTCATATTCACAGTGTGTCCATTCTCAAGGTTTCCCGTACATGTTATAGCTGTAGTAATATTACCTTCAACCTGGAGAGTTGGGACCCATGGAATGGGTGCCACACATTATTGCTTTAAAGGGTCTGCATTTCCTTACACAATCTCACCTATCGTCTCACACCCAAGTGTCCAGCATTATGCCACATCCAGCTCTCGTTGTAGATAGGGTCATTCCAGATTTCATTAGAGACCCTGAAGGAATTTTAAAGAATTTCCCTGTTTTGTTGTTTTGTTTTTGAAATTCCTTTTTATAGTGGGTTTGAGCTGATTCTAACTGCCATGTTTATGCCAGTCTAGACACACTTGTTTCCCTTATGGAAACATATCAATACATAGGTTTTAAGATTCTTACTAGTCAGATATATTCCTCTGCGGGGAATATAGGGTGTTGAGTCCCTTTCACTGAGGAAGGTGTAGGTCTGGTCTATTCCGTATTAGGTTTTTGGAATGGTACATGTGCTTATATCAAACTCTGGTTTTATGCATCAGCCCACCTCTCCATCACCCTTAAGCAGGCATAAGATTTTTTTCTAAATGTGAGACTCTGTTCTCTTTCCTAACTCAGTTCATGTGTAGCCATGTTTACAGGATCTTCATAAGTGATATCTTATGATAAGCTTCGTTTTCTGTGTGACTTATTTCACTTAGAATCATCGTACCTGAATCCACTCATTTTGTTGCTACTGGTCTTATGACATTGATTTCATGGCTGAGGGATATTCCATCGTACGTAAGCACCACAGTTTTTTGAACCATTTTTATCTTTCCTGGGATATTTCCGGTGAACACAAGTTGAGGTTCTTGTAAGCAGTGTAACCCTAAATTTGAGGGTGGCACTGTCTTATTGATTTTCAGTTTTCCCAAGGTATATTCCCTAGACTGAAAGTGCCCTTGGCTCTGTAGCTCTGTTGTTTACTTGTTTTAGGGAACACAATGCACTCCTCCAGTGAGGCAGTTGGCAATTTACATCCCGCCCATCAGCATAACCAGGCTCCCTGTTCTCCAGGGCCTGTCTTACCTTTCTGGTATTTACATATTTTGAGGTTGTCCCTTTTGACCGGTGGGAAGAGATAATTCTTTGTAGTGCAGATTTGCATTGCCCGCTTGCTTGCTTGGCCAAAAAGGGTGTATGCGTTTTCTCCTGCATATATTCAGGGGAAAATGCATATGCACTTTTGGGCGAAGTGCATCATTGTCGATGTTGTGTCCCTCTTCCTGTGCTTTACAGGTGATTCCAACGTACCTCTTGAAATCTGTTTCCTGCTATTCTGCCTCGCTTGCAATTCCGCCTCTTTGCCTTCCCTCAACAGATTTTGGGATGATAGTTGTCCTTTATTACTCTGCCAGTTTGTGAATTGCTGTGCCCTTGAGCTCCATTTTTCAACTCTTTTTTTGTGAGCTGAATGCATGTCCAAAATTTTGGTTCAGGAACTATGTTGTTTCCCGGTGGGTGGCTGCAACTTTGGTTAATTCTTCTTCCTCCCGGGAATTTAGAGTGACATATGCCCGTCCAATTGCCTAACAGCTACTCTCTCATTGGTTCTCCCTCTTCCGTTTCATCTTCTGCCAAATTGGCAACCTGTGAGATCCAGGAGGTTAAGGGGCTGTCTCTCCAAGTTGGGAGATTGATAGTAAAGAAGTTGGAAAGTCAAACCGGAGCACCAGGAGAGGGAATATTCGTTGAGTTTTAGAGACCTTTCGTATTCACAGTGTGTCCATTCTCTAGGTTTCCCGTACATGTTATAGCTGTAGTAATATTCCCTTCAACTTGGAGAGTTGGGAACCATGGAATGGGTGCCACGCATTATTGCTTTAAAGGGTCTGCATTTGCTCACCCAATCGCACCGTTCGCCTCAGTTCCAAGTGTCCAGCCTTATGCCATATCGAGCTGTCATTGTAGACAAGGTCATTCCAGGTTTCATCAGAGACCCTGAAGGAATTGTAAAGAATTTCCCTGTTTTTTTGTTTTGTTATTGAAATTCCTTTTTATAGTCGGTTTGAGCTGATTCTCGCTGTCATGTTTATGCCAGTCTAGGCACACTTGATTGCCTTACGGAGACATAACAATACATAGGTTTTAAGATTCTTACTAGTCAGATATATTCCTCTGCGGGAAATATGGGGTTTTGAGTCCCTTTTACTGAGGACGGTATAGGTAGGTCTTGTCTATTCCATAGTTGGATTTTGGAACGGTACATGTGCTTATATCAAACTCTGGTTTTCTGCATCACCCCACCTCTCCTTCCCCCTTAAGCAGGCATAAGAGTGTTTTCTAAATGTGAGACTCTGTTCTCTTTCCTAACTCTGTTCATGTGTAACCATGTTTACAGGATCTTCATAAGTGATGTCTTATGATAAGCTTCTTTTTCTGTGTGACTTATTTCACTTAGAATCATCGTACCTGAATCAGGTCATTTTGCTGCTACTGGTCTTATGACATTGTTTTCACGGCTGAGGGATATTCCATCTAACGTAAATACCACTATGTTTTGAACCATTTTTATATTTCCTGGGATATTTAAGGTGTACCCAAGTAGAGGTTCTTGTAAGCAGTACAGCCCTAAATTGGAGGGTGGCTCTGTCTTACTGATTTTCAGTTTTCCCAAGGTATATTCCCTAGACTGGAAGTGCCCTTGGCTCTGTAGCTCTGTTGATTACTTCTTTTAGGGAACTCAATGCACTCCTCCAGTGAGGCAGTTGGCAATTTACATCCCGCCCATCAGCATTACAAGGGTCCCTGTTCTCCAGGGCCTGTCTTGCCTTTCTGGATTTTACACATTTTGTGGATGTCTCTTTTGACCGGTGGGAAGTGATACTTCTTTGTAGTGCAGATTTGCATTGCCCGCTTGCTTGCTTGGCCAAAAAGGGCATAAGCGTTTTCTCCTGCATATATTAAGGAGAAAATGCATATGCCCTTTTTGGCCAAGTGCATCATTGTCAAAGATGTGCCCCTCTTCCTGTGCTTTACAGGTGATTCCAACGTACCTCTTGAAATCTGTTTCCTGCTATTCTGCTTCGCTTTCAAGACTGCCTCGTTGCCTTCCCTCAACAGATTTTTGGATGATAGTTGTCCTTTATTACTTTGCCAGTTTGTGAATTGCTGTGCCCTTGAGCTCCATTTTTCAACTCGTTTTCTGTGAGCTGAACACATGTGCAAAATTTTGGTTCAGGACCTATACTGGTTCCCGGTGGGTGGTTGCAACTTTGGTTAATTCTTCTTCCGGCCGGGAAATTAGAGTGACATATGCCCATCCAAATGCCTAACAGCTACTCTCTCATTGGTTCTCCCTCTTCCCTTTCATCCTCTGCCAAATTGGCAACGTGTGAGAACCAGAAGGTTAAAGGGGCTGTCTCTCCAAGTTGGGAGATTGATAGTAAATCAGTTGGAAAGTCAAACTGGAGCACCAGGAGTGGGACTATCCGTTGAGTTTTAGAAGCCTTTCGTATTCACTGTGTGTCCATTCTCTAGGTATCCCGTACATGTTATAGCTGTAGTAATATTCCCTTCAACCTGGAGAGTTGGGACCCATGGAATGGGTGCCATGCATTATTGCTTTAAAGGGTCTGCATTTGCTCACCCAATCTCACCAATCCTCTCAGTCCCAAGTGTCCAGACTTATGACACATCCAGGTGTCATTGTAGACAGTGTCATTCCACGTTTCATCAGAGACCCTGAAGGAATTGTAAATAATTTCCCTGTTTTTTTTGTTTGTTTGTTTTTGAAATTCCTTTTTATAGTGGGCTTGAACTGATTCTCGCTGCCATGTTTATGCCAGTGCCGACTCACTTGATTCCCTTACAGAGACATATCAATACATAGGTTTGAAGACTCTTACTAGTGACATATATTCCTCTGCGGGAAATATGGGGTTTTGAGTCCCTTTCACTGAGGAAGGAATAGGTAGGTCTTGTCTATTCCATAATTGGTTTTTGGAACGGTACCTGTCCTCATATCAAACTCTGGTTTTCTGCATCACCCCACCTCTCCTTCCCCCTTAAGCAGGCATAAGAGTGTTTTCTAAATGTGAGACTCTGTTCTCTTTCCTAACTCAGTTCATGTGTAGCCATGCTTACAGGATCTTCATAAGTGATATCTTAGGATAAGCTTCTTTTTCTGTGTGACTTATTTCACTTAGAATCATCGTACCTGAATCCACTCATTTTGCTGCTACTGGTCTTATGACATTGATTTCATGGCTGAGGGATATTCCATCGTACGTATGTACCATAAATTTTTGAACCATTTTTATATTTCCTGGGATATTTCAGGTGTAACCAAGTTGAGATTCTTGTGAGCCGTGCAGCCCTAAATTTGAGGGCGGCTCTGTCTTATTGATTTTCAGTTTTCCCAAGGTATATTCCCTAGACTGGAAGTGCCCTTGGCTCTGTAGCTCTGTTGTTTACTTGTTTTAGGGAACACAATGCACTCCTCCAGTGAGGCCGTTGGCAATTTACATCCCGCCCATCAGCATTACAAGGCTCCATGTTCTCCAGGGCCTGTCTTGCCTTTCTGGTTTTTACACATTTTGTGGATGTCCCTTTTGACCGGTGGGAAGTGATACTTCTTTGTAGTGCAGATTTGCATTGCCCGCTTGCTTGCTTGGCCAAAAAGGGCATATGCGTTTTCTCCTGCATATATTCAGGAGAAAATGCATACGCCCTTTTTGGCCAAGTGCATCATTGTCGAAGTTGTGCCCCGCTTCCTGTGCTTTACAGGTGATTCCAACGTACCTCTTGAAATCTGTTTCCTGCTATTCTGCCTCGCTTACAAGTCCGCCTCGTTGCCTTCCCTCAACAGATTTTTGTATGATAGTTGTCCTTTATTACTTTGCCAGTTTGTGAATTGCTGTGCCATTGAGCTCCATTTTTCAACTCGCTTTTTGTGAGCTGAACGCATGTCCAAATTTTGGTTCAGGACCTATATTGGTTCCCGGTGGGTGGTTGCAACTTTGGTTAATTCTTCTTCCTGCCGGGACATTAGAGCGACATATGACCGTCCAAATGCCTAACAGCTACTCTCTCATTGGTTCTCCCTCTTCCCTTTCATCCTCTGCCAAATTGGCCAACTGTGAGAACCAGGAGGTTAAAGGGGTTGTCTCTCCAAGTTGGGAGATTGATAGTAAAGCAGTTGGAATGTCAAACTGGAGCACCAGGAGAGGGACTATTCGTTGAGTTTTAGAAACCTTTCGTATTCACAGTGTGTCCATTCTCTAGGTTTCCCGTACATGTTATAGCTGTAGTAGTATTCCCTTCAACCTGGAGAGTTGTGACCCATGGAGTGGGTGCCATGCATTATTGCTTTAAAGGGTCTGCATTTGCTCACCCAATCTCACCAATCCTCTCAGTCCCAAGTGTCCAGCCTTATGCCACATCCAGCTGTCATTGTAGACAGGGTTATTCCACGTTTCATCAGAGACCCTGAAGGAATTGTAAAGAATTTCCCTGTTTTTTTGTTTTGTTTTAGAAATTCCTTTTTATAGTGGGTTTGAGCTGATTCTCTCTGCCATGTTTATGCCAGTCTAGACACACTTGATTCCCTTACAGAGACATATCAATACATAGGTTTTAAGATTCTTACTAGTCAGATATATTCCTCTGCGGGAAATATGGGGTTTTGAGTCCCTTTCACTGAAGAAGGTATAGGTAGGTCTTGTCTATTCCATAGTTGGTTTTTAGAATGGTACCTGTGCTTATATCAAACTCTGGTTTTCTGCATCACCCCACCTCTCCTTCCCCCTTAAGCAGGCATAAGAGTGATTTCTAAATGTGAGACTCTGATCTCTTTCCTAACTCAGTTCATGTGTAGCCATGTTTACAGGATCTTCATAAGTGATATCTTATGATAAGCTTCTTTTTCTGTGTGACTTATTTCACTTAGAATCACCGTACCTGAATCCACTCATATTGATGCTACTGGTCTTATGACATTGATTTCATGGCTGAGGGACATTCCATCGTACGTAAGTACCACAATTTTTGGAACCATTTTTATATTTCCTGGGATATTTAAGGTGTACCCAAGTTGAAGTTCTTGTAAGCAGTGCAGCCCTAAATTTGGGGGTGGCTCTGTCTTATTGATTTTCAGTTTTCCCAAGGTATATTCCCTAGACTGGAAGTGCCCTTGGTTCTGTAGCTCTGTTGTTTACTTGTTTTAGGGGACACAGTGCACTCCTCCAGAGAGGCAGTTGGTAATTTACATTGCGCCCATCAGCATAACAAGGCTCCCTGGTCTCCAGGGCCTGTCTTGCCTCTCTGGTATTTACACATTTTGTGGATGTCCCTTTTGAACGGTGGGGAGTGATACTTTTTTATAATGCAGATTTGCATTGCCCCCTTGCTTGCTTGGCCAAAAAGTGCGTATGCGTTTTGTCCTTAATATATACAGGAGAAAACACATACGCCGTTTTTGGCCAAGTGCATCATTGTCGAAGTTGTGCCCCTCTTCTTGTGCTTTACAGATGATTCCAACGTACCTCTTGAAATCTGTTTCCTGCTATTCTGCCTCGCCTACAATTCCCCCTCATTGCCTTCCCTCAACAGATTTTTGGAAGATAGTTGTCCTTTATTACTCTGCCAGTTTGTGAATTGCTGTGCCCCTTAGTTTCATTTTTCAACTCGTTTTTTGTGAGCTCAACGCAAGTCCACAATTTTGATTCAGGACGTAATCTGGATCCCGGGGTGTGGCTGAGACTTTGGTTAATACTTCTTCTTGCCTGGAAATTAGAGTGACATATGCCCGTCCAAATGCCTAACAGCTACTCTCTCATTGGTTCTCCCTCTTCCCTTTCATCCTCTGCCAAATTGGCAACCTGTGCGAACCAGGAGGTTAAAGGGGCTGTCTCTCCAAGTTGGGTTATTGAGAGTAAAGCAGTTGGAAAGTAAAACCGGAACTCCAGGAGAGGGACTATTAGTTGAGTTTTAGAAGCCTTTCGTATTTACAGTGTGTCCATTCTCTAGGTTTCCCGTACATGTTATAGCTGTAGTAATATTGACTTCAACCTGGAGAGTTGGGACCCATGGAATGGGTGCCATGCATTATTGCTTTCAAGGGTCTGCATTTGCTGACCCAATCTCACCAATCCTTTCAGTCCCAAGTGTCCAGCCTTATACCACATGCAGCTGTCATTGTAGACAGGGTCATTCCATGTTTCATCAGAGACCCTGAAGGAATTGTAAAGAATGTCCCTGTTTTTTTGTTTTGTTTTTGAAATTCCTTTTTATAGTCAGTTTGAGCTGATTCTCGCTGCCGTGTTTATGCCAGTCTAGACTCACTTGATTCCCTTACGGAGACATATCAAAACATAGGTTTTAAGATTCTTACTAGTCAGATATATTCCTCTGCGGGAAATATGGCGTTTTGAGTCCCTTTCACTGAGGAAGGGATAGGTAAGTCTTGTCTATTCCATAGTTGGTTTTTGGAACGGTTCCTGTGCTCATATCAAACTCTGTTTTTATGCATCACCCACATCTCCTTCCCCCTTAAGCAGGCATAAGAGTGTTTTCTAAATGTGAGACTCTGTTCTCTTTCCTAACTCAGTTCATGTGTAACCTTGTTTACAGGATCTTCATAAGTGATATCTTATGATAAGCTTCTTTTTCTGTGTGACTTATTTCACTTAGAATCATCGTACCTGAATCCAGTCATTTTGCTGCTACTGGTCTTATGACATTGTTTTCACGGCTGAGGGATATTCCATCGAACGTAATTACCACTATGTTTTGAACCATTTTTATATTTCCTGGGATATTTAAGTTGTACCCAAGTAGAGGTTCTTGTAAGCAGTACAGCCCTAAATTGGAGGGTGGCTCTGTCTTATTGATTTTCAGTTTTCCCAAGGTATATTCCCTAGACTGGAAGTGCCCTTGGCTCTGTAGCTCTGTTGATTACTTCTTTTAGGGAACTCAATGCACTCCTCCAGTGAGGCAGTTGGCAATTTACATCCCGCCCATCAGCATTACAAGGCTCCCTGTTCTCCAGGGCCTGTCTTGCCTTTCTGGATTTTACACATTTTGTGGATGTCTCTTTTGACCGGTGGGAAGTGATACTTCTTTGTAGTGCAGATTTGCATTGCCCGCTTGCTTGCTTGGCCAAAAAGGGCATAAGCGTTTTCTCCTGCATATATTAAGGAGAAAATGCATATGCCCTTTTTGGCCAAGTGCATCATTGTCAAAGATGTGCTCCTCTTCCTGTGCTTTACAGGTGATTCCAACGTACCTCTTGAAATCTGTTTCCTGCTATTCTGCTTCGCTTTCAAGACTGCCTCGTTGCCTTCCCTCAACAGATTTTTGGATGATAGTTGTCCTTTATTACTTTGCCAGTTTGTGAATTGCTGTGCCCTTGAGCTCCATTTTTCAACTCGTTTTCTGTGAGCTGAACACATGTGCAAAATTTTGGTTCAGGACCTATACTGGTTCCCTGAGGGTGGTTGCAACTTTGGTTAATTCTTCTTCCGGCCGGGAAATTAGAGTGACATATGCCCATCCAAATGCCTAACAGCTACTATCTCATTGGTTCTCCCTCTTCCCTTTCATCCTCTGCCAAATTGGCAACGTGTGAGAACCAGAAGGTTAAAGGGGCTGTCTCTCCAAGTTGGGAGATTGATAGTAAATCAGTTGGAAAGTCAAACTGGAGCACCAGGAGTGGGACTATCCGTTGAGTTTTAGAAACCTTTCGTATTCACAGTGTGTCCATTCTCTAGGTTTCCCGTACATGTTATAGCTGTAGTAATATTCCCTTCAACCTGGAGAGTTGGGACCCATGGAATGGGTGCCATGCATTATTGCTTTAAAGGGTCTGCATTTGCTCACCCAATCTCACCAATCCTCTCAGTCCCAAGTGTCCAGACTTATGACACATCCAGCTGTCATTGTAGACAGTGTCATTCCACGTTTCATCAGAGACCCTGAAGGAATTGTAAAGAATTTCCCTGTTTTTTGTTTATTTGTTTGTTTTTGAAATTCCTTTTTATAGTGGGCTTGAACTGATTCTCGCTGCCATGTTTATGCCAGTGCAGACTCACTTGATTCCCTTACAGAGACATATCAATACATAGGTTTGAAGACTCTTACTAGTGACATATATTCCTCTGCGGGAAATATGGGGTTTTGAGTCCCTTTCACTGAGGAAGGTATAGGTAGGTCTTGTCTATTCCATAATTGGTTTTTGGAATGGTACCTGTCCTCATATCAAACTCTGGTTTTCTGCATCACCCCACCTCTCCTTCCCCCTTAAGCAGGCATAAGAGTGTTTTCTAAATGTGAGACTCTGTCCTCTTTCCTAACTCAGTTCATGTGTAGCCATGTTTACAGGATCTTCATAAGTGATATCTTATGATAAGCTTCTTTTTCTGTGTGACTTATTTCACTTAGAATCATCGTACCTGAATCCACTCATTTTGCTGCTACTGGTCTTATGACATTGATTTCATGGCTGAGGGATATTCCATCGTACGTATGTACCATAAATTTTTGAACCATTTTTATATTTCCTGGGATATTTCAGGTGTAACCAAGTTGAGATTCTTGTAAGCAGTGCAGCCCTAAATTTGAGGGTGGCTCTGTCTTATTGATTTTCAGTTTTCCCAAGGTATATTCCCTAGACTGGAAGTGCCCTTGGCTCTGTAGCTCTGTTGTTTACTTGTTTTAGGGAACACAATGCACTCCTCCAGTGAGGCCGTTGGCAATTTACATCCCGCCCATCAGCATTACAAGGCTCCATGTTCTCCAGGGCCTGTCTTGCCTTTCTGGTTTTTACACATTTTGTGGATGTCCCTTTTGACCGGTGGGAAGTGATACTTCTTTGTAGTGCAGATTTGCATTGCCCGCTTGCTTGCTTGGCCAAAAAGGGCATATGCGTTTTCTCCTGCATATATTCAGGAGAAAATGCATACGCCCTTTTTGGCCAAGTGCATCATTGTCGAAGTTGTGCCCCTCTTCCTGTGCTTTACAGGTGATTCCAACGTACCTCTTGAAATCTGTTTCCTGCTATTCTGCCTCGCTTACAAGTCCGCCTCGTTGCCTTCCCTCAACAGATTTTTGTATGATAGTTGTCCTTTATTACTTTGCCAGTTTGTGAATTGCTGTGCCATTGAGCTCCATTTTTCAACTCGCTTTTTGTGAGCTGAACGCATGTCCAAATTTTGGTTCAGGACCTATATTGGTTCCCGGTGGGTGGTTGCAACTTTGGTTAATTCTTCTTCCTGCCGGGACATTAGAGCGACATATGACCGTCCAAATGCCTAACAGCTACTCTCTCATTGGTTCTCCCTCTTCCCTTTCATCCTCTGCCAAATTGGCCAACTGTGAACCAGGAGGTTAAAGGGGTTGTCTCTCCAAGTTGGGAGATTGATAGTAAAGCAGTTGGAATGTCAAACTGGAGCACCAGGAGAGGGACTATTTGTTGAGTTTTAGAAACCTTTCGTATTCACAGTGTGTCCATTCTCTAGGTTTCCCGTACATGTTATAGCTGTAGTAGTATTCCCTTCAACCTGGAGAGTTGTGACCCATGGAGTGGGTGCCATGCATTATTGCTTTAAAGGGTCTGCATTTGCTCACCCAATCTCACCAATCCTCTCAGTCCCAAGTGTCCAGCCTTATGCCACATCCAGCTGTCATTGTAGACAGGGTTATTCCACGTTTCATCAGAGACCCTGAAGGAATTGTAAAGAATTTCCCTGTTTTTTTGTTTTGTTTTAGAAATTCCTTTTTATAGTGGGTTTGAGCTGATTCTCTCTGCCATGTTTATGCCAGTCTAGACACACTTGATTCCCTTACAGAGACATATCAATACATAGGTTTTAAGATTCTTACTAGTCAGATATATTCCTCTGCGGGAAATATGGGGTTTTGAGTCCCTTTCACTGAAGAAGATATAGGTAGGTCTTGTCTATTCCATAGTTGGTTTTTAGAATGGTACCTGTGCTTATATCAAACTCTGGTTTTCTGCATCACCCCACCTCTCCTTCCCCCTTAAGCAGGCATAAGAGTGATTTCTAAATGTGAGACTCTGATCTCTTTCCTAACTCAGTTCATGTGTAGCCATGTTTACAGGATCTTCATAAGTGATATCTTATGATAAGCTTCTTTTTCTGTGTGACTTATTTCACTTAGAATCACCGTACCTGAATCCACTCATATTGATGCTACTGGTCTTATGACATTGATTTCATGGCTGAGGGACATTCCATCGTACGTAAGTACCACAATTTTTGGAACCATTTTTATATTTCCTGGGATATTTAAGGTGTACCCAAGTTGAAGTTCTTGTAAGCAGTGCAGCCCTAAATTTGGGGGTGGCTCTGTCTTATTGATTTTCAGTTTTCCCAAGGTATATTCCCTAGACTGGAAGTGCCCTTGGTTCTGTAGCTCTGTTGTTTACTTGTTTTAGGGGACACAGTGCACTCCTCCAGAGAGGCAGTTGGTAATTTACATTGTGCCCATCAGCATAACAAGGCTCCCTGGTCTCCAGGGCCTGTCTTGCCTCTCTGGTATTTACACATTTTGTGGATGTCCCTTTTGAACTGTGGGGAGTGATACTTTTTTATAATGCAGATTTGCATTGCCCCCTTGCCTGCTTGGCCAAAAAGTGCGTATGCGTTTTGTCCTTAATATATACAGGAGAAAACACATACGCCGTTTTTGGCCAAGTGCATCATTGTCGAAGTTGTGCCCCTCTTCTTGTGCTTTACAGATGATTCCAACGTACCTCTTGAAATCTGTTTCCTGCTATTCTGCCTCGCCTACAATTCTCCCTCATTGCCTTCCCTCAACAGATTTTTGGACGATAGTTGTCCTTTATTACTCTGCCAGTTTGTGAATTGCTGTGCCCCTTAGTTTCATTTTTCAACTCGTTTTTTGTGAGCTCAACGCAAGTCCACAATTTTGATTCAGGACGTAATCTGGATCCCGGGGTGTGGCTGAGACTTTGGTTAATCCTTCTTCTTGCCGGGAAATTAGAGTGACATATGCCCGTCCAAATGCCTAACAGCTACTCTCTCATTGGTTCTCCCTCTTCCCTTTCATCCTCTGCCAAATTGGCAACCTGTGCGAACCAGGAGGATAAAGGGGCTGTCTCTCCAAGTTGGGAGATTGATAGTAAAGCAGTTGGAAAGTAAAACCGGAACACCAGGAGAGGGTCTATTAGTTGAGTTTTAGAAGCCTTTCGTATTTACAGTGTGTCCATTCTCTAGGTTTCCCGTACATGTTATAGCTGTAGTAATATTGACTTCAACCTGGAGAGTTGGGACCCATGGAATGGGTGCCATGCATTATTGCTTTCAAGGGTCTGCATTTGCTGACCCAATCTCACCAATCCTTTCAGTCCCAAGTGTCCAGCCTTATACCACATGCAGCTGTCATTGTAGACAGGGTCATTCCATGTTTCATCAGAGACCCTGAAGGAATTGTAAAGAATGTCCCTGTTTTTTTGTTTTGTTTTTGAAATTCCTTTTTATAGTCGGTTTGAGCTGATTCTCGCTGCCGTGTTTATGCCAGTCTAGACTCACTTGATTCCCTTACGGTGACATATCAAAACATAGGTTTTAAGATTCCTACTAGTCAGATATATTCCTCTGCGGGAAATATGGGGTTTTGAGTCCCTTTCACTGAGGAAGGGATAGGTAAGTCTTGTCTATTCCATAGTTGGTTTTTGGAACGGTTCCTGTGCTCATATCAAACTCTGTTTTTATGCATCACCCACATCTCCTTCCCCCTTAAGCAGGCATAAGAGTGTTTTCTAAATGTGAGACTCTGTTCTCTTTCCTAACTCAGTTCATGTGTAACCTTGTTTACAGGATCTTCATAAGTGATATCTTATGATAAGCTTCTTTTTCTGTGTGACTTATTTCACTTAGAAACATCGTACCTGAATCCAGTCATTTTGCTGCTACTGGTCTTATGACATTGTTTTCACGGCTGAGGGATATTCCATCGAACGTAAGTACCACTATGTTTTGAACCATTTTTATATTTCCTGGGATATTTAAGGTGTACCCAAGTAGAGGTTCTTGTAAGCAGTACAGCCCTAAATTGGAGGGTGGCTCTGTCTTATTGATTTTCAGTTTTCCCAAGGTATATTCCCTAGACTGGAAGTGCCCTTGGCTCTGTAGCTCTGTTGATTACTTCTTTTAGGGAACTCAATGCACTCCTCCAGTGAGGCAGTTGGCAATTTACATCCCGCCCATCAGCATTACAAGGCTCCCTGTTCTCCAGGGCCTGTCTTGCCTTTCTGGATTTTACACATTTTGTGGATGTCTCTTTTGACCGGTGGGAAGTGATACTTCTTTGTAGTGCAGATTTGCATTGCCCACTTGCTTGCTTGGCCAAAAAGGGCATAAGCGTTTTCTCCTGCATATATTAAGGAGAAAATGCATATGCCCTTTTTGGCCAAGTGCATCATTGTCAAAGATGTGCCCCTCTTCCTGTGCTTTACAGGTGATTCCAACGTACCTCTTGAAATCTGTTTCCTGCTATTCTGCTTCGCTTTCAAGACTGCCTCGTTGCCTTCCCTCAACAGATTTTTGGATGATAGTTGTCCTTTATTACTTCGCCAGTTTGTGAATTGCTGTGCCCTTGAGCTCCATTTTTCAACTCGTTTTCTGTGAGCTGAACACATGTGCAAAATTTTGGTTCAGGACCTATACTGGTTCCCTGAGGGTGGTTGCAACTTTGGTTAATTCTTCTTCCGGCCGGGAAATTAGAGTGACATATGCCCATCCAAATGCCTAACAGCTACTATCTCATTGGTTCTCCCTCTTCCCTTTCATCCTCTGCCAAATTGGCAACGTGTGAGAACCAGAAGGTTAAAGGGGCTGTCTCTCCAAGTTGGGAGATTGATAGTAAATCAGTTGGAAAGTCAAACTGGAGCACCAGGAGTGGGACTATCCGTTGAGTTTTAGAAACCTTTCGTATTCACAGTGTGTCCATTCTCTAGGTTTCCCATACATGTTATAGCTGTAGTAATATTCCCTTCAACCTGGAGAGTTGGGACCCATGGAATGGGTGCCATGCATTATTGCTTTAAAGGGTCTGCATTTGCTCACCCAATCTCACCAATCCTCTCAGTCCCAAGTGTCCAGACTTATGACACATCCAGCTGTCATTGTAGACAGTGTCATTCCACGTTTCATCAGAGACCCTGAAGGAATAGTAAAGAATTTCCCTGTTTTTTTTTTTGTTTGTTTGTTTTTGAAATTCCTTTTTATAGTGGGCTTGAACTGATTCTCGCTGCCATGTTTATGCCAGTGCAGACTCACTTGATTCCCTTACAGAGACATATCAATACATAGGTTTGAAGACTCTTACTAGTGACATATATTCCTCTGCGGGAAATATGGGGTTTTGAGTCCCTTTCACTGAGGAAGGTATAGGTAGGTCTTGTCTATTCCATAATTGGTTTTTGGAACGGTAGCTGTCCTCATATCAAACTCTGGTTTTCTGCATCACCCCACCTCTCCTTCCCCCTTAAGCAGGCATAAGAGTGTTTTCTAAATGTGAGACTCTGTCCTCTTTCCTAACTCAGTTCATGTGTAGCCATGTTTACAGGATCTTCATAAGTGATATCTTATGATAAGCTTCTTTTTCTGTGTGACTTATTTCACTTAGAATCATCGTACCTGAATCCACTCATTTTGCTGCTACTGGTCTTATGACATTGATTTCATGGCTGAGGGATATTCCATCGTACGTATGTACCATAAATTTTTGAACCATTTTTATATTTCCTGGGATATTTCAGGTGTAACCAAGTTGAGATTCTTGTAAGCAGTGCAGCCCTAAATTTGAGGGTGGCTCTGTCTTATTGATTTTCAGTTTTCCCAAGGTATATTCCCTAGACTGGAAGTGCCCTTGGCTCTGTAGCTCTGTTGTTTACTTGTTTTAGGGAACACAATGCACTCCTCCAGTGAGGCAGTTGGCAATTTACATCCCGCCCATCAGCATTACAAGGCTCCATGTTCTCCAGGGCCTGTCTTGACTTTCTGGTTTTTACACATTTTGTGGATGTCCCTTTTGACCAGTGGGAAGTGATACTTCTTTGTAGTGCAGATTTGCATTGCCCGCTTGCTTGCTTGGCCAAAAAGGGCATATGCGTTTTCTCCTGCATATATTCAGGAGAAAATGCATACGCCCTTTTTGGCCAAGTGCATCATTGTCGAAGTTGTGCCCCTCTTCCTGTGCTTTACAGGTGATTCCAACGTACCTCTTGAAATCTGTTTCCTGCTATTCTGCCTCGCTTACAAGTCCGCCTCGTTGCCTTCCCTCAACAGATTTTTGTATGATAGTTGTCCTTTATTACTTTGCCAGTTTGTGAATTGCTGTGCCATTGAGCTCCATTTTTCAACTCGCTTTTTGTGAGCTGAACGCATGTCCAAATTTTGGTTCAGGACCTATATTGGTTCCTGGTGGGTGGTTGCAACTTTGGTTAATTCTTCTTCCTGCCGGGACATTAGAGCGACATATGACCATCCAAATGCCTAACAGCTACTCTCTCATTGGTTCTCCCTCTTCCCTTTCATCCTCTGCCAAATTGGCCAACTGTGAGAACCAGGAGGTTAAAGGGGTTGTCTCTCCAAGTTGGGAGATTGATAGTAAAGCAGTTGGAATGTCAAACTGGAGCACCAGGAGAGGGACTATTCGTTGAGTTTTAGAAACCTTTCGTATTCACAGTGTGTCCATTCTCTAGGTTTCCCGTACATGTTATAGCTGTAGTAGTATTCCCTTCAACCTGGAGAGTTGTGACCCATGGAGTGGGTGCCATGCATTATTGCTTTAAAGGGTCTGCATTTGCTCACCCAATCTCACCAATCCTCTCAGTCCCAAGTGTCCAGCCTTATGCCACATCCAGCTGTCATTGTAGACAGGGTTATTCCACGTTTCATCAGAGACCCTGAAGGAATTGTAAAGAATTTCCCTGTTTTTTTGTTTTGTTTTAGAAATTCCTTTTTATAGTGGGTTTGAGCTGATTCTCTCTGCCATGTTTATGCCAGTCTAGACACACTTGATTCCCTTACAGAGACATATCAATACATAGGTTTTAAGATTCTTACTAGTCAGATATATTCCTCTGCGGGAAATATGGGGTTTTGAGTCCCTTTCACTGAAGAAGGTATAGGTAGGTCTTGTCTATTCCATAGTTGGTTTTTAGAATGGTACCTGTGCTTATATCAAACTCTGGTTTTCTGCATCACCCCACCTCTCCTTCCCCCTTAAGCAGGCATAAGAGTGATTTCTAAATGTGAGACTCTGATCTCTTTCCTAACTCAGTTCATGTGTAGCCATGTTTACAGGATCTTCATAAGTGATATCTTATGATAAGCTTCTTTTTCTGTGTGACTTATTTCACTTAGAATCACCGTACCTGAATCCACTCATATTGATGCTACTGGTCTTATGACATTGATTTCATGGCTGAGGGACATTCCATCGTACGTAAGTACCACAATTTTTTGAACCATTTTTATATTTCCTGGGATATTTAAGGTGTACCCAAGTTGAAGTTCTTGTAAGCAGTGCAGCCCTAAATTTGGGGGTGGCTCTGTCTTATTGATTTTCAGTTTTCCCAAGGTATATTCCCTAGACTGGAAGTGCCCTTGGTTCTGTAGCTCTGTTGTTTACTTGTTTTAGGGGACACAGTGCACTCCTCCAGAGAGGCAGTTGGCAATTTACATCCCGCCCATCAGCATAACAAGGCTCCCTGGTCTCCAGGGCCTGTCTTGCCTCTCTGGTATTTCCACAATTGTGGATGTCCCTTTTGAACGGTGGGGAGTGATACTTTTTTATAATGCAGATTTGCATTGCCCCCTTGCCTGCTTGGCCAAAAAGTGCGTATGCGTTTTGTCCTTAATATATACAGGAGAAAACACATACGCCGTTTTTGGCCAAGTGCATCATTGTCGAAGTTGTGCCCCTCTTCTTGTGCTTTACAGATGATTCCAACGTACCTCTTGAAATCTGTTTCCTGCTATTCTGCCTCGCCTACAATTCCCCCTCATTGCCTTCCCTCAACAGATTTTTGGACGATAGTTGTCCTTTATTACTCTGCCAGTTTGTGAATTGCTGTGCCCCTTAGCTTCATTTTTCAACTCGTTTTTTGTGAGCTCAACGCAAGTCCACAATTTTGATTCAGGACGTAATCTGGATCCCGGGGTGTGGCTGAGACTTTGGTTAATCCTTCTTCTTGCCGGGAAATTAGAGTGACATATGCCCGTCCAAATGCCTAACAGCTACTCTCTCATTGGTTCTCCCTCTTCCCTTTCATCCTCTGCCAAATTGGCAACCTGTGCGAACCAGGAGGATAAAGGGGCTGTCTCTCCAAGTTGGGAGATTGATAGTAAAGCAGTTGGAAAGTAAAACCGGAACACCAGGAGAGGGACTATTCGTTGAGTTTTAGAAGCCCTTCGTATTTACAGTGTGTCCATTCTCTAGGTTTCCTGTACATGTTATAGCTGTAGTAATATTGACTTCAACCTGGAGAGTTGGGACCCATGGAATGGGTGCCATGCATTATTGCTTTCAAGGGTCTGCATTTGCTGACCCAATCTCACCAATCCTCTCAGTCCCAAGTGTCCAGCCTTATACCACATGCAGCTGTCATTGTAGACAGGGTCATTCCATGTTTCATCAGAGACCCTGAAGGAATTGTAAAGAATGTCCCTGTTTTTTTGTTTTGTTTTTGAAATTCCTTTTTATAGGCGGTTTGAGCTGATTCTCGCTGCCATGTTTATGCCAGTCTAGACTCACTTGATTCCCTTACGGAGACATATCAAAACATAGGTTTTAAGATTCTTACTAGTCAGATATATTCCTCTGTGGGAAATATGGTGTTTTGAGTCCCTTTCACTGAGGAAGGGATAGGTAAGTCTTGTCTATTCCATAGTTGGTTTTTGGAACGGTTCCTGTGCTCATATCAAACTCTGTTTTTATGCATCACCCACCTCTCCTTCCCCCTTAAGCAGGCATAAGAGTGTTTTCTAAATGTGAGACTCTGTTCTCTTTCCTAACTCAGTTCATGTGTAACCATGTTTACAGGATCTTCATAAGTGATATCTTATGATAAGCTTCTTTTCCTGTGTGACTTATTTCACTTAGAATCATCGTACCTGAATCCAGTCATTTTGCTGCTACTGGTCTTATGACATTGTTTTCACGGCTGAGGGATATTCCATCGAACGTAAGTACCACTATGTTTTGTACCATTTTTATATTTCCTGGGATATTTAAGGTGTACCCAAGTAGAGGTTCTTGTAAGCAGTACAGCCCTAAATTGGAGGGTGGCTCTGTCTTATTGATTTTCAGTTTTCCCAAGGTATATTCCCTAGACTGGAAGTGCCCTTGGCTCTGTAGCTCTGTTGATTACTTCTTTTAGGGAACTCAATGCACTCCTCCAGTGAGGCAGTTGGCAATTTACATCCCGCCCATCAGCATTACAAGGCTCCCTGTTCTCCAGGGCCTGTCTTGCCTTTCTGGATTTTACACATTTTGTGGATGTCTCTTTTGACTGGTGGGAAGTGATACTTCTTTGTAGTGCAGATTTGCATTGCCCGCTTGCTTGCTTGGCCAAAAAGGGCATAAGCGTTTTCTCCTGCATATATTAAGGAGAAAATGCATATGCCCTTTTTGGCCAAGTGCATCATTGTCAAAGATGTGCCCCTCTTCCTGTGCTTTACAGGTGATTCCAACGTACCTCTTGAAATCTGTTTCCTGCTATTCTGCTTCGCTTTCAAGACTGCCTCGTTGCCTTCCCTCAACAGATTTTTGGATGATAGTTGTCCTTTATTACTTCGCCAGTTTGTGAATTGCTGTGCCCTTGAGCTCCATTTTTCAACTCGTTTTCTGTGAGCTGAACACATGTGCAAAATTTTGGTTCAGGACCTATACTGGTTCCCTGAGGGTGGTTGCAACTTTGGTTAATTCTTCTTCCAGCCGGGAAATTAGAGTGACATATGCCCATCCAAATGCCTAACAGCTACTATCTCATTGGTTCTCCCTCTTCCCTTTCATCCTCTGCCAAATTGGCAACGTGTGAGAACCAGAAGGTTAAAGGGGCTGTCTCTCCAAGTTGGGAGATTGATAGTAAATCAGTTGGAAAGTCAAACTGGAGCACCAGGAGTGGGACTATCCGTTGAGTTTTAGAAACCTTTCGTATTCACAGTGTGTCCATTCTCTAGGTTTCCCATACATGTTATAGCTGTAGTAATATTCCCTTCAACCTGGAGAGTTGGGACCCATGGAATGGGTGCCATGCATTATTGCTTTAAAGGGTCTGCATTTGCTCACCCAATCTCACCAATCCTCTCAGTCCCAAGTGTCCAGACTTATGACACATCCAGCTGTCATTGTAGACAGTGTCATTCCACGTTTCATCAGAGACCCTGAAGGAATTGTAAAAAATTTCCCTGTTTTTTGTTTGTTTGTTTGTTTTTGAAATTCCTTTTTATAGTGGGCTTGAACTGATTCTCGCTGCCATGTTTATGCCAGTGCAGACTCAATTGATTCCCTTACAGAGACATATCAATACATAGGTTTGAAGACTCTTACTAGTGACATATATTCCTCTGCGGGAAATATGGGGTTTTGAGTCCCTTTCACTGAGGAAGGTATAGGTAGGTCTTGTCTATTCCATAATTGGTTTTTGGAACGGTACCTGTCCTCATATCAAACTCTGGTTTTCTGCATCACCCCACCTCTCCTTCCCCCTTAAGCAGGCATAAGAGTGTTTTCTAAATGTGAGACTCTGTCCTCTTTCCTAACTCAGTTCATGTGTAGCCATGTTTACAGGATCTTCATAAGTGATATCTTATGATAAGCTTCTTTTTCTGTGTGACTTATTTCACTTAGAATCATCGTACCTGAATCCACTCATTTTGCTGCTACTGGTCTTATGACATTGATTTCATGGCTGAGGGATATTCCATCGTACGTATGTACCATAAATTTTTGAACCATTTTTATATTTCCTGGGATATTTCAGGTGTAACCAAGTTGAGATTCTTGTGAGCAGTGCAGCCCTAAATTTGAGGGTGGCTCTGTCTTATTGATTTTCAGTTTTCCCAAGGTATATTCCCTAGACTGGAAGTGCCCTTGGCTCTGTAGCTCTGTTGTTTACTTGTTTTAGGGAACACAATGCACTCCTCCAGTGAGGCAGTTGGCAATTTACATCCCGCCCATCAGCATTACAAGGCTCCATGTTCTCCAGGGCCTGTCTTGACTTTCTGGTTTTTACACATTTTGTGGATGTCCCTTTTGACCGGTGGGAAGTGATACTTCTTTGTAGTGCAGATTTGCATTGCCCGCTTGCTTGCTTGGCCAAAAAGGGCATATGCGTTTTCTCCTGCATATATTCAGGAGAAAATGCATACGCCCTTTTTGGCCAAGTGCATCATTGTCGAAGTTGTGCCCCTCTTCCTGTGCTTTACAGGTGATTCCAACGTACCTCTTGAAATCTGTTTCCTGCTATTCTGCCTCGCTTACAAGTCCGCCTCGTTGCCTTCCCTCAACAGATTTTTGTATGATAGTTGTCCTTTATTACTTTGCCAGTTTGTGAATTGCTGTGCCATTGAGCTCCATTTTTCAACTCGCTTTTTGTGAGCTGAAGGCATGTCCAAATTTTGGTTCAGGACCTATATTGGTTCCTGGTGGGTGGTTGCAACTTTGGTTAATTCTTCTTCCTGCCGGGACATTAGAGCGACATATGACCGTCCAAATGCCTAACAGCTACTCTCTCATTGGTTCTCCCTCTTCCCTTTCATCCTCTGCCAAATTGGCCAACTGTGAGAACCAGGAGGTTAAAGGGGTTGTCTCTCCAAGTTGGGAGATTGATAGTAAAGCAGTTGGAATGTCAAACTGGAGCACCAGGAGAGGGACTATTCGTTGAGTTTTAGAAACCTTTCGTATTCACAGTGTGTCCATTCTCTAGGTTTCCCGTACATGTTATAGCTGTAGTAGTATTCCCTTCAACCTGGAGAGTTGTGACCCATGGAGTGGGTGCCATGCATTATTGCTTTAAAGGGTCTGCATTTGCTCACCCAATCTCACCAATCCTCTCAGTCCCAAGTGTCCAGCCTTATGCCACATCCAGCTGTCATTGTAGACAGGGTTATTCCACGTTTCATCAGAGACCCTGAAGGAATTGCAAAGAATTTCCCTGTTTTTTTGTTTTGTTTTAGAAATTCCTTTTTATAGTGGGTTTGAGCTGATTCTCTCTGCCATGTTTATGCCAGTCTAGACACACTTGATTCCCTTACAGAGACATATCAATACATAGGTTTTAAGATTCTTACTAGTCAGATATATTCCTCTGCGGGAAATATGGGGTTTTGAGTCCCTTTCACTGAAGAAGGTATAGGTAGGTCTTGTCTATTCCATAGTTGGTTTTTAGAATGGTACCTGTGCTTATATCAAACTCTGGTTTTCTGCATCACCCCACCTCTCCTTCCCCCTTAAGCAGGCATAAGAGTGATTTCTAAATGTGAGACTCTGATCTCTTTCCTAACTCAGTTCATGTGTAGCCATGTTTACAGGATCTTCATAAGTGATATCTTATAATAAGCTTCTTTTTCTGTGTGACTTATTTCACTTAGAATCACCGTACCTGAATCCACTCATATTGATGCTACTGGTCTTATGACATTGATTTCATGGCTGAGGGACATTCCATCGTACGTAAGTACCACAATTTTTTGAACCATTTTTATATTTCCTGGGATATTTAAGGTGTACCCAAGTTGAAGTTCTTGTAAGCAGTGCAGCCCTAAATTTGGGGGTGGCTCTGTCTTATTGATTTTCAGTTTTCCCAAGGTATATTCCCTAGACTGGAAGTGCCCTTGGTTCTGTAGCTCTGTTGTTTACTTGTTTTAGGGGACACAGTGCACTCCTCCAGAGAGGCAGTTGGCAATTTACATCCCGCCCATCAGCATAACAAGGCTCCCTGGTCTCCAGGGCCTGTCTTGCCTCTCTGGTATTTCCACAATTGTGGATGTCCCTTTTGAACGGTGGGGAGTGATACTTTTTTATAATGCAGATTTGCATTGCCCCCTTGCCTGCTTGGCCAAAAAGTGCGTATGCATTTTGTCCTTAATATATACAGGAGAAAACACATACGCCGTTTTTGGCCAAGTGCATCATTGTCGAAGTTGTGCCCCTCTTCTTGTGCTTTACAGATGATTCCAACGTACCTCTTGAAATCTGTTTCCTGCTATTCTGCCTCGCCTACAATTCCCCCTCATTGCCTTCCCTCAACAGATTTTTGGACGATAGTTGTCCTTTATTACTCTGCCAGTTTGTGAATTGCTGTGCCCCTTAGCTTCATTTTTCAACTCGTTTTTTGTGAGCTCAACGCAAGTCCACAATTTTGATTCAGGACGTAATCTGGATCCCGGGGTGTGGCTGATTCTTTGGTTAATCCTTCTTCTTGCCGGGAAATTAGAGTGACATATGCCCGTCCAAATGCCTAACAGCTACTCTCTCATTGGTTCTCCCTCTTCCCTTTCATCCTCTGCCAAATTGGCAACCTGTGCGAACCAGGAGGTTAAAGGGGCTGTCTCTCCAAGTTGGGAGATTG
The DNA here is from genome assembly GCF_964341445.2 of Mesoplodon mirus. Lineage (NCBI taxonomy): Eukaryota > Metazoa > Chordata > Mammalia > Artiodactyla > Ziphiidae > Mesoplodon > Mesoplodon mirus. The sequence goes on from NW_028295734.1 coordinate 1,500,347, forward strand.
ATAGTAAAGCAGTTGGAAAGTAAAACCGGAACACCAGGAGAGGGACTATTAGTTGAGTTTTAGAAGCCTTTCGTATTTACAGTGTGTCCATTCTCTAGGTTTCCCGTACATGTTATAGCTGTAGTAATATTGACTTCAACCTGGAGAGTTGGGACCCATGGAATGGGTGCCATGCATTATTGCTTTCAAGGGTCTGCATTTGCTGACCAAATCTCACCAATCCTCTCAGTCCCAAGTGTCCAGCCTTATACCACATGCAGCTGTCATTGTAGACAGGGTCATTCCATGTTTCATCAGAGACCCTGAAGGAATTGTAAAGAATGTCCCTGTTTTTTTGTTTTGTTTTTGAAATTCCTTTTTATAGTCGGTTTGAGCTGATTCTCGCTGCCATGTTTATGCCAGTCTAGACTCACTTGATTCCCTTACGGAGACATATCAAAACATAGGTTTTAAGATTCTTACTAGTCAGATATATTCCTCTGCGGGAAATATTGAGTTTTGAGTCCCTTTCACTGAGGAAGGGATAGGTAAGTCTTGTCTATTCCATAGTTGGTTTTTGGAACGGTTCCTGTGCTCATATCAAACTCTGTTTTTATGCATCACCCACCTCTCCTTCCCCCTTAAGCAGGCATAAGAGTGTTTTCTAAATGTGAGACTCTGTTCTCTTTCCTAACTCAGTTCATGTGTAACCATGTTTACAGGATCTTCATAAGTGATATCTTATGATAAGCTTCTTTTTCTGTGTGACTTATTTCACTTAGAATCATCGTACCTGAATCCAGTCATTTTGCTGCTACTGGTCTTATGACATTGTTTTCACGGCTGAGGGATATTCCATCGAACGTAAGTACCACTATGTTTTGAACCATTTTTATATTTCCTGGGATATTTAAGGTGTACCCAAGTAGAGGTTCTTGTAAGCAGTACAGCCCTAAATTGGAGGGTGGCTCTGTCTTATTGATTTTCAGTTTTCCCAAGGTATATTCCCTAGACTGGAAGTGCCCTTGGCTCTGTAGCTCTGTTGATTACTTCTTTTAGGGAACTCAATGCACTCCTCCAGTGAGGCAGTTGGCAATTTACATCCCGCCCATCAGCATTACAAGGCTCCCTGTTCTCCAGGGCCTGTCTTGCCTTTCTGGATTTTACACATTTTGTGGATGTCTCTTTTGACCGGTGGGAAGTGATACTTCTTTGTAGTGCAGATTTGCATTGCCCGCTTGCTTGCTTGGCCAAAAAGGGCATAAGCGTTTTCTCCTGCATATATTAAGGAGAAAATGCATATGCCCTTTTTGGCCAAGTGCATCATTGTCAAAGATGTGCCCCTCTTCCTGTGCTTTACAGGTGATTCCAACGTACCTCTTGAAATCTGTTTCCTGCTATTCTGCTTCGCTTTCAAGACTGCCTCGTTGCCTTCCCTCAACAGATTTTTGGATGATAGTTGTCCTTTATTACTTCGCCAGTTTGTGAATTGCTGTGCCCTTGAGCTCCATTTTTCAACTCGTTTTCTGTGAGCTGAACACATGTGCAAAATTTTGGTTCAGGACTTATACTGGTTCCCTGAGGGTGGTTGCAACTTTGGTTAATTCTTCTTCCGGCCGGGAAATTAGAGTGACATATGCCCATCCAAATGCCTAACAGCTACTCTCTCATTGGTTCTCCCTCTTCCCTTTCATCCTCTGCCAAATTGGCAACGTGTGAGAACCAGAAGGTTAAAGGGGCTGTCTCTCCAAGTTGGGAGATTGATAGTAAATCAGTTGGAAAGTCAAACTGGAGCACCAGGAGTGGGACTATCCGTTGAGTTTTAGAAACCTTTCGTATTCACAGTGTGTCCATTCTCTAGGTTTCCCGTACATGTTATAGCTGTAGTAATATTCCCTTCAACCTGGAGAGTAGGGACCCATGGAATGGGTGCCATGCATTATTGCTTTAAAGGGTCTGCATTTGCTCACCCAATCTCACCAATCCTCTCAGTCCCAAGTGTCCAGACTTATGACACATCCAGCTGTCATTGTAGACAGTGTCATTCCACGTTTCATCAGAGACCCTGAAGGAATTGTAAAGAATTTCCCTGTTTTTTGTTTGTTTGTTTGTTTTTGAAATTCCTTTTTATAGTGGGCTTGAACTGATTCTCGCTGCCATGTTTATGCCAGTGCAGACTCACTTGATTCCCTTACAGAGACATATCAATACATAGGTTTGAAGACTCTTACTAGTGACATATATTCCTCTGCGGGAAATATGGGGTTTTGAGTCCCTTTCACTGAGGAAGGTATAGGTAGGTATTGTCTATTCCATAATTGGTTTTTGGAATGGTACCTGTCCTCATATCAAACTCTGGTTTTCTGCATCACCCCACCTCTCCTTCCCCCTTAAGCAGGCATAAGAGTGTTTTCTAAATGTGAGACTCTGTCCTCTTTCCTAACTCAGTTCATGTGTAGCCATGTTTACAGGATCTTCATAAGTGATATCTTATGATAAGCTTCTTTTTCTGTGTGACTTATTTCACTTAGAATCATCGTACCTGAATCCACTCATTTTGCTGCTACTGGTCTTATGACATTGATTTCATGGCTGAGGGATATTCCATCGTACGTATGTACCATAAATTTTTGAACCATTTTTATATTTCCTGGGATATTTCAGGTGTAACCAAGTTGAGATTCTTGTAAGCAGTGCAGCCCTAAATTTGAGGGTGGCTCTGTCTTATTGATTTTCAGTTTTCCCAAGGTATATTCCCTAGACTGGAAGTGCCCTTGGCTCTGTAGCTCTGTTGTTTACTTGTTTTAGGGAACACAATGCACTCCTCCAGTGAGGCCGTTGGCAATTTACATCCCGCCCATCAGCATTACAAGGCTCCATGTTCTCCAGGGCCTGTCTTGCCTTTCTGGTTTTTACACATTTTGTGGATGTCCCTTTTGACCGGTGGGAAGTGATACTTCTTTGTAGTGCAGGTTTGCATTGCCCGCTTGCTTGCTTGGCCAAAACGGGCATATGCGTTTTCTCCTGCATATATTCAGGAGAAAATGCATACGCCCTTTTTGGCCAAGTGCATCATTGTCGAAGTTGTGCCCCTCTTCCTGTGCTTTACAGGTGATTCCAACGTACCTCTTGAAATCTGTTTCCTGCTATTCTGCCTCGCTTACAAGTCCGCCTCGTTGCCTTCCCTCAACAGATTTTTGTATGATAGTTGTCCTTTATTACTTTGCCAGTTTGTGAATTGCTGTGCCATTGAGCTCCATTTTTCAACTCGCTTTTTGTGAGCTGAACGCATGTCCAAATTTTGGTTCAGGACCTATATTGGTTCCCGGTGGGTGGTTGCAACTTTGGTTAATTCTTCTTCCTGCCGGGACATTAGAGCGACATATGACCGTCCAAATGCCTAACAGCTACTCTCTCATTGGTTCTCCCTCTTCCCTTTCATCCTCTGCCAAATTGGCCAACTGTGAGAACCAGGAGGTTAAAGGGGTTGTCTCTCCAAGTTGGGAGATTGATAGTAAAGCAGTTGGAATGTCAAACTGGAGCACCAGGAGAGGGACTATTCGTTGAGTTTTAGAAACCTTTCGTATTCACAGTGTGTCCATTCTCTAGGTTTCCCGTACATGTTATAGCTGTAGTAGTATTCCCTTCAACCTGGAGAGTTGTGACCCATGGAGTGGGTGCCATGCATTATTGCTTTAAAGGGTCTGCATTTGCTCACCCAATCTCACCAATCCTCTCAGTCCCAAGTGTCCAGCCTTATGCCACATCCAGCTGTCATTGTAGACAGGGTTATTCCACGTTTCATCAGAGACCCTGAAGGAATTGTAAAGAATTTCCCTGTTTTTTTGTTTTGTTTTAGAAATTCCTTTTTATAGTGGGTTTGAGCTGATTCTCTCTGCCATGTTTATGCCAGTCTAGACACACTTGATTCCCTTACAGAGACATATCAATACATAGGTTTTAAGATTCTTACTAGTCAGATATATTCCTCTGCGGGAAATATGGGGTTTTGAGTCCCTTTCACTGAAGAAGGTATAGGTAGGTCTTGTCTATTCCATAGTTGGTTTTTAGAATGGTACCTGTGCTTATATCAAACTCTGGTTTTCTGCATCACCCCACCTCTCCTTCCCCCTTAAGCAGGCATAAGAGTGATTTCTAAATGTGAGACTCTGATCTCTTTCCTAACTCAGTTCATGTGTAGCCATGTTTACAGGATCTTCATATGTGATATCTTTTGATAAGCTTCTTTTTCTGTGTGACTTATTTCACTTAGAATCACCGTACCTGAATCCACTCATATTGATGCTACTGGTCTTATGACATTGATTTCATGGCTGAGGGACATTCCATCGTACGTAAGTACCACAATTTTTTGAACCATTTTTATATTTCCTGGGATATTTAAGGTGTACCCAAGTTGAAGTTCTTGTAAGCAGTGCAGCCCTAAATTTGGGGCTGGCTCTGTCTTATTGATTTTCAGTTTTCCCAAGGTATATTCCCTAGACTGGAAGTGCCCTTGGTTCTGTAGCTCTGTTGTTTACTTGTTTTAGGGGACACAGTGCACTCCTCCAGAGAGGCAGTTGGTAATTTACATCCCGCCCATCAGCATAACAAGGCTCCCTGGTCTCCAGGGCCTGTCTTGCCTCTCTGGTATTTCCACAATTGTGGATGTCCCTTTTGAACGGTGGGGAGTGATACTTTTTTATAATGCAGATTTGCATTGCCCCCTTGCCTGCTTGGCCAAAAATTGCGTATGCGTTTTGTCCTTAATATATACAGGAGAAAACACATACGCCGTTTTTGGCCAAGTGCATCATTGTCGAAGTTGTGCCCCTCTTCTTGTGCTTTACAGATGATTCCAACGTACCTCTTGAAATCTGTTTCCTGCTATTCTGCCTCGCCTACAATTCCCCCTCATTGCCTTCCCTCAACAGATTTTTGGACGATAGTTGTCCTTTATTACTTTGCCAGTTTGTGAATTGCTGTGCCCCTTAGCTTCATTTTTCAACTCGTTTTTTGTGAGCTCAACGCAAGTCCACAATTTTGATTCAGGACGTAATCTGGATCCCGGGGTGTGGCTGAGACTTTGGTTAATCCTTCTTCTTGCCGGGAAATTAGAGTGACATATGTCCGTCCAAATGCCTAACAGCTACTCTCTCATTGGTTCTCCCTCTTCCCTTTCATCCTCTGCCAAATTGGCAACCTGTGCGAACCAGGAGGTTAAAGGGGCTGTCTCTCCAAGTTGGGAGATTGATAGTAAAGCAGTTGGAAAGTAAAACCGGAACACCAGGAGAGGGACTATTCGTTGAGTTTTAGAAGCCTTTCGTATTTACAGTGTGTCCATTCTCTAGGTTTCCCGTACATGTTATAGCTGTAGTAATATTGACTTCAACCTGGAGAGTTGGGACCCATGGAATGGGTGCCATGCATTATTGCTTTCAAGGGTCTGCATTTGCTGACCCAATCTCACCAATCCTCTCAGTCCCAAGTGTCCAGCCTTATACCACATGCAGCTGTCATTGTAGACAGGGTCATTCCATGTTTCATCAGAGACCCTGAAGGAATTGTAAAGAATGTCCCTGTTTTTTTGTTTTGTTTTTGAAATTCCTTTTTATAGTCGGTTTGAGCTGATTCTCGCTGCCATGTTTATGCCAGTCTAGACTCACTTGATTCCCTTACGGAGACATATCAAAACATAGGTTTTAAGATTCTTACTAGTCAGATATATTCCTCTGCGGGAAATATGGGGTTTGGAGTCCCTTTCACTGAGGAAGGGATAGGTAAGTCTTGTCTATTCCATAGTTGGTTTTTGGAACGGTTCCTGTGCTCATATCAAACTCTGTTTTTATGCATCACCCACCTCTCCTTCCCCCTTAAGCAGGCATAAGAGTGTTTTCTAAATGTGAGACTCTGTTCTCTTTCCTAACTCAGTTCATGTGTAACCATGTTTACAGGATCTTCATAAGTGATATCTTATGATAAGCTTCTTTTTCTGTGTGACTTATTTCACTTAGAATCATCGTACCTGAATCCAGTCATTTTGCTGCTACTGGTCTTATGACATTGTTTTCACGGCTGAGGGATATTCCATCGAACGTAAGTACCACTATGTTTTGAACCATTTTTATATTTCCTGGGATATTTAAGGTGTACCCAAGTAGAGGTTCTTGTAAGCAGTACAGCCCTAAATTGGAGGGTGGCTCTGTCTTATTGATTTTCAGTTTTCCCAAGGTATATTCCCTAGACTGGAAGTGCCCTTGGCTCTGTAGCTCTGTTGATTACTTCTTTTAGGGAACTCAATGCACTCCTCCAGTGAGGCAGTTGGCAATTTACATCCCGCCCATCAGCATTACAAGGCTCCCTGTTCTCCAGGGCCTGTCTTGCCTTTCTGGATTTTACACATTTTGTGGATGTCTCTTCTGACCGGTGGGAAGTGATACTTCTTTGTAGTGCAGATTTGCATTGCCCGCTTGCTTGCTTGGCCAAAAAGGGCATAAGCGTTTTCTCCTGCATATATTAAGGAGAAAGTGCATATGCCCTTTGTGGCCAAGTGCATCATTGTCAAAGATGTGCCCCTCTTCCTGTGCTTTACAGGTGATTCCAACGTACCTCTTGAAATCTGTTTCCTGCTATTCTGCTTCGCTTTCAAGACTGCCTCGTTGCCTTCCCTCAACAGATTTTTGGATGATAGTTGTCCTTTATTACTTTGCCAGTTTGTGAATTGCTGTGCCCTTGAGCTCCATTTTTCAACTCGTTTTCTGTGAGCTGAACACATGTGCAAAATTTTGGTTCAGGACCTATACTGGTTCCCTGAGGGTGGTTGCAACTTTGGTTAATTCTTCTTCCGGCCGGGAAACTAGAGTGACATATGCCCATCCAAATGCCTAACAGCTACTCTCTCATTGGTTCTCCCTCTTCCCTTTCATCCTCTGCCAAATTGGCCAACTGTGAGAACCAGGAGGTTAAAGGGGTTGTCTCTCCAAGTTGGGAGACTGATAGTAAAGCAGTTGGAATGTCAAACTGGAGCACCAGGAGAGGGACTATTCGTTGAGTTTTAGAAACCTTTCGTATTCACAGTGTGTCCATTCTCTAGGTTTCCCGTACATGTTATAGCTGTAGTAGTATTCCCTTCAACCTGGAGAGTTGTGACCCATGGAGTGGGTGCCATGCATTATTGCTTTAAAGGGTCTGCATTTGCTCACCCAATCTCACCAATCCTCTCAGTCCCAAGTGTCCAGCCTTATGCCACATCCAGCTGTCATTGTAGACAGGGTTATTCCACGTTTCATCAGAGACCCTGAAGGAATTGTAAAGAATTTCCCTGTTTTTTTGTTTTGTTTTAGAAATTCCTTTTTATAGTGGGTTTGAGCTGATTCTCTCTGCCATGTTTATGCCAGTCTAGACACACTTGATTCCCTTACAGAGACATATCAATACATAGGTTTTAAGATTCTTACTAGTCAGATATATTCCTCTGCGGGAAATATGGGGTTTTGAGTCCCTTTCACTGAAGAAGGTATAGGTAGGTCTTGTCTATTCCATAGTTGGTTTTTAGAATGGTACCTGTGCTTACATCAAACTCTGGTTTTCTGCATCACCCCACCTCTCCTTCCCCCTTAAGCAGGCATAAGAGTGATTTCTAAATGTGAGACTCTGATCTCTTTCCTAACTCAGTTCATGTGTAGCCATGTTTACAGGATCTTCATAAGTGATATCTTATCATAAGCTTCTTTTTCTGTGTGACTTATTTCACTTAGAATCACCGTACCTGAATCCACTCATATTGATGCTACTGGTCTTATGACATTGATTTCATGGCTGAGGGACATTCCATCGTATGTAAGTACCACAATTTTTTGAACCATTTTTATATTTCCTGGGATATTTAAGGTGTACCCAAGTTGAAGTTCTTGTAAGCAGTGCAGCCCTAAATTTGGGGGTGGCTCTGTCTTATTGATTTTCAGTTTTCCCAAGGTATATTCCCTAGACTGGAAGTGCCCTTGGTTCTGTAGCTCTGTCGTTTACTTGTTTTAGGGGACACAGTGCACTCCTCCAGAGAGGCAGTTGGCAATTTACATCCCGCCCATCAGCATAACAAGGCTCCCTGGTCTCCAGGGCCTGTCTTGCCTCTCTGGTATTTACACATTTTGTGGATGTCCCTTTTGAACGGTGGGGAGTGATACTTTTTTATAATGCAGATTTGCATTGCCCCCTTGCCTGCTTGGCCAAAAAGTGCGTATGCGTTTTGTCCTTAATATATACAGGAGAAAACACATACGCCGTTTTTGGCCAAGTGCATCATTGTCGAAGTTGTGCCCCTCTTCTTGTGCTTTACAGATGATTCCAACGTACCTCTTGAAATCTGTTTCCTGCTATTCTGCCTCGCCTACAATTCCCCCTCATTGCCTTCCCTCAACAGATTTTTGGACGATAGTTGTCCTTTATTACTCTGCCAGTTTGTGAATTGCTGTGCCCCTTAGTTTCATTTTTCAACTCGTTTTTTGTGAGCTCAACGCAAGTCCACAATTTTGATTCAGGACATAATCTGGATCCCGGGGTGTGGCTGAGACTTTGGTTAATCCTTCTTCTTGCCGGGAAATTAGAGTGACATATGCCCGTCCAAATGCCTAACAGCTACTCTCTCATTGGTTCTCCCTCTTCCCTTTCATCCTCTGCCAAATTGGCAACCTGTGCGAACCAGGAGGATAAAGGGGCTGTCTCTCCAAGTTGGGAGATTGATAGTAAAGCAGTTGGAAAGTAAAACCGGAACACCAGGAGAGGGACTATTCGTTGAGTTTTAGAAGCCTTTCGTATTTACAGTGTGTCCATTCTCTAGGTTTCCCGTACATGTTATAGCTGTAGTAATATTGACTTCAACCTGGAGAGTTGGGACCCATGGAATGGGTGCCATGCATTATTGCTTTCAAGGGTCTGCATTTGCTGACCCAATCTCACCAATCCTCTCAGTCCCAAGTGTCCAGCCTTATACCACATGCAGCTGTCATTGTAGACAGGGTCATTCCATGTTTCATCAGAGACCCTGAAGGAATTGTAAAGAATGTCCCTGTTTTATTGTTTTGTCTTTGAAATTCCTTTTTATAGTCGGTTTGAGCTGATTCTCGCTGCCATGTTTATGCCAGTCTAGACTCACTTGATTCCCTTACGGAGACATATCAAAACATAGGTTTTAAGATTCTTACTAGTCAGATATATTCCTCTGCGGGAAATATGGGGTTTGGAGTCCCTTTCACTGAGGAAGGGATAGGTAAGTCTTGTCTATTCCATAGTTGGTTTTTGGAACGGTTCCTGTGCTCATATCAAACTCTGTTTTTATGCATCACCCACCTCTCCTTCCCCCTTAAGCAGGCATAAGAGTGTTTTCTAAATGTGAGACTCTGTTCTCTTTCCTAACTCAGTTCATGTGTAACCATGTTTACAGGATCTTCATAAGTGATATCTTATGATAAGCTTCTTTTTCTGTGTGACTTATTTCACTTAGAATCATCGTACCTGAATCCAGTCATTTTGCTGCTACTGGTCTTATGACATTGTTTTCACGGCTGAGGGATATTCCATCGAACGTAAGTACCACTATGTTTTGAACCATTTTTATATTTCCTGGGATATTTAAGGTGTACCCAAGTAGAGGTTCTTGTAAGCAGTACAGCCCTAAATTGGAGGGTGGCTCTGTCTTATTGATTTTCAGTTTTCCCAAGGTATATTCCCTAGACTGGAAGTGCCCTTGGCTCTGTAGCTCTGTTGATTACTTCTTTTAGGGAACTCAATGCACTCCTCCAGTGAGGCAGTTGGCAATTTACATCCCGCCCATCAGCATTACAAGGCTCCCTGTTCTCCAGGGCCTGTCTTGCCTTTCTGGATTTTACACATTTTGTGGATGTCTCTTTTGACCGGTGGGAAGTGATACTTCTTTGTAGTGCAGATTTGCATTGCCCGCTTGCTTGCTTGGCCAAAAAGGGCATAAGCGTTTTCTCCTGCATATATTAAGGAGAAAATGCATATGCCCTTTTTGGCCAAGTGCATCATTGTCAAAGATGTGCCCCTCTTCCTGTGCTTTACAGGTGATTCCAACGTACCTCTTGAAATCTGTTTCCTGCTATTCTGCTTCGCTTTCAAGACTGCCTCGTTGCCTTCCCTCAACAGATTTTTGGATGATAGTTGTCCTTTATTACTCTGCCAGTTTGTGAAATGCTTTGCCCCTGAGCTCAATTATTTAACTTGGTTTTTGTGAGCTGAACGCAAGTCCAATATTTTGGTTCAGGACCTATACTGGTTCCCAGTGGGTGGCTGAGACTTTAGTTAATTCTTCTTCCTCCGGGAAATAAGAGTGACATGTGCCCATCCAAATGCCTAACAGCTACTCTTTCATTGGTTCTCCCACTTCCCTTTCATCCTCTGCCAAATTGGCAACCTGTGAGAACCAGGAGGTTAAAAGTGCAGTCTCTCCAAGCTGGGAGATTGATAGTAAAGCAGTTGAAAAGTCAAAGCGTAGCACCACGAGAGGTTCTATTCATTGAGTTTTAGAGACCCTTTGTATTCACAGTGTGTCCATTCTCTAGGTTTCCCAAACATGTTATAGCTGTAGTAATATTCCCTTCACCCTGGAGAGTTGGGACCCATGGAATGGGTGCCATGCATTTTTGCTTTAAAGGGTCTGCCTTGGCTCACCCAATCTCACCAATCCTCTCAGTCCCATGTGTCCAGCCTTATGCCACATCCAGCTGTCGTTGTAGATAGGGTCATTCCAGGTTTCATCAGAGACCCTGAAGGAATTGTAAAGAATTTCCATGTTTTATTGTTTTGTTTTTGATATTCCTTTTTATAGTGCATTTGAGCTGATTTTCGCTGCCATGATTATGCCAGTCTAGAAACACTTGATTCCCTTACAGAGACATATCAATACATAGGTTTTAAGATTCTTACTAGTCAAATATATTCCTCTGCGGGAAATATGGGGTTTGAGTCCCATTCACTGAGGAAGGTGTAGGTCTTGTCTATTCCATAGTTGGTTTTTGGAACGGTACCTGTGCTTATATCAAACTCTGGTTTTATGAATCACCCCACCTCTCCTTCCCCCTTAAGCAGGCATAAGAGTGTTTTCTAAATGTGAGACTCTGTTCTCTTTCCTAACTCATTTCATTTGTAGCCATGTTTACAGGATCTTCATAAGTGATATCTTATGATACGGTTCTTTTTCTGTGTGACTTATTTCACTTAGAATCATCGTACCTGAATCCAGTCATTTTGCTGCTACTGGTCTTAAGACATTGATTTCTTGGCTGATGGATATTCCATCGTACGTAAGTACCACAATTTTTTGAACCATTTTTATATTTCCTGGAATATTTAAGGTGAACCCAAGTTGAGGTTCTTGTAAGCAGTGCAGCTTTAAATTTTGGGGTGGCTCTTCCTTATTGATTTTCAGGTTTCCCAAGGTATATTCCCTAGACTGGAAGTGTCCTTGGCTCTGTAACTCTGTTGTTTACTTGTTTAGGGAACACAATGCACTCCTCCAGAGAGGCAGTTGGCAATTTACATCCCGCCCAACAGCATAAAAAGGCTCCCTGTTCTCAATGGCCTGTCTTAAAATTCTGGTTTTTACCCTTTTAGTGGATGTCCCTTTGGACCGGTGGGAAGTGATACTACTTTGTAGTGCATACTTTCATTGTCCGCTTGCTTGCTTGGCCAAAAAGGGCGTATGCGTTTTCTCCTGAATATACTCAGGAGAAAACCCGTACGCCCTTTTTGGCCAAGTGCATCATTGTCGAAGTTGTGCCCCTCTCACTGTGCTTTAAAGGCGATTCCAACGTACCTCTTGGAATCTGTTTCCTGCTCTTCTGCCTCACTTTCAATTTCACCTCGTTGCTTTCCCTTAACAGATTTTGGATGATAGTTGTCCTTTATTACTCTGCCAGTTTGTGAATTGCTCTGCCCTATAGCTCCTTTTTTTAACTCGTTTTTTTGTGAGCTGAACGCCAGGCCTTTATTTTGGTTCAGGAACTATACTTGTTCCCAGTGGGTTGCTGAGACTTTGGTCAATTTTTCTTCCTCCCGGGAAATAAGAGTGACATATGCCCGTCCTAATGCCTAATAGCTACTCTCTCATTGGTTCTCCCTCTTCCCTTTCATCCTCTGCCTAATTGGCAACATGTGAGAACCAGGAGGTTAAAGGGGCTGTCTCTCCAAGTTGGGAGATTGATAGTAAAGCAGTTGGAATGTCAAACTGGAGCACCAGGAGAGGGACTATTCGTTGAGTTTTAGAAACCTTTCGTATTCACAATGTGTCCATTCTCTAGGTTTCCCATACATGTTATAGCTATAGTAATATTCCCTTCAACCTGGAGAGTTGGGACCCATGGAATGGGTGCGATGCATTATTGCTTTAAAGGGTCTGCGTTTGCTCACCCAATCTCACCAATCCTCTCAGTCCCATGTGTCCAGCCTTATGCCACATCCAGCTGTCGTTGTAGATAGGGTCATTCCATGTTTCATCAGAGACCCTGAAGGAATTGTAAAGAATTTCCCTGTTTTTTGGTTTTGTTTTTGAAATTCCTTTTTATAGTGGGTTTGAGCTGATTCTCACTGCCATGTTTATGCCAGTCTAGACACACTTGATTCCCTTATGGAGAAATATCAATACATAGGTTTTAAGATTCTTACTAGTCAGATATATTCCTCTGCTGGAAATATGGGGTTTTGAATCCCTTTCACTGAGGAATGTGTAGGTCTTCTCTATTCCATATTTGGTTTTTGGAACAATACATGTGCTTATATCAAACTCTGGTTTTATGCATCACCCCACCTCTCCTTCCCTCTTAAGCAGGCATAAGAGTGTTTTCTAAATGTGAGACTCTGTTCTCTTTCCTAACTCAGTTCATGTGAAGCCATGTTTACAGGATCTTCATAAGTGATATCTTATGATAAGCTTCTTTTTCTGTGTGACTTATTTCACTTAGAATCATCGTACCTGAATCCACTCATTTTGCTGCTACTGGTCTTATGACATTGATTTCATGGCTGAGGGATACTCCATCGTACGTAAGTACCACAATTTTTTAAAACATTTTTATCTTTCCTGTGATATTTAAAGGGTACCGAGGTTGACGTTCTTGTTAGCAGTGCAGCCCTAAATTTGGGGGGTGGCTCTGTCTTATTGATTTTCAGTTTTCCCAAGGTATATTCCCTACACTGGAAGTGTCCTTGGCTCTCTAGCTCTGTTGTTTACTTGTATTAGGGAACACAATGAACTCCTCCAGTGAGGCAGTTGGCAATTTACATCCCGCCCATCAGCATAACAAGGCTCCATGTTCTCCAGTGCCTGTCTTGCCTTTCTGGTATTTACACATTTGTGGATGTCCCTATTGACCGGTGGGATGTGATACTCCTTTGTAGTGCAGATTTGCATTGCCCGCTTGCTTGCTTGGCCAAAATGGCGTATGCGTTTTCTCCTGCATATATTCAGGAGAAAATGCATAAGCATTTTTGGCCAAGTGCATCATTGTGGAAGTTGTGCCCCACTTCCTGTTCTTTACAGACGATTCCAACGTACCTCTTGAAATCTGTTTCCTGCTATTCGGCCTCACTTTCAAGTCCGCTTCGTTGTCTTCTCTCAACAGATTTCTGGACGATAGTTGGCCTTTATTACTCTGCCAGTTTGTGAATTGCTCTGTCGCTGATCTCCATTTTTCTACTCGTTTTTTGTGAGCTGAATGCAAGTCCAAAATTTTGGTTCAGGACCTATACTGGTTACCGGAAGGTGGTTGAGACTTTGGTTAATTCTTCTTCCTGACAGGAAATTAGAGTGACATGTGCCGGTCTAAATGCCTAACAGCTACTCTCTCATTGGTTCTCCCACTTCCCTTTCATCCTCTGCCAAATTTGCAACCTGTGCGAACCAGGAGTTTAAAGGGGCTCTCTCTCCAAGTTGGGAGATTGATAGTAAAGCAGTTGGAAAGTTAAACCGGAACACCAGGAGAGGGACTATTCGTTGAGTTTTAGATACCTTTCGTATTCACAGTGTGTCCATTCTCTATGTTTCCCGTACATGTTATAGCTGTAGTAATATTCCCTTCAACCTGGAGAGTTGTGACCCATGCAGTGGGTGCCAAGCATTATTGCTTTAAAGGGTCTGCATTTGCTGACCCAATCTCACCAAACCTCTCAGTCCCAAGTGTCCAGCCTTATGCCACATCCAGCTGTCATTGTAGACAGGGTCATCCCAGGTTTCATCAGAGACCCTGAAGGAATTGTAAAGAATTTCCCTGTTTTTTTGTTTTGTTTTTGAAATTCCTTTTTATAATGTGTTGGAGCTGATTCTCACTGCCATGTGTATGCCAGTCTAGACACACTTGTTTCCCTTACAGAGACATATCAATACATAGGTTTTAAGATTCTTACTAGTCAGATATATTCCTCTGCAGGAAATATGGGATTTTGAGTCCCTTTCACTGAGGAAGGTATAGGTAGGTCATGTCTATTCCATAGTTGGTTTTTAGAATGGTACCTGTGCTTATATCAAACTCTGGTTTTATGCATCACCCCACCTCTCCTTCCCCCTTAAACAGGCATAAGAGTGATTTCTAAATGTGAGACTCTGATCTCTTTCCTAACTCAGTTCATGTGTAGCCATGTTTACAGGATCTTCATAAGTGATATCTTATCATAAGCTTCTTTTTCTGTGTGACTTATTCACTTTGAATCATCGTACCTGAATCCACTCATTTTGCTGCTACTGGTCTTATGACATTGATTTCATGGCTGAGGGATATTCCATCGTACGTAAGCACCACATTTTTTTGAACCATTTTTATCTTTCCTGGGATATTTCAGGTGTACCCAAGTTGAGGTTCTTCTAAGCAGTGCAGCCCTAAATTTGGGGGTGGCACTGTCTTATTGATTTTCAGTTTTCCCATGGTATATTCCCTAGACTGGAAGTGCCCTTGGCTCTGTAGCTCTGTTGTTTACTTGTTTTAGGGAACACAATGCACTCCTCCAGTGAGGCAGTTGGCAATTTACATCCCGCCCATCAGCATAACAAGGATCCGTGTTCTCCAGGGCCTGTCTTGCCTTTCTGGTTTTTACACATTTTGTGGATGTCCCTTTTGACCGGTGGGTAGTGATACTTCCTTTTATTGCAGATTTGTATTGCCCACTTGCTTGCTGGGCCAAAAAGTGCGTATGTGTTTTCTCCTGCATATATTCAGGAGAAAATGCATACGCCCTTTTTGGCCAAGTGCATCATTGTCGAAGTTGTGCCCCTCTTCCTGTGCTTTACAAGTGATTCCAACGTACCTCTTGAAATCTGTTTCCTACTATTCTGCCTCGCTTTCAAGTCCGCCTCGTTGCCTTCCCTCAACAAATTTTTGGATGATAGTTGTCCTTTATTACTCTAGCAGTTTGTGAATTGCTGTGTCCATGAGCTCCATTTTTCAACTCGTTTTTTGTGAGCTGAACGCATGTCCAAAATTTTGGTTCAGGACCTATACTAGTTTCCGGTGGGTGGCTGAGACTTTGGTAATTCTTCTTCCTGCCGGGAAATTAGAGTGACATATGCCCGTCCAAATGCCTAACAGCTATTCTCTCATTGGTTCTCCCTCTTCCCTTTCATCCTCTGCCAAATTGGCAACGTGTTAGAACCACGAGGTTAAAGGGGCTGTCTTTACAAGTTGGGAGATTGATAGTAAAGCAGTTGGTAAGTCAAACCGGAGCACCAGGAGAGGGAATATTCGTTGAGATTTAGAAACATTTCGTATTCACAGTGTGTCCATTCTCTAGGTTTCCCGTACATGTTTTAGCTGTAGTAATATTCCCTTCAACCTGGAGAGTTGGGACCCATGGAATTGGTGCCAGGCATTATTGCTTTAAAGGGTCTGCATTTGCTCACCCAATCTCAGCAATCCTCTCAGTCCCAAGTGTCCAGCCTTATGCCACATCCAGCTGTCATTTTAGACAGGGTCATTCCAGGTTTCATCAGAGACCCTGAAAGAATTGTAAAGAATTTCCCTGTTTTTGTGTTTTGTTTTTGAAATTCCTTTTTATAGTGAGTTTGAGCTGGTTTTCGCTGCCATGTGTATGCCAGTCTAGACACACTTGATTCCCTTACGGAGACATATCAATACTTGGGTTTTAAGATTCTTACTAGTCAGATATATTCTTCTGCTGGAAATATGGGGTTTTGAGTCCCTTTCACTGAGGAAGCTTTAGGTAGGTCTTGTCTATTCCATAGTTGGTTTTTGGAACGGTACCTATGCTTTTATCAAACTCTGGTTTTATGCATCACCCCACCTCTCCTTCCCCCTTAAGCAGGCATAAGAGTGTTTTCTAAATGTGAGACTCTCTTCTCTTTCCTAACTCAGTTCATGTGTAGCCATGTTTACAGGATCTTCATAAGGGATATCTTATGATAAGCTTCTTTTTCTGTGTGACTTATTTCACTTAGAATCTTCGTACCTGAATCCACTCATTTTGCTGCTACTGGTCTTATGACATTGATTTCATGGCTGAGGGATATTCCATCATACTTAAGTACCACAATTTTTTGAATCATTTTTATATTTCCTGGGATACTTAAGGTGTACCCAAGTTGAGGTTCTTGTAAGCAGTGCAGCCCTAAATTTTGGGGTGGCTCTGTCTTATTGATTTTCACTTTTCCCAAGGTATATTCCCTAGACTGGAACTGCCCTTGTCTCTGGAGCTCTGTTGTTTCCTTGTTTTAGGGAACACAATGCACTCCTCCAGAGAGGCAGGTGGCTATTTCCATCCCGCCCATCAGCATAACAAGGCTCCCTGTTCTCCAGGGCCTGTCTTGAATTTCTGGTTTTTACTCTTTTGTGGATGTCCTTTTGTACCGGTGGGAATTGATACTTCTTTGTAGTGCAGACATACATTGTCCGCTTGCTTGCTTGGCCAAAAAGGGCGTATGCGTTTTCTCCTGAATATACTCAGGAGAAAACGCATACACCCTTTTTGGCCAAGTGCATCATTGTCGAAGTTGTGCCCCACTTCCTGTGCTTTAAAGGTGATTCCAACGTACCTCCTGAAATCTGTTTGCTGCTATTCTGCCTCAGTTTCAAGTCTGCCTCGTTGCCTTCCCTCAAAAGATTTTTGGATGACAGTTGTCCTTTATTACTCTACCAGTTTGTGTATTGCTCTGCCCTATAGCTCCTTTTTTTAACTCGTTTTTTGTGAGCTGAACGCCAGTCCCATATTTTTGTTCAGGACCTATACTGGTTGCCGGTAGGTGGCTGAGACTTTGGTTAATTCTTCTTCCTCCCGGAAAATAAGAGTGACATGTGCCCGTCCAAATGCCTAACAGCTACTCTCTCTTTGGTTCTCCCTCTTCCCTTTCATCCTTTGCCAAATTGGCAACCTGTGCAAAACAGGACGTTAAAGGTGTTGTCTCTCCAGGTTGGGAGATTGATAGTAAAGCAGTTGGAAAGTCAAACCGCAGTACCAGGAGAGGGACTATTCCTTGAGTTTTAGAGACCTTTCATATTCACAGTGTGTCCATTCTCTAGGTTTCCCGTACATGTAATAGCTGTAGTAATATTCCCTTCAACCTGGAGAGTTGGAGCCCATGGAATGGGTGCCTTGCATTATTGCTTCAAAGGTTCTGCATTTGCTCACCCTATCTCACCAATCCTCTCAGTCCCATGTGTCCAGCCTTATGCCACATCCAGCTGTCGTTGAAGATAGGGTCATTCCAGGTTTCATCAGAGACCCTGAAGGAATTGTAAAGAAATTCCCTGTTTTTTTGTTTTGTTTTTGAAATTCCGTTTTATATTGGGTTTGAGCTGATTCTCGCTGCCATGATTATGCCAGTCGAGAAATTTTTGATTCTCTTACGGAGACATATCAATACATAGGTTTTAAGATTCTTACTAGTCAGTTATATTTTTCTGCGGGAAATATGGGATTTTGAGTCCCTTTCACTGAGCAAGGTGTAGGTCTTGTCTATTCCATACTTGGTTTTTGGAACGGTACCTGTGCTTATATCAAACTCTGGTTTTATGCATCTCCCGACCTCTCCTTCCTCCTTAAGCTGGCATAGGCGTGTTTTCTAAATGTGAGACTCTCTTCTCTTTCCTAACTCAGTTCATGTGTAGCCATGTTTACAGGATCTTCATAAGTGATATCTTATGATAAATTTCTTTTTCTGTGTGACTTATTTCACTCAGAGTCATCATACCTGAATCCAATCATTTTGCTGCTACTGGACTTATGACATTGATTTCATGGCTGAGGGATATTCCATCATACGTAAGTACCACAATTTTTTGAACCATTTTTATCTTTCCTGGGATACTTAAGGTGTACCCAATTTGAGGTTCTTGTAAGCAGTGCAGCCCTAAATTTTGGGGTGGCTCTGTCTTATTGATTTTCAGTTTTCCCAAGGTATATTACCTATACTGGAAGTCCCCTTGGCTCTGTAGCTCTGTTGATTACTTGTTTTACGGAATACAATGCACTCCTCCATAGAGGCAGTTGGCAATTTACATCCCACCCATCAGCATAACAAGGCTCGCTGTTCTCCAGGGCCTGTCTTGCCTTTCTGGTTTTTACCCATTTTGTAGATGTCCCTTATGACCGGTGGGAAGTGATACTACTTTGTAGTGCAGATTTGCATTGCCCGCTTGCTTGCTTGGCGAAAAAGGGCGTATGTGATTTCTCCTGATTATATTCAGGAGAAAATGCATACGCCCTATTTGGCCAAGTGCATCATTGACAAAGTTGTGCGCTCTACCTGTTCTTTCATGGCAATTCCAATGTACCTCTTGAAATCTGTTTCCTGCTATTCTGCCTCGCTTTCAAGTCCGCCTCGTTGCCTTCACTCAACAGATTTTTGGATGATAGTTGTCCTTTATTACTCTGCCTGTTTGTGAATTGCTGTGCCGCTGAGCTCCTTTTTTGAACTCGTTTTTGTGAGCTGAACGCAAGTCCAAAAGACTGCTTCACGACCTACACTGGTTTACTGTGCTTGGCTGAGTCTTTGTTTAAGTCTCCTTCCTGACATGAAATTAGAGTGACATGTGACCGTCCAAACGCCTAACAGCTAATCTCTCCGTGATTCTCCCTCTTCCCTTTCATCCTCTGCCAAATTGGCATCCTGGGCATACTAGGAAGTTAAAGGGGCTGTTTCTCCAATTTGGGAGATTGATAGTAAAGCAGTTGGAAAGTCAAAAAAGAGCACCAGCAGAGGGACTATTAGTTGAGTTTTAGAAACCTTTCGTATTCACAGAGTGTACTTTCTCTAGGTTTCCCATACATGTTATATCTGTAGTAATATTCCCTTCAACCTGGAGAGTTGGGACCCATGGAATGGGTGCCACACATTATTGCTTTAAGGGGTCTGCATTTGCTCACCCAATCTCACCAATCCTCTCAGTCCGAAGTGTCCAGCCTTATGCCACATCCAGCTGTCATTGTACATAGGGTCATTTCAGGTTTCATCAGATCCCCTGAAGGAATTGTAAGAAATTTCGCTGTTTTTTTTGTTTTGTATTTGAAATTCCTTTTTATAGTGGGTTTGAGCTGATTCTCACTGTCATGTTTATGCCAGTCTAGACACACTTGATTCCCTTACGGAGACATATCAGTACATACGTTTTAAGATTCATACTTGTAAGATATATTACTCTGTGGTGAATATGGGGTGTTGAGTCCCTTTCACTGAGGAAGGTGTAGGTGTTGTCCATTCCGTATTTGGTTTTTGGAAAGGTACCTGTACTAATATCAAACTCTGATTTTATTCATCACCCCACCTCTCCTTCCCCCTTAAGCAGGCATAAGCGTGTTTTTTAAATGTGAGTCTCTCTTCTCTTTCCTAACTCAGTTCATGTGTAGCCATGTTTACAGGATCTTCATAAGTGATATCTTATGATAAGTTTCATTTTCTGTGTGACTTATTTCACTTAGAATTATCGTACCTAAATCCACTCATTTTGTTGCTACTGGCCTTATGACATTGATTTCATGGCTGAGGGATATTCCATCGTACGTAAGTACCACAATTTCTTGAACCATTTTTGTCTTTCCTGGGATATTTAAGGTGTACGCAAGTTGAGGTTTTTTGAAGCAGTGCAGCCCTGAATTTTGGTATCGATCTGTCTTATTTATTTTCAGATTTCCCAAGGTATATTTCCTAGACTGGAAGAGCCCTTGGCTCTTTAGCTCTGTTGTTTACTTCTTTTAGGGAACACAATGCACTCCTCCAGAGAGGCAGTTGGCAATTTACATCCCGCCCATCAGCATAACAAGGCTCCCTGGTCTCCAGGGCCTGTCTTGCCTCTCTGGTTTTTACACTTTTTGCGGATGTCCCTTTTGACCGGTGGGAAGTGATACTTCTTTGTAGTGCATATTTGCATTGCCCGCTTGCTTGCTTGTCCAAAAAGGGCATATGTGTTTTCTCCTGAATATATTCACGTGAAAACCCATATGCCCTTTATGGACATTTCCATAATTTTCGAAGTTGTAATGCTTTTCCTGTGTTTAAATGCGATTCCAATGTACCTCTTGAAATCTGTTTCATGCCATTCCTCCTCATTTTCCCTTCCGCCTCGTGGCTTTCCCTCAACAGATTTTTGGCAGCGAGTAGTCCTTTATAACTATGCAGGTTAGTGAATTGCTGTGGCCCTGAGCTCCATTTTTCAACTCGCGTTTTTGTGAGCTGACCACAAATCAACAGTTTTGCTTCTAGACTTATACTGGTTCTGGGGGGCAGGCTGAGACTTTGGTTAATTTCTCTTTGTGACGGGAAATTAGAGAAACATGTGGCCGTCCAAATGCCTACAGCTACTCTCTCATTGGTTCTCTCTCTTCCCTTATATCCTGTGCACAATTTGCCAACTGTGCGAACCAGGAGGTTATAGTGGCTGACTTTCCAAGTTGGGAGATTGATAGTAAAGCAGTTGGAATGTCAAACTGGAGTACAAGTAGGGTTTTAGAAACCTTTCACCATCAGATGGTTTCCATTCTCTAGGTTCCCATACACGTTATAACTGTAGTGATATTCCCTTCTACCTGGAGAGTTGGGAACCATGGAATGGGTGGCAGGCATTATTGCTTTAAAGGGTCTGCATTTTTTCACCCAATCTCACCAATCCTCTCAGTCCCAAGTGACCAGCCTTATGCCACATCCAGCTGTCATTGTAGATACGGTCATTAAAGGTTTCATCAGAACCCCTGAAGGTATTGTGTAAGAATTTTACTGTTTTTATGTTTTGTTTTGAAATTCCTTTTTATAGTGGGTTTGAGCTGATTCTCACTGCCATGTTTATGTCGTTCTAGACACACTTGGTTCCCTTACGGAGACATATCAATACATAGGTTTTAAAATTCTTACTAGTCAGATATATTTATCTGCGGGGAATAGGGATGTTGAGTTCCATTCACTGAGGAAGGAGTAGGGCTTGTCTCTTCTGTTTTTGGATTATAGAACGGTACCTGTGCTAATATCAATCTTATGTTTTGTGCATCTCCCCACCTCTCTTTCCTCTTAAGCAAGCGTTAGATTGTTTTCTAAATCTGAGACTCTGTTCTCTTCCCTAAATCAGTTCATATGTAGCCATGTTTACATTCCTTTCATAAGTGATATCTTATGTCAGAATGCACCATGGCCGTTCTCATAATAATGCTCCATGTCCCCTGTCATCACAATGCACCATGCCCTGGTTATCACAATGCTCCATGTCCCTTGTCATCAGAATTCTCCACGTCCTTGTCATCACAATGCTACATGACACTTCTCATCAAAATGTTACATGCTGTTGTCATCACTATTCTCCATCCACTTGACATTGCAATGCTCCACGAACTTGTCATCACAATACTCCACGAACATTTTCAGCCCAATGTTCCATGACCTTGTCATCACAATACTCCAAGCCATTGTTATCACAATGCTCCATTACCTTTGTCATCAGAGTCCTCCATGACACTTGGCATCACAATGCTCCATGCCATTGTCATCACAATGGGCCATTACATATGTCATCACAATTCTCCCTGACACCTGTCTTCACAATACTGCATGACCTGGTCATCACAATGCTCCATGCTCTTGTCATCACAATGCGCCATTCCAACTGTCATCGCAAGAATCCTTGAAACTTATTAGACCAATGCTCCATGCCCTTGTCATCACAATGCTCCATGCCCTTGTTATCACAATGCTCCATGACCCCTGTCATCACAATGCTCCGTGACTCCAGTCATCACAGTGCTTCATGAACTTTGTCATCACAATTGTCCATGTCCTCATCATCAACAGTCTCTGTGACCTTTTTAACGACAATGCTCCATGAAGTTTTCATCACAATGCTCTTTGACCCTTGACATCACAATGCTCTATGCCTTTCTCAGCACAATTCTCCATGACCTTTATCATCACAATGCTCCATGCGCTTGTCAGCACAATGCTCCATGACAGATGTCATCACAATGCACCATGCGCTTGTCATCACAGTGCTCCACAAACTTCTCATCACCATGCTGCATAAAACTTCTCATCACAATGCTCCATGCACTTCTCATCAAAATGCTCTCTCACCACTGATATCCCAATGCTACATAACTATTGGTCACAATACCCCCTCACCCCTGTCATCACAATGTTCCATGACTCCTGTGATCACAATGATACATGCACTTATAATCACAATGTTCGATGACCCCTGCCATCACAATGTTCCATAACACCTGTCATCAAAATGCTCCATGACCCTTTTCATCAAAATGCTCCATGACACCTGACCTCACAGTGTTCCATAAAACCTGTCATCAAAATGTTCCATGACATTTTTCATCAAATTGCTCCATGACCCTGTCATCAAAAAGCTCCCTTCTCATCACAATGCACAATGCCCATGCCATCAGAATGCTCCATGTTCTTTGTCATCACAAAGCTCCATGACCCTTGGCATCACAATGCTACATTTCATTGTCATCACAATGCTCCATGAACTTTTCATCACAATGCTCCTTGACCCATGTCATCACAATGCTCTATGCCTTTCTCAGCAAAATGCTCCATGACCCTTGTCATCACAGTGCTCAATACACTTGTCATCAAAATGCTCCCTGACACTTGTTGTCTGTATGCTCCTTGAACCCTGTCATGACAAGGCTCCATGTCTTTTTCATCACAATGATCCATGCCCTTTTCATCACAATGCTCCAAGTCCCATATAATCAAAATACTCCATGCCCTTGTCATCACAAATCTCAAGGATGCATGCCATCAAAAAGCTCCTTTGTCTTCTCCTCACAATGCTTCATGCCCTTGTCATCACAATGTTCCAAGACAACTGTAATCACAATGCTCCATGCCCCTTTTCATCAGTATGCTCCATGAGACTTTTCATCACAAGGCAACCATGGATTTGTCATCACAATGCTCCAGGACCTTGTCATCAAAATGCTTCTCGACCTTGTCATGAAAAGTTTCAATGGCACTTGTCATCACAATGCGCCATTCCAACTGTCATCGCAATAATCCATGAAACTTATTAGACCAATGCTCCATGCCCTCATCATCACAATGCTCCATGCCCTTGTTATCACAATGGTCCATGACCCATGCCATTACAATGCTCTGTGACTCCAGTAATCACAGTGATTCATGACCTTTGTCATCACAGTGGTCCATGCCCTCGTCATCATCAGTCTCTGTGAGCTTTTTAACCAAAATGCTCCATGAACTTTTCATCACAATGCTCTTTGACCCTTGTCATCACAATGCTCTATGCCTTTCTCAGCACAATGCTCCATGCCCCTTGTCATCACAGTGCTCCATGCGCTTGTCAGCACAGTGCTCCAAGACACATGTCATCACAATGCTCCATAACCCCTGTCATCACAATGCTCCGTGACTCCAGTCATCACAATGTTTCATAACATTTGTCATCACAGTGGTCCATGCCCGTGTCATCACAAGTCTCTGTGACCTTTTTATACACAATCATCCATGAACTTTACATCACAATTCTTTTTGACCCTTGTCATCACAATGCTCCATGTCTTTGTGAGAACAATGCTCCATGACCATTGTCTTCACAATATGCAACGTGCATTTCATCACAACGGTCCACAACCTTGTCATTGCAATGCTCCATAAACCTTGTAATCACAATGCTCCATGCACTTCTCGTCAAAATGCTCTCTCACCAGAGATATCACAGTGTTCAGTCAATAGTCATCACAATGCTCCCTCAACTCTGTAATCACAATGATCCATGACCCTGTCATCACACTGCTACATTCCTTTATCATCACAATGTTCCATGAATGCTGACATCACTATGTTCCATAACCCCTGTCATCAAAATGCTCCATGACACTTTTCGTCCCAAAGCTCCAAGACACCTGACATCACAATGTTCTATAACCCCTGCCATCAAAATGTTCCATTACACTTTTCATCAAATTGGTGCATGACCCGGTAATCAAAATGCTCCCTGCCCTTCTCATCACAATGCCCCATGCGCTAGTCATCAAAA
Organism: Mesoplodon mirus; assembly: GCF_964341445.2. Lineage (NCBI taxonomy): Eukaryota > Metazoa > Chordata > Mammalia > Artiodactyla > Ziphiidae > Mesoplodon > Mesoplodon mirus. Next base: position 1,524,838 of record NW_028295734.1, read on the forward strand.
TGCTCCATGACTTGTCAACACAAAGCTCCATGACCCTTGGCATCAAAATGCTCCATGTCATTGTCATCACAATGCTCCAAGAACACACTCATAATATTGCTCAATGCCCTTGTCATCACAAAGCTCGATGACACTTGTCATCACAATGCTCGATGCCCTTCTCATCACAATGCTCCATGCCCTTGTCATTACATTCCTGCATGACCCATGTATCATAGTGTTCCGTGCCCTTGTCCTCAAAATACTTCATGCGCACTCTCATCACAATAATCCATGAAACATTTCAGACCAATATTCCATGCCCTTCTCATCAAAATGCTCCATTACACCTGTCATAACAATGCACCATGACCCTTGCCATCACAATGTTCCACGGCCTAGTCATCACAAGGTTCCATGACACTTGTCATCACAATGCTCACGACCACTGAAAAAACAATTCTCCATGCCCTTGTCATCACAGAGCTCCATGACGCATGTCATCAGAATGTTCCATGGCCTTCTCATCACAACTCTCCTTGCCTTTGTCATCACAATGCTCAAATACCCTTGTAATCACAATGCTCCATGCCCCTTTTCATCTCAATGCTCCATGAACCCTGTCATCACAATGCTCCATGCCCATCATCAAAATGCTTCAGGCTATTTTCATCACAATGAAATCAATATTCTCCATGACCTCTGTCATCAAAATGCTCCAAACCCTTGTGATCACAATGTTACATAACACTTATCATCAAAACACCCCATGACGCTCATCTTCACAATTATCCACGGTCTTCTCATCACAGTGCTCCATGATCTTTGTCATCACAATGCTCAATACACTTGTCATCACAATGCTCCCTGACACTTGTCGTCAGTATGCTCTTTGAACCATGTTATGAAAAGGCTCCATGCTTTTTTCATCACAATGATCCATGCCCTTTTCATCACAATGCTCCATGATCCCTGTAATAACAATGCTCCTTGCCCTTGTCATCAGAAAACTCCATGACGCATGTCATCAGAATGCTCCATGGCCTTCTCATCACAATGCTCCATGCCCTAGTCATCACAATGCTCCAAGACCCCTGTAATCACAATGCTCCATGCCACTTTTCATCAGAATGCTCCATAAGACTTGTCATCACAAGTCTCCATGCTACTCTCATCACAATGCTCCAGGACCTTTTCATCGCCATGCTCCATTCCCTTGTCATCACAATGTTCCATGACCCCTGTCATCACAATAATCCATGAATATTTTCAGCCTAATGCTCTACGACCTACTCATCACAATGCTCCATGGCCAATATCATCACAATTCTCCTTGACCACTGTCATCACAACACTCCATGGCAACTGACAACACAATGATACGGGACTCTTGTCATCACATTGCTCCATTCCCTAGTCATCACAATGCTCCATGACCCATGTCATCACAACACTCCATGAACATTGTCAGCCCAGTGCTCCATGACACTTGTCATCAAATTGATTCATGCCCTTGTCATCCCAATGCTCCATGACCCCTGTATTCACAATGCTCCGTGACACTTGTAATCACAGTGCTCCATGACACATGTCATCACAATGCTCCATGCCTTTGTCAGCAAAATGCTACATGACCTTGTCATTACACTGCTCTATGCGCTTGTCATCACAATACTCCATTTCCATTGTCATCACAATCCTCCATGAACCTTGGGATCACATTCCTTCATGCCCTTGTCGTCACAATGCTCCATGCTCCTTGAAATCAAAATGATCCATGACCTCTCTCATCACAATGCTCCAAACCCTTGTGATCACAGTGTTCCATAACACTTGTCATCACAATGCTCCATGATGCCTGTCATCAAAATACTCCAGGCCCTTTTCATCACAATGCTCCATGACCTTTGTCATCACAATTCTCAATACACTTGTCATCACAATGCTCCCTGACACTTGTCATCAGAATGCTCCTTGAACCCTGTCACGAAAAGGCTCCATGCCATTTTCATCACAATGTGCCATGCCGTTTTCTTCACAATGCTCCATGCCATTGTCATCAAAATACTCCACAACCTTGTCATCAGAATGCTCCATGACCCTTGTCATCACAATTCTCCATGCACTTGTCAGCACAATGCTCCCTGACCCTTGTCATCACAATGCTCCAAGCCATTGTCATCACAATGCTCCATTACCTTTGTCATCAGAATCCTCCATGACACTTGGCATCCCAGTGCTCCATGACATTGTCATCACAATGGGCCATTACATATGTCATCACAATGCTCCCTAACACCTGTCTTCACAATACTGCATGACCTGGCCATCACAATGCTCCATGCCCTTGTCATCACAATGTGCCATTCCAACTGTCATTGCAATAATCGCTGAAACTTATTAGACAAATGCTCCATTCCCTGGTCATCACAATGCTCCATGCCCTTGTTATCACAATGCTCCATGACCCCTGCCATCACAATGCTCTGTGACTCCAGTCCTCACAATGCTTCATGACCTTTGTCACCACAACGGTCCATGCACTCGTCATCATCAGTCTCTGTGAGCTTTTTAACCAAAATGATCCATGAACTTTTCATCACAATGCTCTTTGACCCTTGTCATCACAATGCTCTATGCCTTTCTCAACACAATGCTCCATGACAATTGTCATCACAATGCTCCATGCGCTTGTCAGCACAATGCTCCATGACACATGTCATCACAAGCTCCATGACCCTTGTCATCACAATGCTCCATGCACTTGTCAGCACAATGCTCATTGACACATGCCATCACAATGCTCCATGACCCCTGTCATCACAATGCTCCGTGACTCCAGTCATCACAATGCTTCATAACGTTTGTCATCACAATGGTCCATGCCCGTGTCATCAAAATGCGTCATTCCAACTGTCATCACAATAATCCATGAAACATATTAGACCAATGTTCCATGCCCTTGTCATCACAATGCTCCATGCCCTTGTTTTCACAATGCTCCATGCTCTTGTCAGCACAATGCTCCATGACACATGTCATCACAATACTCCATGAGTCCTGTCATCAGTATGCTCCGTGACTCCAGTCATCTCAATGCTTCAAAACGTTTGTCATCATAATGGTCCATTCCCACGTCATGACAAGACTCTGTGACATTTGTAACCACAATGCTCCATGAACATTTCATCACAATTCTCTGTGACCCTTGTCATCACAATGCTCCATGGCCTTGTCAGAACAATGCTTCATGACCATTGTCTTCACAGTGTTCCACACGCACTTCATCACATTGGTCCTCAACTTTGTCATTGCAATGCTCCATAAAACTTGTAATCACAATAATCCATGCACTTCTCATCAAAATGCTCTCTCGCCAGAGATATCAAAGTGTCCCATCTCTAGTCAATACAATACTTCCTCACCACTGTAATCACAATGCTCCATTACACTGTCATCACACTGCTACCTCCCCTTATCATCACAATGTTCCATGACCCATGACATCAAAATGCTCCATGACCCTTTTCATCCCAAAGCTCCAAGAACCCTGACATCATAATGATCTATAACCCCTGCTATCAAAATATTCCATTACACTTTTAATCAAATTGCTGCATGAACCTGTCATCAGAATGCTCCCTGCCCTTCTCATCAGAATGCACCATGCCCTTGTCATCAAAATGCTCCATGTCTTGTCATCACAAAGCTCCATATCATTGTCATCACAAAGCTCCATGAAACCTCTCATCACATTGCTCCATGCCCTTGTCATCACAAAGCTCCATGACACATGTCATCACAATGCTCGATGTCCTTCTCATCACAATGCTCCATGTCCTTGTAATTACAATCCTGCATGACCCATGTATCATAGTGTTCCGTACCCTTGTCATTACAATGCTCCATGCCCACTCTCATCACAATAATCCATGAAACATTTCAGACAAATGTTCCATGCCCTTCTCATCAAAATGCTCCATTACCTCTGTCATTACAATGCACCATGATACCTGCCATCACAAAGTTCCACGGCCTGGTCATCACAAGGTTCCATGACACTTGTCATTACAATGCTGGAGACCCCTGTAATCACAATGCTCCATGCCCTTGTCATTACAAAGCTCCTTGACGCATGTCATCAGAAAGTTCCACGGCCTTCTCATCACAATGCTCCATGCCCTTGTCATCACAATGCTCCAAGACCCCTGTAAACACAATGCTCTATGCCCCTTTTCATCTTAATGCTCCATGAACCCTGTCATCACAATGCACCATGCCCATCATCATAATGCTTCAGGCAATTGTCATCACAATGAAATCAATATTCTCCATGACCTGTGTCATCATAATGCTCAAAACTCTTGTGATCACAATGTTCCATAGCACTTATCATCACAACACGCCATGACGCTCATCATCACAATTATCCATGGTCTTCTCATCACAATTCTCCATTATCTTTGTCATCACAATGCTCAATACACATGTCATCACAATGCTCCCTGACACTTGTCGTCAGTATGCTCCTTGAACCATGTAATGACAAGGCTCCATGCCATTTTCATCACAATAATCCATGACCTTTTCATCACAATGCTCCAAGATCCCTGTAATCCCAATGTTCCATGCCCTTGTCATCAAAAAGCTCCATGACGCTTATCAGAATGCTTCATGGCCTTCTCATCACAATACTCCATGCCCTTGTCATCACAATGCTCCAAGACCCCTGTAATCACAATGCACCATGCCCCTTTTCATCAGAATGCTCCATGAAACTTGTCATCACAAGTCTCCATGGTCTTCTCATCACAATGCTCCAGGACCTTGTCATCACCATGCTCCATTCCCTTGTCATCACAATGCTCCATGACCCCTGTCATCACAATAGTCCATGAACATTTTCAGCCCAATGCTCAACGAACTACTCATCACAATGCTCCATGGCCAATATCATCACAATGCTCCATGACCACTGTCATCACAACACTCCATGACAACTGACAACAAAATGATCTGTGACTCTTGTCATCACAATGTTCCAAGACCCTTGTAATCACAATGCTCCATGCCCCTTTTCATCAGTATGCTCCATGAGACTCGTCATCACAAGGCTCCATAGATTTGTTATCACAATGCTCCAGGACCTTGTCATCACAATGCTTCACGACCTTGTCATGAAAATTCTCAATGGCCCTTGTCATCATAATGCTCCAAGCCCTAGTCATCACAATGCTCCATTATATTTGTCATCACAGTCCTCCATTACATTCGGCATCACAATGTTCCATGCCATTGTCATCACAATGGACCATGACATATATCATCACAATGGTCCCTGACAACTTTCTTCACAATAATCCATGACCTTCTCATCACAATGCTCCATGCCCTTGTCATCACAATGCACCATGACCACTGTCATCACAATAATCTATGAAATTCGTTAGACGAATGCTCCATTCTCCTGTCATAAAAATGCTCCATGCTCTTGTCATTACAATGCTCCATGACCCCTGTCATCACAGTGCTCCGTGACTCCAGTCATCACAATGCTTCATAACGTTTGTCATCACAATGATCCATGCCAGCGTCATCACAAGGCTCTGTGACCTTTGTAACCACAATGCTCTATGAACATTTCATCACAATTCTCTGTGACCCTTGTCATCACAATGCTCCATGTCTTTGTCAGAACTATGCTCCATGACCATTGTCATCACAATGTGCCACGCGCATTTCATCACAACGGTCCACAACCTTGTCATTGCAAGGCTCCATAAACGTTGTAATCACAATGGTCCATGCACTTCTCATCAAAATGCTCTCTCACCAGAGATATCACAATGTTCCATCACTAGTCATCACAATACTCCCTCACCCCTGTAATAACAAGGTTTCTTGACCCTGTCATCACAATGCTACATCCCCTTATCATCACAATGTTCCATGACCCCTGACATCACAATGTTCCATAACTCCAGTCATCAAAATGCTCCATGACCATTGTCAACACAATTCTCCATGCACTTGCCAGCACAATGCTCCATGACCCTTGTAATCACAATGCTCCAAGCCATTGTCATCACAATGCTCCATTACCTTTGTCATCAGAATCCTCCATGACGCTTGTCATCACAGTGCTCCATGACACCTGTCATCACAGTTCTCCATGGCTTTGTCATCACAATGCTCAATACACTTGTCATCAAAATGCTCCCTGACACTTGTTGTCTGTATGCTTCTTGAACCCTGTCATGACAAGGCTCCATGCCTTTTTCATCACAATGATCCATGCTCTTTTCATCACAATGCTCCAAGACCCATGTAATCACAATGCTCCATGCCCTTCTCATCACCAAGCTCAATGACGCATGCCATCAGAATGCTCCTTGGTCTTCTCCTCACAATGTTCCATGCCCTTGTCATCAAAATGTTCCAAGACCCCTGTAATGACAATGCTCCATGCCCCATTTCATCAGTATGCTCCATGAGAATTCTCATCACAAGGCTCCATGGTTTTGTCATCACAATGCTCCAGGACCTTGTCATCACAATGCTTCAAGACCTTGTCATGAAAATTTTCAATGGCCCTTGTCATCATAATGCTCCAAGCCCTAGTCATCACAATGCTCCATTACATTTGGCATCACAATGTCCATGCCATTGTCATCACAATGGACAATGACATATGTCATCACAATGCTCCCTGACAACTGTCTTCACAATACTCAATGACATTCTCATCACAATGCTCCATGCCCTTGTCATCACAATGCACCATGCCCACTCTCATCACAATAATCTATGAAACTTGTCAGACCAATGATCCATGCCCCTGTCATCACAATGCTCCATGCCCTTGTCATCACAATGCTCCATGACCCCTGTCATCACAACGCTCCATGAAACCAGTCATCACAATGCTTCATAACGTTTGTCATCACAATGGTCCATGCCCGACTCATCACAAGGCTCTGTGATCTTTGTAACCACAATGCTCCATGAACTTTTCATCACAATTCTCTGTGACCCTTGTCATCAAAATGCTCCATGTCTTTGTCAGAACAATGGTCTATGACCATTGTCATCACAATGTGCCATGCGCATTTCATTACAACGGTCCAAAACCTTTTCATTGCAATGCTCCATAAACATTGTAATCACAATGGTCCATGCACTTCTCATCCAAATGCTCTCTCACCAGAGATATCACAGTGTTCCATCACTAGTCATCACAATACTACCTCACCCCTGTAATAACAATGTTCCATGACACTGTCATCACAGGGCTACATCCGCTTACCATCACAATGTTCCATGACCCCTGACATCACAATGTTCCATAACCACTGTCATCAAAATGCTCCATGACCCTCTTCATCCCAAAGCTCCAAGACCACTGACATCACAATGTTCTATAACCCGTGCCATCAAAATGTTCCATTACACATTTCATCAAATTGCTGCATGACCCGGTCATCAAAATGCTCCCTGCCCTTCTCATCACAATGCACCATGCCCTTGTCATCATAATGCTCCATGACTTGTCATCACAAAGCTCCATGACCCTTGGCATCACAATGCTCCATGTCATTGTCATCACAATGCTCCATGAACCCTCTCATAACATTGCTCCATGCCCTTGTCATCACAATGCTCCATGACACGTGTCATCACAATGCTCCATGCCCTTCTCATCACAATGCTCCATGCCCTGTCATTACATTCCTGCATGACCCATGTATTATAGTGTTCCGTACCCTTGTCATCACAATGCTCCATGCCCACTCTCATCACAATAATTCATGAAACATTTCAGACCAATATTCCATGTCCTTCTCATCACAATGCTCCATTACCCCTTTCATAACAATGCACCATGACCCCCACCATCACAATGTTCCACGGCCTAGTCATCACATGGTTCCATGTCAATTGACATCACCATGCTCAAGACGCCTGAAATCACAATGCTCCATGCACTTGTCATCACAAAGCTCCATGACGCATGTCATCAGAATGTTCCATGGCCTTCTCATCACAGTGCTCCATGCCCTTGTCATCACAATGTTCCAAGACCATTATAATCACAATGCTCCATGCCCCTTTTCATATCAATGCTCCATGAACCCTGTCATCACAATGCACCATGCCCTTCATCATAATGCTTCAGGCTATTGTCATCACAATGAAATCAAAATGCTCCATGACCACTGTCATCATAATACTCCGAACCCTTGTGATCACAATGTGCCATAACACTTATCATCACAACACCCCATGACGCTCATCATCACAATTATCCATGGCCTCCTCATCACAGTGCTCTATGATTTTTGTCATCACAATGCTCAATACACTTGTCATCACAATGCTCCCTGACACTTGTCTTCAGTATGCTCCTTGAAACCTGTCATGACAAGGCTCCATGTCTTTTTCATCACAATGATCCATGCCCTTTTCATCACAATGCTCCAAGACCCCTTTAATCACAATGCTCCATGCCCTTGTCATCACAAAGCTCCTGGACGCATGTCATCAGAATGTTCCATGGCCTTCTCATCACCATGATCCATGCCCTTGTCATCACAATGCTCCAAGACCCCTGTAATCACAATTCTCCATGCCCCTTTTCAACAGAATGCTCCATGAGACTTCTCATCAAAAGTCTCCGTGGTCTTCTCATCAAAATGTTCCAGGACATTTTCATCACCATGCTCCATTCGCTTGTCATCGCAATGCTCCATGGCCAATATCATCACAATTCTCCATGACCACTGTCATCACAACAATCCATGACACCTGACAGCACAATGATCTGTGACTCTTTTCATCACAATGTTCCATTCCCTAGTCATCACAATGCTCCAGGACACTTGTCATCACAATGATCCATGCCTTTGTCATGCCAATGCTCCATAACCCCTGTATTCACAATGCTCCATGATGCTTTTCATCACAGTGCTCCATGACACCTGTCATCACAATGCTCCATGCCTTTGTCAGCAAAATGCTTCATGACATTGTCATTAAAATGCTCTATGTGCTTGTCATCCCAATACTCCATTACCATTGTCATCACAACCCTCCATGAAACTTGGGATCACATTGCTTCATGTCCTTGTCATCACAAAGCCCCATGCTCCTTGAAATCAAAATGATCCATGACCTCTGTCATCACAATGCTCCAAAACCTTGTGATCACAGTGTTCCAGTATAGTTGTCATCACAATGCTCCATGATGCCTGTCATCACAATTCTCAGTATACATGTCATGACAATGCTCCCTGACACTTGTCATCAGAATGCTCCTTGAACCCTGTCACGAAAAGGCTCCATGCCTTTTTCCTCACAAATCCCCATGCTGTTTTCATCACAATGCTCCATGCCATTGTCATCAAAATACTCCACAAGCTTGTCATCAGAATGCTCCATGACCCTTGTCATCACAATTCTCCATGCACGTTTCAGCACAATGCTCCCTGACCCTTGTCATCACAATGCTCCAAGCCATTGTCATCACAATGCTCCATTACATTTGTCATCAGAATCCTCCATGACACTTGTCATCACAATGCTCCATGTCATTGTCATCACAATGTGCCATTACATATGTCATCACAATGCTCCCTGACACCTGTCTTCACAATACTGCATGATCTGGTCATCACAATGCTCCATGCCCTTTTCATCAGAATGCGCCATTCCAACTGTCATCGCAATAATCCATGAAACTTAGACAAAACTTCCATGCCGTTGTCATCACAATGCTCCATGCCATTGTTATCACAATGCTCCATGAACCCAGTCTTCACAATGCTCCATGACTCCAGTCATCACAATGCTTCATGACCTTTGTCATCACAATGGTCCATGCCCTCGTCATCAACAGTCTCTGTGACATTTCTATCCACAATGCCCCATGAAATTTTCATCACAATGCTATTTGACCCTTGTCATCACAATGCTCTATGCCTTTCTCATCACAATGCTCCATGACCCTTGTCATCACAATGCTCCAAGACTTTGTCATCACAATGCACCATTACCTTTGACATCGGAATCCTCCATGACACTTGTCATCACAATGCTCCTTGACACTTGTCATCAGACTCCTCCATGACACCTGGTATCACAATGTGCCATGCCATTGTCATCACAATGTGCCATTCCATCTGTCATCACAATAATCCTTGAAACTTATTAGACCAATGCTCCATCGCTTTTTAATCAAAATGCTTCATGCCCTTCTTATCACAATGTTCCAAGACCCTTGTAATCAGAATGCTCCATGCTCATTTCCATCAGTATGCTCCCTGAGACTTCTCTTCACAAGGCTCCATGTTTTTCTATTCACAAAACTCCAGGACCTTGTCATCACAATGCTTCACGACCTTGTCATGAAAATTCTCAATGGCCCTTGTCATCATAATGCTCCAAGCCCTAGTCATCACAATGCTTCATTATATTTGTCATCACAATCCTCCATTACATTTGGCATCTAAATGCTCCCTGCCATTGTCATCGCAATGGACCATGACATATGTCATCACAATGCTCCCTGACACATCTCTTCACAATACTCTATGACCTTCTCCTCACAATGCTCCATGCCCTTGTCATCACAATGCACCATGTCCACTGTCATCACAATAATCTATGAAACGTGTAAGACCAATGCTCCATGCCCCTGTCATCACAATGCTCCATGACACATGTCATCACAATGCTCCATGACCCCTGTCATCACAATGCTCGGTGACTCCAGTCATCACAATGCTTCATAACGTTTGTCAACACAGCGGTCCATGCTTGCGTCATCAAAAGGCTCTGTGTCATTTGTAACCACAATACTCCATGAACTATTTATCACAATGCTCCGTGACCCTTGTCATCACAATGCTCCATGCGTTTGTCAGAACAATGCTCCATGACCCTTTTCATCACAATGTGCCACACGCTTTTCATCACATTGATAAACAACCTTGTCATCGCTATGCTCCATAAACCTTGTAATCACAATGCTCCATGCACTTCTCATCCAAATGCTCTGTCATCTGAGATATCACAATATTCCATCACTAGTTATCACAATCCTCCCTCAGCCATGTAAGCACAGTGTTCCATGACCCCTGTCATCACAATGCTACATCCCCTTATCAGCACAATGTTCCATGACCCCTGACATCACAATGTTCCATAACCCCTGTCATCAAAATGCTCCATGACCATTTTCATCCCAAAGATCCATGACCCCTGGCATCAAAATGTTCTATAACCCCTGTCATCAAAATGTTCCATTACACTTTTCATCAAATTGCTGCATGACACTGTCATCAAAATGCTCCCTGCCCTTCTCATCACAATGCACCACACCCTTGTCATCAAAATGCTCTATGAACTTTGTCATCACAAACTCCATGACCCTTGGCATCACAGTGCTCCATGTCATTGTCATCACAATGCTCCATAAACCCTCTCATCACATTGCTCCATGCACTTGTCATTACAAAGCTCCATGACACTTTTCATCAAAATGCTCGATGCCCGTCTCATCACAATGCTCCATGCCCTTGTCATTACAATCCTCCATGACCCATGTATCACAGTGTTCCGTGCCCTTGTCATCACAATGCTCCATGCACACTCTCATCACAAAAATCCATGAAATATTTCAGACCAATGCTCAATGCCCTTCTCATCAAAATGCTCCATTACCTCTGTCATAACAATGCTCCATGACCACTGCCATCACAGTGTTCCACGGCCTTTTCATCACAAGGCTCCATGACCCTTGTCATCACAATGCTCCATGCCCTTGTCATCATAAACTCCATGACGCATGTCATCAGAATGTTAGATGGCCTTCTCATCACAATGCTCGATGCCCTTGTCATCACAATTCTCCAAGACCCCTGTAATCACAATGCTCCATGCCCCTTTTCATCTCAATGCTCCATGAACCCTGTCATCACAATGCACCATGCCCATCATCATAATTCTTCAGGCTATTGTCATCACAATGAAATCAAAATTCTGCATGACCTCTGTCATCATAATGCTCCAAACCTATGTGATCACAATGTTCCATAACACTTATCATCACAACACCCCATGACGATCATCATCACAATTATCCATGGCTTCTCATCACAATGCTCCATGACATCCGTCATCACAATTCTCAATACACTTGTCATCACAATGCTTCCTGACACTTGTCGTCAGAATGCTCCTTGAACACTGTCACAAAAAGTCTCCAGGCCTTTTCCATCACAATGTCCCATGCCGTTTTCATAACAAATCTCCATGCCATTGTCATCAAAATACTCCACAAATTTGTCATCAGAATGCTCCATGACCCTTGTCATCACAATTCTCCATGCACTTGTCAGCACAATGCTCCCTGACACTTGTCATCACAATGCTCCAAGCCATTGTCATCACAATGCTCCATTACCTTTGTCATCAGAATTCTCCATGACATTTGGCATCACAATGCTCCATGCCATTGTTATCACAATAGGCCATACATATGTCATCACAATGCTCCCTGACACCTCTCTTCACAATACTGCATAACCTGGTCATCACAATGCTCCATGCCCTTGTCATCAGAATGCAGCATTCCAAGTGTCATCGCAATAATCCATGAAACTTGTCAGACCGATACTCCATGCCCCTGGCAACACAATGCTCCATGCCCTTGTTATCACAGTGCTCCATGACCCCTGCCATCACAATGCTCTTTGACTCCAGTCATCACAATGCTTCATGACCTTTGTCACCACAATGGTCCAAGCCCTCGTCATCATCACTCTCTGTGAGCTTTTTAACCAAATTGATCCATGAACTTTTCATCACAATGCTCTTTGAACCTTGTCATCACAATGCTCTATGCCTTTCTCAGCACAATGCTCCGTGACCCTTGTCATCACAATGCTCCATGCGCTTGTCAGCACAATGCTCCATGACACATGTCATCACAATGCTCCATGACCCCTGTCAACACAGTGCTCCGTGACTCCAGTCATCACAATGCTTCATAATGTTTGTCATCACAATGGTCCATGCCTGCATCATCACAAGGCTCTGTGACCTTTTTAACCACAATGCTCCATGAACATTTCATCTCAAAGCTGCGTGACCCTTGTCATCACAGTGCTCCATGCCTTTGTCAGAAAAATGCTCCATGACCCTTGTCATCACAATGTGCCACGTGCATTTTCTCCCAACGGTCCACATATTTGTCATCGCAATGCTCCATAAAACTTGTAATCACAATGCTCCATGCCCTTCTCATCACAATGCTCCATTACCCCTGTCATAACCATGCTCCATGACTCTGCGATCACAATGTTCCACGGCCTTGTCATCACAAGGCTCCATGCCCTTGTTATCACAAAGCTCCATGACGCATGTCATCAGAATGCTCCATGGCCTTCTCCTCACAATGCTCTATGCCCTTATCATCACAATGCTCCAAGACACCTGTAATCACAATGCTCCATGCCCCTTTTCATCAGAATGCTCATGAAACTTGTCATCACAAGTCTCCATGTTCATCTCATCACAATGCTCCAAGACATTTTCATCAGCATGCTCCCTTCCCTTGTCATCACAAAGCTCCATGACCCCTGTCATCACAATTCTCCATGAACATTTTCAGGCCAATGCTCCATGACATTCTCATCACAATGCTCCATGACCAGTATCATCACAATGCTCCATGATCACTGTATCACAACACTCCATGACACCTGACAACACAATGATCTGGGACTCTTGTCATCACAATGCTCCATGACCCCTGTCATCACCATACTCCATGAATATTTTCAGCCCAATGCTACATGACACTTGTCATCACAATGATCCATGCCCTTGTCATCCCAATGCTCCATGACCCCTCTATTCACAATGCTCCGTGACGCTTGTCATCACAGTGCTCCATGACACCTGTCATCACAATGCTCCATGCCTTTGTCAGCAAAATGCTACATGACCTTGTCATTACAATGCTCTATGCGCTTGTCATCACAATACCCATTTACCATTTTCATCACAATCATCCATGAACCTTGGGATCACATTGCTTCATGCCCTTGTCATCACAGTGCTCCATACTCCTTGAAATCAAAATGATCCATGACCTCTGTCATCACAATGCTCCAAACCCTTGTGATCACAATGTTCCATAGCACTTGTCATCACAACGCTCCATGATGCCTGTCATCAAATACTCCATGCCTTTTTCATCACAATGCTCCACGATCTTTGTCATCACAATTCTCAATACACTTGTCATCACAATGCTCCCTGATACTTGTCGTCAGAATGCTCCTTGAACCCTTTCACGAAAATGCTCCATGCCTTTTTCATCACAATGCCCCATGCCGTTATCATCACAATGCTCCATGCCATTGTCCACAAAATACTCCATAAGCTGGTCATCAGAATGTTCCATGACCCTTGTCATCACAATGTTCCATGCACTTGTTAGCACAATGCTCCCTGACTCTTGTCATCAAAATGCTCCAAGCCATTGTCATCACAATGCTCCATTACCTTTGTCATCAGAATCCTCCATGACACTTGGCATCACAATGCTCCATGCCATTGCCATCACAATGGGCCATTACATATGTCATCACAGTGCTCCCTGACACCTGTCTTCACAATACTGCATCACCTGGTCATCACAATGCTACATGCCCTTGTCAACACAATGCTCCATGCCCTTGTTATCACAGTGCTCCATGACCACTGTCATCACAATGCTCTGTGACACCAGTCATCACATTGCTTCATGACCTTTGTCATCACAATGGTCCATGCCCTCACCATCAACAGTCTCTGTGATATTTTAACCACAATGCTCAACGAACTTTTCATCACAATGCTCTTTGACCCTTGTCATCACAATGCTCCATGCCCTCGTCATCAAAATGCTCCTTGACCCCTGTCATCACAATGCTCCATGACTCCAGTCATCACAATGCTTCATAACATTTGTCATCACAATGGTCCATGCCCGCGTCATCACAAGGTTCTGTTACATTTGTAACCACATTGCTCCAAGAACTTTTCATCACAATGCTCCGTGACCCTTGTCATCACAATCCTCCATGCCTTTGTCAGAAAATTGCTCAATGACCCTTGTCTTCCCACTGTGTCATGCGCTTTTCATCACAATGGTCTGCAAATTTGTCATTGCAATGCTCCATAAATATTGTAATCACAGTGCTCCATGCCCTTCTCATCACAATGCTCCATTACCCCTGTCATAACAATGCTCCATGACCCCTGTCATCACAATGTTCCACGGCCTTGTCATTCCAAGGCTCCATGACACTTGTCATCCCAATGCTCCAAGACCACTTTAATCAGAATAATCCATGCCCTTGACATCAAAAAGCTCCATGACACATGTCATCAGAATGTTCCATGAACTTCTCATCAAAATGCTCCATGCCCGTTTCATCACTATGCTCCAAGACCCATGTGATCACAATGCTCCATGCCCCTTTTCATCTCAATGCTCCATGAACCCTGTCATCACAATGCATCATGCCCATCATCATAAAGCTTCCGGCTATGGTCAGCACAATGAAATCAAAATTCTCCATGACATCTGTCATCACGATGCTCCATGACACCTGTCATCACAATACTCCATGAATATTTTCAGCCCAATGCTCCATGACCTTTGTCATCACAATTACCCATGCGCTTTTCATCACAATCCTCCCTCAGCCCTGTTATCACAATATACCAGGACCCCTGTCATCACAATGCTACATCCCCTTATCAGCACAATGTTCCATGACCCCTGATATCACAATGTTCCATAATCCCTGTCATCAAAATGCCCCCTGACCCTTTTCATCCCAAAGATCCATGACCCCTGGCATCACAAGGTTCTATAACCCCTGTCAACAAAATGTTCTATTACAATTTTCATCAAATTGCTGCATCACCCTGTCATCAAAATACTCCCTGCTCTACTCATCACAATGCACCACACCCTTGTCAACAAAATGCTCCATGACCTTTGTCATCACAAAGCTCCATGACCTTTGGCATCACAATGCTCCATGTCATTGTCATCACAATGCTCCATGAACACTCTCATCACATTTCTCCATGCCCTTGTCATCACAAAGCTCCATGACACTTGTCATCACAATGCTCGATGCCCTTCTCATCACAATGATCCATGCCCTTGTCCTTACAATCCTCCATGACCCATGTATCACAGTGTACCGTGCCCTTGTCATCACAATGCTCCATGCCCACTCTCATCACAATAATCCATGAAATATTTCAGACCAATGCTCAATGCCCTTCTCATCACAATGATCCATTACCTCTGTCATAACAATTCTCCATGATCCCTGCCTTCACAATGTTGCACAGCCTTGTCATCACAAGCCTCCATGACCATTGTCATCACAATGCTCCAAGACCCCTGTAATCACAAAGCTCCATGCACTTGTCATCACAAAGGTCCATGACGCATGTCATCAGAATGTTCCATGGCCTTCTCCTCACAGTGCTCCATGCCCTTGTCATCACAATGCTCCAACACCCCTGTAATCACAATGCTCCATGCCCCTTTTCATCAGAATGCTCCATAAGAATTGTCATCACAAGTCTCCATGGTCATCTCATCACAATACTCCAGGACATTCTCATCACCATGCTCCATTCCCTTGTCATCAGAATGCTCCATGAGACATGTCATCACAATAATCCATGAATATTTTCAGCCCAATGCTCCATGACCTTCTCATCACAATGCTCCAAGACCAATATCATCACACTGCTCCATGACCACTGTCATCACAACACTCCATGACACCTGACAACACAATGATCCGGGTCTCTTGTCATCACAATTCTCAAAGACCCCTGTAATCACAATGCTCCATGACCCCTGTCATCACTATGCTCCATGCACTTGTCATCACAATTCTCCATGCACTTGTCATCACAATGCTCCCTGACCCATGTCATCAAAATGCTCCAAGCCATTGTCATCACAATATTCCATTACCTTTGTCATCACAATCCTCCAAGACACTTGGCATCACAATGTTCCATGCCATTGTCATCACAATTGGCCATTACATATGTCATCAAAATGCTCCCTGACACCTCTCTTCACAATACTGCATGACCTGGTCATCACAAAGCTTCATGCCTTTGTCATCACAATGCGCCATTCCAACTTTCATCACAACAATCCATGAAATTTATTAGACTAATGTTCCATGCCCTTGTCATCACAATGCTCCATGCCTTGGTTATCACAATGCTCCCTGACTCCTGTCATCACAAAGCTCCGTGACTCCAGTCATCGCAATGATTCATGACCTTTGTCATCACATTGGTCCATACCCTCGTCATCAACAGTCTCTGTGACCATTTTAACCACAATGCTCCATGAACTTTTCATCACAATGCTCTTTGACCCTTGTCATCACAATGCTCTATGCCTTTCTCAGCACAATGCTCCATGACCCTTGTCATCACAGTGCTCCATGCGCTTGTCTGCACAATGCTCCATGACACATGTCATCACAATGCACCATGCACTTGTCATCACAGTGCTCTACAATCTTGACATCACAATGCTCCATCCACTTCTCATCAAAATGCTCTCTCACCACTGATATCACAATGCTACATCACTATTTGTCACAATACTCCCTCACCCCTGGCATCACAATGTCCCATGACTCCTGTCATTACATTGCCATATGCAATTATCATCACAATGTTCGATGAACCCTGACATCAGAATGTTCCATAACATCTGTCATCAAAATATTCCATGACAATTTTCATCAAATTGCTCCATGACCCTGTCATCACAATACTCCCTGATCTTCTCATCACAATGCACAACGCCCTTGCCATCAAAATGCTCCATGACCTTTGTCATCACAAAATCCATGACCCTTGGCATCACATTGCTCCATGCCCTTGTCTTCACAAAGCTCCATGACACATGCCATCAGAATGCTCCATGCCCTTCTCATACCAATGCTCCATGCCCTTGCCATCACAAAGCTCCATTACACCAGTCATAACAATGCTCTATGACCCCTGCCATCACGATGTTCCATGGCCTTGTCATCACAAAGCTCCTTGACCCTTCTCATCACAATGTTCCAAGAACACTTTAATCACAATGCTCTATGCCCCTTTTCATATCAATGATTCATGAACCCTGTCATCACAATGCACCATGCCCTTCATCATAATGCTTCATGCTATTGTCATCACAATGAAATCAAAATGTTCCATGACCTCTGTCATAACAATGCTCCAAACCCTTGTGATCACAATATTCCAAAACACTTGTCACCACAATGCCCCATGACGCTCGTCATCATAATTATCAATGGCCTTCTCATCCCAATGCTCCATGACTTTGTCACCACAATGCACAATACAAATGTCATCAAAATGCCCCCTGACCCTTGTTGTCTGTATGCAACTTGAATCCTGTCATGACAAGGCTCCATGCCCTTTTCATCACAATGATCCATGCCCTTTTCATCACAATGCTCCAAGACCCATGTAATCACAATGCTCCATGCCCTTGCCATCACAAAGCTCAATGACACATGCCATCAGAATGCTCCTTGGAATTCTTCTCACAATGCTCAATGCCCTTGTCATCACAATGTTCCAAGACCCTGTCATCACAATGATCCATGCCCCTTTTCATCAGTATGCTCCATGAGACTTGTCATCACAAGGCTCCATGGTTTTGTCATAACAATGCTCCAGGACCTTGTCATCACAATGCTTCTCGACATTGTTATGAAAATTTTCAATGGCCCGTGTCAGCATAATGCTCCAAGCCTTAATCATCACAATGCTCCATTATATTTGTCATCACAATTCTCCATTACATTTGGCATCATAATGATCCATGCCATTGTCATCGCAATGGACCATGACATATGTCATCACAATTCTCCCTGACACCTGTCTTCACAATACTCCATGAGCTTCTAATCACAATGCTCCATGCCCTTGTCATCACAATGCTCCATGACCCCTGTCATCACAATAATCAATGAATATTTTCAGCACAGTGCTCCACGACCAAATCATCACAATGCTCCATGGCCAATATCATCACAATGCTCCATGACCACTGTCATCAAAACATTCCATGACACCCGACAACACAATGATCTGGGACTCTTGTCATCACAATGCTCCATTCCCTAGTCATCACAATGCTCCATGACCCCTGTCATCACAAAACTCCATGAACATTTTCAGCCCAGTGCTCCATGAAACTTGTCACCACAATGATCCATGCCCTTGTCATCCCAATGCTCCATGACCCCTGTATTCACAATGCTCCGTGACGCTTGTCATCACAGTGCTCCATGACACATGTCATCACAATGCTCCATGCCTTTGTCAGCAAAATGCTACATGACCTTGTCATTACAATGCTCTATGCGCTTGTCATCACAATACTCCATTACCATTGTCATCACAATCCTCCATGAACCTTGGGATCACATTGCTTCATTCCCTTGTCATCACAATGCTCCATGCTCCTTGAAATCAAAATGATCCATGACCTCTGTCATCACATTTCTCCTAACCCTAGTGATCACAATGTTCCATAACACTTGTCATCACAACGCTCCATGATGCCTGTCATCACAATATTCCATGCCCTTTTCATCACAATGTTCCATGACCTTTGTCATCACAATTCTCAATACACTTGTCATCACAGTGCTCCATGCGCTTGTCAGCACAATGCTCCATGACACATGTCATCACAATTCACCATGCACTTCTCATCACAATGCTGCTTAAAATATGTCATCACAATGCTCCATGCACTTCTCATCAAAATGCTCTCTCACCACTGATATCACAATGCTACATCACTAATTGTCACAGTACTCCCTCAACCCTGTCATCACAATGTTCCATGACTCGTGTCATCACAATGCTACATGCACTTATAGTCACAATGTTCGATGACCCCTGACATCACAATGTTCCATAACAAATGTCATCAAATTGTTCCATGACACTTTTCATCAAATTGCTCCATGACCCTGTCATCAGAATGCTCCCTGCCTTTCTCATCACAATGCACAACGCCCTTGCCATCAAAATGCTCCATGACCTTCGTCATCGCAAAGATCCATGACCCTTGGCATCACATTGCTCCATGCCCTTGTCTTCACGAAGCACCATGACACGTCATCAGAATGCTCCATGGCCTTGTCATCACAATGCCCCATGCCCTTGCCATCACAATGCTCCATTACACCAGTCATAAAAATGCTCCATGACCCCTGCCATCACGATGTTCCTTGGCCTTGTCATCACAAAGCTCCATGACCCTTCTCATCACAATGCTCCAATAACCCTTTAATCACAATGCTCTATACCCCTTTTCATCTAAATGATCCATGAACCCTGTCATCAAAATGCACCATGCCCATCATCAAAATGCTTCTTGCTATTGTCATCACAATGAAATCAAAATGTTCCATGACCTCTGTCATAACAATGCTCCAAACCCTTGTGATCACAATATTCCAAAACACTTGTCATCACAATGCCCCATGACGCTCGTCATCACAATTATCAATGGCCTTCTCATCACAATGCTCCATGACCTTTGTCACCACAATGCTTAATACACTTTTCATCAAAATGCTCCCTGATACTTGTTGTCTGTATGCTCCTTGAACCCTGTCATGACAAGGCTCCATGCCTTTTTCATCACAATGATCCATGCCCTTTTCATCACAATGCTCCAAGACCCATGTAATCACAATGCTCCATGCCCTTGTCATCACAAAGCTCAATGACGCATGCCATCAGAATGCTCCTTGGTCTTCTCCTCACAATGTTCATTGCCCTTGTCATCACAGTGTTCCAAGACCCCTGTAATCACAATTCTCCATGCCCCTTTTCATCAGTATGCTCCATGAGACTTGATACCACAAGGCTCCATTCTTTGTCATCACAATGCTCCAGGACCTTGTCATCACAACGCTTCTCGAACATATCATGAAAATTTTCAATGGCCCTTGTCATCATAATGCACCAAGCCCTAATCATCACAAAGCTCCATTATATTTGTCATCACAATTCTCCATTACATTTGGCATCATAATGCTCCATGCCATTGCCATCGCAATGGACCATGACATATGTCATCACAATGCTCCCTGACACCTGTCTTCACAGTAATCCATGACCTTCTCATCACAATGCCCCATGCCCTTGTCATCACAATGCACCATGTCCACTGTCATCACAATAATCTATGAAACTTGTCAGACCAATGCTCCATTCCCCTGTCATCACAATGCTCAATGCCCTTGTTATCACAATGCTCCATGACCCCTGTCATCACAATGCTCCGTGACTCCACTCATCACAATGCTTCATAACCTTTCTCATCACAACGGTCCATGCCCGCGTCATCACAAGGCTCTGTGACCATTGTAACAACAACGCTCAATGAACTTTTCATCACAATGCTCCGTGACCCTTGTCATCACAATGCTCCATGCCTTTGTCAGAGCAATGCTCGATGATGCTTGTCATCACAATGATCCATGCCCTTGCCATCCCAATGCTCCATGACCCCTGTATTCACAATGCTCCTTGACACTTGTCATCACAGTGCTCCATGACACCAGTCATCGCAATGCTCCATGCCTTTCTCAGCAAAATGCTACATGACCTTGTCATTACAATGCTCTATGCTCTTGTCATCACAATACTCCATTTCCATTGTCATCACAATCCTCCATAAACATTGGGATCATATTGCTTCATGCCCTTGTCATCACAATGCTCCATGTTCCTTGAAATCAAAATGACCCATGACCTCTCTCATCACAATGCTCCAAAACCTTGTGATCACAAAGTTCCAAAACACTTGTCATCACAATGCTCCATGATGCCTGTCATCACAATACTCCATGCCCTTTTCATCACATTACTCCATGACCTTTGTCATCACAATTCTCAATACACTTGTCATCACAATGCTCCCTGACACTTGTCATCAGAATTCTCCTTGAACCCTGTAACGAAGAGGCTACATGCCTTTTTCATCACAATAACCCATGCCGTTTTCATCACAATGCTCCATGCCATTGTCTTCAAAATACTCCACAAGCTTGTCATTAGAATGCTCCATGACCCTTGTCATCACAATTCTCCATGCACTTGTCAGCACAATGCTCCCTGACCCTTGTCATCACAATGCTCCAAGCCATTGTCATCACAATGCTCCATTACCTTTGTCATCAGAATCCTCCATGACACTTGGCATCACAGTGCTCCATGCCATTGTCATCACAATGGGCCATTACATATGTCATCACAATGCATCATGACACCTGTCTTCACAATACTGCATGACCTGGTCATCACAATGCTCCATGCCATTGTCATCACAATGCTCCATGTCCTTGTTATCACAATGTTCCAAGACCGCTGTAATCAGAATGATCCATGCCCCTTTCATCAGTATGCTCCATGAGACTTGTCTTCACAAGTCTCCATGGTTTTCTCATCACAAAGCTCCAGGGCCTTGTCATCACAATTCTTCACGACCTTGTCATGAAAATCCTCAATGGCGCTTGTCATCATAATGCTGCAAGCCCTAGTCATCACAATGCTCCATTATATTTGCCATCACAATCCTCCATTACATTTGGCATCACAGTGCTCCCTGCCATTGTCATCGCAATGGACCATGACATATATATTCACAATGCTCCCTGACACCTCTCTTCACAATACTCCATGACCTTCTCCTCACAATGCTCCATGCCCTTGTCATCACAATGCACCATTTCCACTGTCATCACAATAATCTATGAAACTTCTCAGACCAATGCTCCATGCCCCTGTCCTCACAATGCTCCATGCCCTGGTTATCACAATGCTCCATGAACCCTGTACTCACAATGCTCCATGACTCCAGTCATCACAATGATTCATAACGTTTGTTATCACAGTGGTCTATGCCCGCGTTATCACCAGGCTCTGTGTCCTTTGTAACCACAATGCTCCATGAACATTTCATCACAATGCTCCGTGACCCTTGTCATCACAATGCTCCATGCGTTTCTCAGAACAATGCTCCATGACACTTGTCATCACAGTGTGCCACGCACTTTTCATCACAATGATCCACAACCTTGTCTTCGCTATGATCCATAAACCTTGTAATCACAATGCTCCATGAACTTCTCATCCAAATGCTCTCTCACCTGAGATATCACAATGTTCCATCACTAGTTATCACAATGCCCCCTCACCCCTGTAATCACAGTGTTCCATGGCCCCTGTCATCACAATGCTACATCCCCTTATAAGCACAATGTTCCAAGACCCCTGACATCACAATGTTCCATAACTCCTGTCATCAAAATGCTCCATGACACTTTTCATCCCAAAGCTCCATGACCCCTGGCATCACAATGTTCTATAACCCCTGTCATCAAAATGTTCCATTACACTTTTTATCAAATTGCTGCATGACCCTGTCATCAAAATGCTCCCTGCCCTGCTCATCACAATGCACCACACACTTGTCATCAAAATCCTTCATGACCTTTGTCATCACAAAGCTCCATGACCCTTGGCATCACAATGCTCCATGGCTTTGGCATCACAATGCTCCATGAACACTCTCATCACATTGCTCCATGCCCTTGTCATCACAAAACTACATGACACTTGTCATCACAATGTTCGATGCGTTCTCATCACAATGCTCCATGCCCCTGTCATTACAATCCTCCATGACACATGTATCACAGTCTTCCGTGCCCTTGTCATCACAATGCTCCATGCCCACTCTCAGCACAATAATCCATGAAATATTTCAGACCAATGCTCAATGCCCTTCTCATCAAAATGCTCCATTACTTCTGTCATAACAATGATCCATGATCCCTGCCATCATGATTTTCCATGGCCTTTTCATCACAAGGCTCCATGACCCTTCTCATCACAATGCTCCAAGAACACTGTAATCACAAAGCTCTATGCCCCTTTTCATCTCAATGATTCATGAACCCTGTCATCACAATGCACCATGCCCATCATCATAATGCTTCCTGCTATTGTCATCACAATGAAATCAATATGCTCCATGACCTCTGTCATAACAATGCTCCAAACCCTTGTGATCACAATATTCCATAACACTTGTCATCACAATGCCCCATGACGCTCATCATCACAATTATCCATGGTCTTCTCATCACAATGCTCCATGACCTTTGTCATCACAATGCTCAATACACTTGTCATCCAAATGCTCCCTGACACTTGTTGTCTGTATGCTCCTTTTACCCTGTCATGACAAGGCTCCATGCATTTTTCATCACAATGATCCATGCCCTTTTCATCACAATGCTCCAAGACCCATGTAATCACGATGCTCCATGCCATTGTCATCACAAAGCTCAATGACGCATGCCATCAGATTGCTCCTTGGTCTTCTCCTCACAATGCTCCATGCCCTTGTCATCACAAAGTTCCAAGACCACTGTAATCACAATGCTCCATGCCCATTTTCATCAGTATGCTCCATGAGACTTGTCATCACATGGCTCCATGGTTTTGTCATCATAATGCTCCAAGCCCTAGTCATCACAATGCTCCATTATATTTGTCATCAAAATCCTCCATTACATTTGGCATCACAATGTTCCCTGCCATTGTCATCGCAATGGACCATGACATATTTCATCACAATGCTCCGTGACACCTGTCTTCAAAATATTCCATGACCTTCTCATCTGAATGCCCCATGCCCTTGTCATCACAATGCACCATATCCACTGTCATCACAATAATCTGTGAAACTTGTCAGACCAATGCTCCATTCCCCTGTCATCACAATGCTCCAAGCCATTGTCATCACAATGCTCTATTACATTTATCATCAGAATCCTCCATGACACTTGGCATCACAATGCTCCATGCCATTGTCATCACAATGGGTCATTACATATGTCTTCACAGTGCTCCCTGAGACCTCTCTTCACAATACTGCAAGACCTGGTCATCACAATGATCCATGCCCTTTTCATCACAATGCGCCATTGCAACTGTCATCAAAATACTCCATGGAACTTATTAGAACAATGCTCCATGCCCTTGTCATCACAATGCTCCATGCCCATGTTATCACAATGTTCCATGACCCCTGTCATCACAATGCTCCGTGACTCCAGTCATCACAATGCTTCATAACGTTTGTCATCACAACGGTCCATGCCCGCGTCATCACAAGGCTCTGTGTCCTTTGTAACCAAAATGCTCTATGAACTTTTCAACACAATGCTCCGTGACCCTTGTCATCACAATGATCCATGCCTTTGTCAGAACAATGCTCCATGACCCTTGTCATCACAATGTGCCATGCGGTTTTCATCACAATGATCCACAACTTTGTCATCGCTATGCTCCATTAACCTTGTAATCACAATGCTCCATGCACTTCTCATCCAAATGCTCTCGCACTTGGGATATCACAATGATCTATCACTAGATATCACAATCCTCCCTCACCCCTGTAATCACAGTGTTCCATGACCCCTGTCATAACAATGCTACATCCCCTTATCAACACAATGTTCCATGACTCCTGACATCACAATGTTCCATAACCACTGTCATCAAAATGCTCCAGACACTTTTCATCCCAAAGCTCCATGACCCCTGGCATCACAATGTTCTATAACCCCTGTCATCAAAATGTTCCATTACACTTTTTATCAAATTGCTGCATGAACCTGTCATAAAAATGCTCCCTGCCCTGCTCATCACAATGCACCACACACTTGTCATCAAAATCCTTCATGACCTTTGTCATCACAAAGCTCCATGACCCTTGGCATCACAATGCTCCATGGCTTTGGCATCACAATGCTCCATGAACACTCTCATCACATTGCTCCATGCCCTTGTCATCACAAAACTCCATGACACTTGTAATCACAATGTTCGATGTGTTCTCATCACAATGCTCCATGCCCCTGTCATTACAATCCTCCATGACACATGTATCACAGTCTTCCGTGCCCTTGTCATCACAATGCTCCATGCCCACTCTCAGCACAATAATCCATGAAATATTTCAGACCAATGCTCAATGCCCTTCTCATCAAAATGCTCCATTACTTCTGTCATAACAATGATCCATGATCCCTGCCATCATGATTTTCCATGGCCTTTTCATCACAAGGCTCCATGACCCTTCTCATCACAATGCTCCAAGAACACTGTAATCACAAAGCTCTATGCCCCTTTTCATCTCAATGATTCATGAACCCTGTCATCACAATGCACCATGCCCATCATCATAATGCTTCCTGCTATTGTCATCACAATGAAATCAAAATGCTCCATGACCTCTGTCATAACAATGCTCCAAACCCTTGTGATCACAATATTCCATAACACTTGTCATCACAATGCCCCATGACGCTCGTCATCACAATTATCCATGGTCTTCTCATCACAATGCTCCATGACCTTTGTCATCACAATGCTCAATACACTTGTCATCCAAATGCTCCCTGACACTTGTTGTCTGTATGCTCCTTTTACCCTGTCATGACAAGGCTCCATGCATTTTTCATCACAATGATCCATGCCTTTTTCATCACAATGCTCCAAGACCCATGTAATCACGATGCTCCATGCCATTGTCATCACAAAGCTCAATGACACATGCCATCAGAATGCTCCTTGGTCTTCTCCTCACAATGCTCCATGCCCTTGTCATCACAAAGTTCCAAGACCACTGTAATCACAATGCTCCATACCCTTTTTCATCAGTATGCTCCATGAGACTTGTCATCACATGGCTCCATGGTTTTGTCATCATAATGCTCCAAGCCCTAGTCATCACAATGCTCCATTATATTTGTCATCATAATCCTCCATTACATTTGGCATCACAATGTTCCCTACCATTGTCATCGCAATGGACCATGACATATTTCATCACAATGCTCCGTGACACCTGTCTTCAAAATATTCCATGACCTTCTCATCTGAATGCCCCATGCCCTTGTCATCACAATGCACCATATCCACTGTCATCACAATAATCTATGAAACTTGTCAGACCAATGCTCCATTCCCCTGTCATCACAATGCTCCAAGCCATTGTCATCACAATGCTCTATTACATTTATCATCAGAATCCTCCATGACACTTGGCATCACAATGCTCCATGCCATTGTCATCACAATGGGTCATTACATATGTCTTCACAGTGCTCCCTGAGACCTCTCTTCACAATACTGCAAGACCTGGTCATCACAATGATCCATGCCCTTTTCATCACAATGCGCCATTGCAACTGTCATCAAAATACTCCATGGAACTTATTAGAACAATGCTCCATGCCCTTGTCATCACAATGCTCCATGCCCATGTTATCACAATGTTCCATGACCCCTGTCATCACAATGCTCCGTGACTCCAGTCATCACAATGCTTCATAACGTTTGTAATCACAACGGTCCATGCCTGCGTCATCACAAGTCTCTGTGACCTTTGTAACCACAATGCTCCATCAACATTTCAACACAGTACTCCGTGACACTTGTCATCACAATGCTCCATGCCTTTGTCAGAAAAATGCTCAATGACCCTTGTCATCAAAACGTGCCACGGGCTTTCCATCACAATGATCCACAACCTGGTAATCGCTATGCTCCATAAACCTTGTAATCACAATGCTCCATGCTCTTCTCATCCAAATGCTCTCTCACCTTAGATATAACCATGTTCCCTCACTAGTCATCACAATCCTCCCTCAACCCTGTAATCAAAATGTTCCATGACCACTGTCATCACCATGTTCCATTCCCTTGTCATCACAATGATCCATGACCACTGTCATCACAATACTCCATGAACATTTTCAGCCAAATACTCCATGACCTTCTCATCACAATGCTCCATGACAAATATCATCACAGTGCTCCATGACCACTGTCATCACAACACTCCGTGACACCCGACAACACAATGATCAGGGACTCTTCTCATTACAGTGCTCCATTCCCTAGTCATCACAATGCTCTATGACCCCTGTCATCACAATTCTCCATGAATATTTTCAGCCCAATGATCCATGACCCTTGGCATCACAATGATCCATGCCCTTGTCATCCCAATTCTCCATGACCCCTGTATTCACAATGCTCCGTGACGCTTGTCATCACAGTGCTACATGACACCTGGCATCACAATGCTTCATGCCTTTGTCAGCAGAATGCTACATGACCTTGTCATTACAATGCTCTATGCGCTTGTCCTCACAATACTCCATTACCATTATCATCACAATCCTCCATGAACCTTGGGATCACATTGCTTCATGCCCTTGTCATCACAATGTTCCATGCTCCTTGAAATCAAAATGATCCATGACCTCTGTCATCACAATGCTCCAAACCCTTGTGATCACAATGTTCCATAGCACTTGTCATCACAACGATTCCATGATGCCTGTCATCACAATACTCCATGCCCTTTTCATCAAAATGCTCCATGACATTTGTCATCACAATTCTCAATACATTGTCATCACAGTGCTCCCTGACATTTGTCGTCAGAATGCTCCTTGAACCCTGTAACGAAATGTCTCCATGCCATTTTCATCACAATGCCCCATGCCGTTTTCATCACAATGCTCCATGCCATTGTCATCAAAATACTCCACAAGCTTGTCAGCAGAATGCTCCATGACCCTTGTCATCACAATTCTCCATGCACTTGTCAGCACAATGCTCCCTGACCCTTGTCATCACAATGCTCCAAGCCATTGTCATCACAATGCTCCATTACATTTGTCTTCTGAATCCTCCATGACACTTGTCATCACAATGCTCAATGCCATTGTCATCACAATGGGCCATTATATATGTCAGCACAATGCTCCCTGACAACTGTCTTCACAATACTGCATCACATGGTCATCACAATGCTCCATGCACTTGTCATCACAATGCTCCATGCCCTTGTTATCACAATGCTCCATGACCCCTGTCATCACAATGCTCCGTGACTCCAGTCATCACAATGCTTCATGACCTTTGTCATCACAATGGTCCATGCCCTCATCATCAAGAGTCTCTGTGACCTTTTTAACCACAATGCTCCATGAACTTTTCTCCACAATGCTCTTTATCCCCTGTCATCACAATGCTCTATGCCTTTCTCAGCACAATGCTCCATGACGTATGTCATCAGAATGCTCCATGGCATTCTCCTCACAGTGCTCCATGCCCTTGTCATCAAAATGCTACAAGACACCTGTAATCACAATGCTCCATGCCCCTTTTCATCAGAATGCTCCATGAGACTTGTCATCACAAGTCTCCATGGTAATCTCATCACAATGCACCAGGACCTTGTCATCACAATGCTCCATGACACCTGTCATCACAATGCTCTGTGACTCCAGTCATCACAGTGCTTCATAATATTTGTCATGAAAATGGTCCATGTCCACGTCATCAAAAGGCTCTGTTACCTTTGTATCCACAATGCTCCATGAACATTTCATCACAATGCTCCATGACCCTTGTCATCACAATGCTCCATGCCTTTCTCACTAAAATGCTCCATGACCATTGTCATCACAATGTGCCACGCGCTTTTCATCCCAACGGTCCAAAAATTTGTCATCACAATGCTCCATAAAAATTGTAATCACAATGCTGCATGCCCTTCTCATCAAAATGCTCCATTACCCCTGTCATAACAATGCTCCATGACCCCTGCCATCACAATGTTCCACGGCCTTGTCATCACAAGGCTCCATGACACTTGTCATCACAATGCTCCAAGACCCCTTTAATCACAATGCTCCATGCCGTTGTCATCACAAAGCTCCATGACACATGTCATCAGAATGTTCCATGGCCGTCTCATCAAAATGCTCCTTGCCCTTGTCATCACAATGCTCCAAAACCCCTGTAAACACAGTGCTCCATGCCCCTATTCATCTCAATGCTCCATGAACCCTGTCATCACAATACTCCATGACACGTGACAACACAATGATCCGGGACTCTTGTCATCACAGTGCTCCAAGACCCCTGTAATCAAAATGCTCCATGACCCCAGTCATCACAATACTCCATGAATATTTTCAGCCCAATGCTCCATGACCCTTGTCATCACAATAATCCATGCACTTGTCATCCCAATGATCCATGACCACTGTATTGAAAATGCTCCGTGACAATTGTGTCACAGTTCTCCATGACACCTGTCATCACAATGCTCCATGCCTTTGTCAGGAAAATTCTACATGACCTTGTCATTACAATGCTCTATGCGTTTGTCACCACAATGCTCCAAGACCCCTGTAATCACAATGCTACATGCCCCTTTTCATCTCAATGCTCCATGAACTCTGTCATCACAATGCACCATGCCCATCATCATAATGCTTCAGGCTATTGTCATCACAATGAAATCAAAATTCTCCATGACCTCTGTCATCGTAATGCTCCAAAGCCTTGTGATCACAATGTTCTATAACACTTATAATCACAACACCCCATGACGATCATCATCACAATTATCCATGGCCTTCTCATCACCATGCTCCATGACTTTTGTCATCACAATTCCCAATACACTTGTCATCACAATGCTCCCTGACACTTGTCTTCAGAATGCTCCTTGAAACCCGTCACGAAAAGGCTGCATGCCTTTTTCATCACATTGCCCCATGCCGTTTTCATCACAATGCTCCATGCCATTGTCATCAAAATACTCCACAAGCTTGTCATCAGAATGCTGCATGACCCTTGTCATCACAATTCATCATGCACTTGTCAGCACAATGCTCCCTGACCCTTGTCATCACAATGCTCCAAGCCATTGTCATAACAATGCTCCATAACCTTGGTCATCAGAATCTTTCATGAAACTTGGCATCACAATGCTCCATGCCATTTTCATCACAATGGACCATTACATATGTCATCACAACGCTCCCTGACACTTCTCTTCACAATACTGCATGAACTGGTCATCACAATGCTCCATGCCCTTGCCATCACAATGTGCCATTCCAAATGTCATCACAATAATGCATGAAACATATTAGACCAATGCTCCATGCCCTTGTCATCACAATGCTCCATGCCCTTGTTATCACCATGCTCCATGACCCCTGTCATCACCATGCTCCGTGACTCCAGTCATCACAATGCTTCATGACCTTTGTCATCACAATGGTCCATTACCTCATCATCAACAGTCTCTGTGACCTTTTTAACCACAATGCTCCATGAACTTTGCATCACAATGCTCTTTGACCCTTGTCATCACAATGATCTACGCCTTTCTCAGCAAAATGCTCCATGCCCTTGTCATCACAATGCTCCATGACCCTGTCATCACAATGCTCCGTGACTCCAGTCATCACAATGCTTCATAACATTTGTCATCACAGTGGTCCATGTCCGTGTCATCACAAGGCTTTGTGACATTTTTAACCTCAATGCTTCATGAACTTTTCATCACAATGCTCCGTGACCCTTGTCATCACAGTGCTCCATGCCTTTGTCAGAAAAATGCTCCATGACCGTTGTCATCACAATGTGCCACACGCTTTTTATCCCAATGGTCCACAGATTTGTCATCACAATGCCCCATAAAACTTGTAATCACAATGCTCCATGTCCTTCAAATCACAATGCTCCATTACCCCTCTCATAACAATGCTCCTGACCCCTGCCATCACAATGTTCCACGGCCTTGTCATCACAAAGCTCCATGACCCTTGTAATCACAATGCTCCAAGACCCCTGTAATCACAATGCTCCATGCCATTGTCATCACAAAGCACCATGACACATGTCATCAGAATGTTCCATGTCCTTCTCATCCAAATCCTCCATGCCCTTGTCATCACAATGCTCCAGGACCCCTGTATCAAAATGCTCCATGCCCCTTTTCATCTCAATGCCCCATGAACCCTGTCATCACAATGCATCATGCCCATCATCATAATGCTTCCGGCTATTGTCAGCACAATGAAATCAAAATTCTCCATGACCTCTGTCTTCACAATGCTCCATGACCCAGGTCATCACAATACTCCATGAACATTTTCAGCCCAATGCTCCATGACCCTTGTCATCACAACGATCCATGACCCTTGTATTTAGAAGGCTCCGTGACACATGTCATCACAGTGCTCCATGACACCTGTCATCACAGTGCTCCATGCCTTTGTCTGCAGAATTCTCCATGATCTTGTCAATACAATGCTCTATGTGCTTGTCATCACAATGCTACAAGACCTCTGTAATCACAATGCTCCATGCCCCTTTTCATCTCAATGCTCCATGAACCCTGTCATCACAATGCACCATGCCCATCATCATAATGCTTCCGGCTATTGTCATCACAATGAAATCAATATTCTCCATGATCTCTGTCATCATAA
Source organism: Mesoplodon mirus (assembly GCF_964341445.2). Lineage (NCBI taxonomy): Eukaryota > Metazoa > Chordata > Mammalia > Artiodactyla > Ziphiidae > Mesoplodon > Mesoplodon mirus. The sequence continues at coordinate 1,557,360 of NW_028295734.1, forward strand.
TGCTCCAAACCCTTGTGATCACAATGTTCCATAACACTTATCATCACAACACACCATGACGCTCATCATCACAATTATCCTTGGTCTTCTGATCACAATGCTCCCTGATCTTTGTCATCACAATGCTCAATACACTTGGCTTCACAATGCTCCCTGACACATGTCATCAGTATGCTCCTTGAACCCTGTCATGACAAGGCTCCATGCCTTTTTCATCTCAATGATCCATGCCCTTTTCATCAAAATGCTCCAAGACCCCTGTAATCACAATGCTCCATGCCCTTTTCATCAAAAAGCTCCATGAGGCATGTCATCAGAATGCTCCATGGCCTTTTCCTCACAATGCTCCATGGCATTGTCATCACAATGCTCCATGTACCCTCTCATCACATTGCTCCATGCCCTTGACATTACAATCCTCCATGACCCATGTATCACATTGTTCCGTGCCCTTGTCATCACAATGCTCCAGCCCACTCTCATCACAATAATCTATGAAATATTTCAAACAAATGCTCAATGCCCTTCTCATCACTATGCTCCATTACCTCTGTCATAACAATGCACCATGACCACTGCCATCCCAATGTTCCACGGCCTTGTCATCACAAGGCTCCATGACCCTTGTCATCACAATGCTCCAAGAAACTTGTAATCAAAATTCTCCATGCCCTTGTAATAACAAAGCTCCATGACGCATGTATCAGAAGGTTCCATGGCCTTCTCTTCACAATGCTCCATGTCCTTGTCATCACAATGCTCCAAGACCCCTGTAATCACTATGATCCATGCCCCTTTTCATCTCAATGCTCCATGAACCCTGTCATCACAAAGCACCATGACCATCATCATAATGCTTCAGGCTATTTTCACTACAATGAAATCAAAATTCTCCATGACCTCTGTCATCATAATGCTCCAAACCCTTGTGATCACAATGTTCCATAACACTTATCATCACAACACCCCATGACGATCATCATCATAGTTATCCATGGTCTTCTCATCACAATGCTCCATGATCATTGTCATCACAATGCTCAATACACTTGTCATCACAATACTCCCTGACACCTGTCGTCAGAATACTCCTTGAACCCTGTGATGACAAGGCTCCATGCCTTTTACATCACAATGATCCATGCCTTTTCATCACAATGCTCCAAGACCCCTATAATCACAATGCTCCATGGCCTTGTCAGCACAAAGCTCCATGACGCATGTCATCAGAATTCTCCATGGCCTTCTCCTCAAAATGCTCCATGCCCTTGTCATCACAATGCTCCAAGTCCACTGTAATCACAATGCTCCATGCCCCTTTTCCTTAGAATGCTCCATGAAACTTGTCATCACAAGTCTCCATGGTCATCTCATAACAATGCTCCAGGACATTGTCATCACCATGCTCTATTCCCTTGTCATCACAATGCTCCATGACCCCTGTCATTACAATAATCCATTAATATTTTCAGCCCAATGAACCATGACCTTCTCATCACAATGCTCCATGACCAATATCATCACAATGCTCCATGACCACTGTCATCACAACCACCCATAACACCTGACAACACAATGATCCGGGACTCTTGTCATCAAAATGCTCCATGCCCTTGTCATCACAATACACCATGTCCACTGTCATCACAATAATCTATGAAAATTGTCAGACCAATGCTCCATTCCCCTGTCATCACAATGCTCCATGCCCTTGTTATCACAATGCTCCATGACCCCTGTCATCACAATGCTCCGTGACTCCAGTCATCACAATGATCCATAACCCCTGTCATCAAAATGCTCCATGACCCTTTTCATCCCAAAGCTCAATGATCCCTGGCTCCACAATGTTCTATAACCCCTGTCATCAAAATGTCCCATTACATTTTTCATCAAATTGCTGCATGACCCTGTCATCAAAATGCTCCCTGCCCTTCCCATCACAATGCACCACACCCTTGTCATCAAAATGCTCCATGACATTTGACATCACAAAGCTCCATGACCCTTGGCATCACAATGCTCCATGTCATTGTCATCACAATGCTCCATGAACCCTCTCATCACATTGCTCCATGCCCTTGTCATCACAATGCTCGATGCCCTTCTCATCACAATGCTCCACGCCCTGGTCATTACAATCCACCATGACCCATGTATCACAGTGTACCGTGCCCTTGTCATCACAAAGCTCCATGCACACTCTCATCACAATAATCCATGAAACATTTCAGACAAATGCTCAATGCCATTCTGATTACAATGCTCCATTACTTCTGTCATAACTGTGCTCCATGACCGCTGCCATCACAATGTTCCACGGCCTTGTCATCAAAAGGCTACATGACCCTTGTCATCACAATGCTTCAAGACCCCTGTAATCACAATGCTCCATGCCCTTGTCATCACAAAGTTCCATGACGCATGCCATCAGAATGTTCCATGGCCTTCTCCTCACAATGCTCCATGCCCTTGTCATCACAGTGCTCCAAGGCCCCTGTAATCACAAAGCTCCTTGCCCCTTTTCGTCAGAATGCTCCATGACACTTGTCATCACAATGCTCGATGCCCTTCTCATCACAATGCTCCACGCCCTGGTCATTACAATCCACCATGACCCATGTATCACAGTGTACCGTGCCCTTGTCATCACAAAGCTCCATGCACACTCTCATCACAATAATCCATGAAACATTTCAGACAAATGCTCAATGCCATTCTGATTACAATGCTCCATTACTTCTGTCATAACTGTGCTCCATGACCGCTGCCATCACAATGTTCCACGGCCTTGTCATCAAAAGGCTACATGACCCTTGTCATCACAATGCTTCAAGACCCCTGTAATCACAATGCTCCATGCCCTTGTCATCACAAAGTTCCATGACGCATGCCATCAGAATGTTCCATGGCCTTCTCCTCACAATGCTCCATGCCCTTGTCATCACAGTGCTCCAAGACCCCTGTAATCACAAAGCTCCTTGCCCCTTTTCGTCAGAATGCTCCATGAGACTTGTCATCACAAGTCTCCATCGTCATCTCATCACAATGCTCCAGGACCTTGTCATCACCATGCTCCATTCCCTTGTCATCACAATGCTCCTTGACCTGTCATCACAATACTCTATGAACATTTTCAACCCAATGCTCCATGACGGTCTTATCACAATGCTCCATGAGCAGTATCATCACAATGCTCCATGACCACTGTCATCACAATGCGCCATTCCAACTGTCATCACAATAATCCATGAAACTTTTTAGACCAATGCTCCATGCCCTTGTCATCACAGTGCTCCATGCCCTTGCTATCACAATGTTCCAAGACCCCTGTAATCAGAATGCTCCATGCCCCTTTTCATCAGTATGCTCCATGAGACCTGTCATCACAAGGTTCCCTGCCTTTTTCATCACAATGCCCGATGCCGTTTTCATCACAATGCTCCATGCCATTGTCATCAAAATTCTCCACAGGGCTTCCCTGGTGGCGCAGTGGTTGAGAGTCCGCCTGCCGATGCAGGGGACATGGGTTCGTGCCCCGGTCCGGGAAGATCCCACATACCGCAGAGAGACTGGGCCTCTGAGCCATGGCCGCTGAGCCTGCGCGCCCGGAGCCTGTGCTCCGTAACGGGAGAGGCCACAACAATGAGAAGCCCGCGTACTGCAAAAAAAAAAAAAAAAAAAAAAAAAAAATTCTCCACAAGCTTGTCACCAGAAGGCTCCATGACCCTTGTCATCACAATTCTCCATGCACTTGTCAACACAATGCTCCTTGACCCTTGTCATTGCAATGCTCCAAGCCATTGTCATCAGAATGCTCTATTAACTTTGTCATCAGAATCCTCAATGACACTTGGCATCACAATGCTCCATGCCATCGTCATCACATTGGGCCATTACATATGTCATCACAATGCTCCCTGACACCTGTCTTCACAATACTGCATGACCTGGTCATCACAATGCTCCATTCCCTTGTCATCACAATGCGCCATTCCAACTGTCATCACAATAATCCATGAAACTTATTAGACCAATGCTCCATGCCCTTGTCATCACAATGCTCCACGACCACTGTAAACACAATGTTCCATGTCACTTTTTATCTCAATGCTCCATGATCCCTGTCATCACAATGCACCATGCCCATCATCATAATGCTTCAGGCTATTGTCATCACAATTAAATCAATATTCTCCATGACCTCTGTCATCATAATGCTCCAAACCCTTGTGATCACAATGTTCCATAACACTTATCATCACAACACACCATGACGCTCATCATGACAATTATCCATGGTCTTCTCATCACAATGCTCCATGATCTTTGTCATCACTATGCTCAATACACTTGTCATCACAATGCTCCCTGACCCTTGTCTTCAGTATGCTCCATTAACCCTGTCATGACAAGTCTCCATAACTTTTTCATCACAATGTTCCGTGCCCTTTTCATCACAATGCTCCAAGACACCTGTAATCACAATGCTCCAAGCCCTTGTCGTCACAAAGCTCCATGACCCATGTCATCAGCATGATGCATGGCCGTCTCTGACAATGCTCCATGCCCTTGTCATCACAATGCTCCAAGACCACTGTAATCACAATGATCCATGCCACTTTTCATCAGAATGCTCCATGAAACTTGTCATCACAAGCCTCCAAGGACTTCTCATCACAATGCTACATGACCTTGTCATCACTATGCTCCATTCCCTTGTCATCACAGTGCTCCATTACCATTGTCATCACAATACTCCATGAATATTATCAGCACAATGCTCCATAACCTTCTCATCACAATGCTCCATGACCAATATCATCACAATGCACCATGACAACTGTCATCACAACACTCCATGACACCTGACAACACAATGATCCGGGACTCTTGTCATCACTATGCTCCATTCCCTAGTCATCACAATGCTGCATGAACCCTGTCATCACAATGCTCCATGACACCAGTCTTCACAATACAGCATGACCTCTTTATCACAATGCTCCATGCCCTTGTCACCAAAATGCACCATTCCAACTGTCATCGCAATAATCCATGAAAATTATGAGACCTATGATACATGCCCTTGTCATTACAATGCTCCATGCCCCTTTTCATCACAATGCTCCATGACCCCTGTCATCACAGTGCTCCGTGACTCCAGTCATCACAATGCTTCATGACCTTTGTCATCACAATGGTCCATGCCCTCGTCATCAACAGTCTCTGTGACCTTTTTAACCACAATGCTCCATGAACTTTTCATCACAATTCTCTTTGACCCTTGTCATCACAATGCTCTATGCCTTTCTCAGCACAATGCTCCATGACCCTTGTCCTCACAATGCTCCATGCGCTTGTCAGCAAAATGCTCCATGACACATGTCATCACAATGCACCATGCACTTGTCATCACAGTGCTCCACAATCTTGTCAGCACAGTGCTCCACAATCTTGTCATCACAGTGCTCCATAAACCTTGTCATCACAATGCTCCATGCACTTCTCATCAAAATGCTTTCTCACCACTGATATCACAATGTTACTTCACTATTCGACACAATACTCCTTCACCTCTGTCATCACAATGTTCCATGACTCCTGTCATCACAATGCTACATGCACTTATCATCACAATGTTCGATGACCCATGACATCACAATTTCCATAACCCCTGTCATCAAAATGTTCCTTGACACTTTTCATCAAATTTCTCCGTGACCATGTCATCACAATGCTCCCTGCACTGCTCATTACAATGCACAACGCCCTTGTCATCAAAATGTTCCATGACCTTTGTCATCACAAATATCCATGACCCTTGGCATCTCATTGCTCCATGCCCTTGTCATCACTAAGCTCCATGACACATGTCATCAGAATGCTCCATGGCCTTCTCAACACAATGCTCCATGACCTTTGTCTTCACAATGCTCAATACACTTGTCATCAATATGCTCCATGACACTTGTTGTCTGTATGCGCCTTGAACCCTGTCATGGCAAGGCTCCATGCATTTTTCATCACAATATTCCATGCCCTTTTCATCACAATGCTACAAGACCCCTGTAATCACAATGCTCCATGCGCTTGTCATCACAAAGCTCAATGACGCATGTCCTCAGAATGTTCCTTGGCCTTCTCTTCACAATGATCCATGCCCTTGTCATCACAGTGTTCCAAGACCCCTGTAATCACAATTGTCCATGCCCCTTTTGATCAGTATGCTATATGAGATTGTCATCACAAGGCTCCATGGATTTCTCATCACAATGCTCCAGGAACTTGTCATCACAATGCTTCACGACCTTGTCATGAAATTCTCAATGGCCCTTGTCATCATAGTGCTCCAAGCCCTAGTCATCACAATGCTCCATTTTATTTGTCATCCCAATCCTCCATTACATTTGGCATCACAATGCTCAATGCCATTATCATCGCAATGGACCATGACATATGTCATCACAATGCTCCCTGACATCTGTCTTCACAATACTCCATGACCTTCTCATCACCATGATCCATACCCTTGTCATCACAATGCTCCATGCCCATGTCATCACAATGCTCCATGACCCCTATTATCAAAGTGCTCCATGACTCCAGTCATCACAAAGCTTCATAATGTTTGTCATCAAAACGGTCCTTGCCCGTGTCATCACAAGGCTCTGTGACCTTTGTAACCAAAATGCTCCATGAACTTTACATCACAATGCTCCGTGACCCTTGTCATCAAAATGCTCCATGCCTTTGTCAGAACAATGATCCATGACCCTTGTCATCACAATGTGCCACGTGCTTTTCATCACATCGGTCCACAACCTTGTCATCGCTATGCTTCATAAACCTTGTAATCCCAATGCTCCATGGACTTCTCATCCAAATGCTCTCTCACCAGAGATATCACAATGTTCCATCACTAGTCATCACAATACTCCCTCACCCCTGTAATCATAATGTTCCATGACCCCTGTCATCACAGTGCTACATACCCTTATCATCACAATGTTCCATGATCCCTGACATCACAATGTTCCATAACCCCTGTAATCAAAATGCTCCATGACCCTTTTCATCCCAAAGCTCCATGACCCCTGACATCACAATGTTCTATAACCCCTGCCCTCAAAATATTCCATTATATTTTAATCAAATTGCCGCATGAACCTGTAATCAAAATGCTCCCTGCCCTTCTCATCACAATGCACCACACCATAGTCATCGAAATTCTCCCTGTTAGTTGTCATCACAAATCTCCATGACCCTTGGCATCACAATGCTCCATGTCATTGTCATCACAGTGCTCCATGAACACTCTCATCACATTGCTCCATGCCCTTGTCATCACAAAGCTCCATGACACTTGTCATCACAATGCTCGATGCCCTTCTCATCGCAATGCTCCATGTCCTGGTCATTACAATCCTCCATGAATGTATCACAGTGTTCCGTGCCCTTGTCATCCCAATGCTCCATGCCCACTCTCATTACAATAATCCATGAAATATTTTAGACCAAAGCTCAATGCCCTTCTCATCACAATGCTCCATTACCTCTGTCATAACAATGCTCCATGACACCTGCCATCACATTGTTCAACGGCATATCATCACAAGGCTCCATGATCCTTGTCATCACAATTCCCCAAGACCCCTGTAATCACAATGCTCCATGCCCTTGTCATCACAGTGCTCCATGATGCATGTCATCAGAATTTTCCATGGCCTTCTCATCACCATGCTCCATGCCCTAGTCATCACAATGCTCCAAGACCCCAGTAATCACAATGCTCCATTCCCCTTTTCATCTCAATGCTCCATGAACCCAGTCATCACAATGCACCATGCCCATCATCATAATGTTTCATGCTATTGTCATCACAATGAAATCTAAATTCTCCATGACATCTGTCATCATAATGCCTCAAACCCTTGTGATCATAATGTTCCATAAGACTTATCATCACAACACCCCATGACGCTCATCATCACAATTATCCATGGTCTTCTCATCACAATGCTCTATGACCTTTGTCATCAAATGCTCAATACACTTGTCATCACAATGCTATCTGACACTTGTCGTAAGTATGCTTCTTGAACACTGTCATGACAAGGCTCAATGCCTTTTTCTTCACAATGATACATGCCTTTTTCATCACAATGCATCAAGAAACCTGTAATCACAATGCTCCACGACCTACTCATCACAATTCTCCATGGCCAATATCATCACAATGCACCATGACCACTGTCATCTCAACACTCCATGACACCTGACAACACAATGATCCGGAATTCTTGTCATCAAAATGCTCCATTCCCAAGTCATCACAATGCTCCATGACCCCTGTCATCACAATACTCCATGAACATTTTCAGCCCAATGCTCCATGACACTTGTCATCACATTGAACCATGCCCTTGTCATCCCAATGCTCCATGACCACTGTATTCACAATGCTCCGTGACGCTTGTCATCACAGTGCTCCATGACACCTGTCATCACAATGCTCCATGCCTTTGTCAGCAAATGCTACATAACCTTGTCATTACAATGCTCTATGCGCTTGTCATCAGAATACTCCTTTACCATTGTCATCACAATCGTCCATGAACCTTGGGATCACATTGCTTCATACACTTGTCATCACAATGTTCCATGCTCCTTGAAATCAAAATGATCCATGACCTCTGTCATCACAATGCTCCAAACCCTTGTCATCACAATGTTCCATAACACTTGTCATCACAACGCTCCATGATGCCTGTCATCACAATACTCCACGGCCTTTTCGTCACAATGCTCCATAACCTTTGTCATCACAATTCTAATACACTTGTCATTACAATGCTTCCTGAAACTTGCCGTCAGAATGCTCCTTGAAACCTGTCACGAAAAGGCTCCATGCTTTTCTCATCACAATGTCCCATGCCGTTTTCATCACAATGCTCCATGCCATTGTCATCAAAATACTCCACAAGATTGTCATCAGAATGTTCCATGACCTTTTTCATCACAATTATCCATGCACTTCTCAGCACAATGCTCCCTGAACCTTGTCATCACAATGATCCAAGCCATTGTCATCACAATGCTAAATTACTTTTGACATCACAATGCTCCGTGACTCCAGTCATCACAATGCTTCATAACATTTTTCATCACAATGGTCCATGCCCGCGTCATCACAAGGCTTTGTGACTTTTGTAACCACAATGCTCCATGAAATTTTCATCACAATGCTCCATGACACTTGTCATCATAATGCTCCATGCCTTTGTCAGAACAATGTTCCATGACCCTTGTCATCACAAAGTGCCATGCACTTTTCATCACAATGATCCACAACCTTGTCATCGATATGCTCCATAAACCTTGTAATCACAATGGTCCATGCACTTCTCATCCAAATGCTCTCTCACCTGAGATATCACAATGTTCCATCACTAGTCATCACAATCCACCCTCAACCCAGTAATCACAATGTTCCATGACCCGTGACATCACAATATTCCATAACCACTGTCATCACAATGCTCCATGACACATTTCATCCCAAAGCTCCATGACCCATGGCATCACAATGTTCTGTAACCCCTGTCGTCAAAATGTTACATGACACTTTTCATCAAATTGCAGCATGAACCTGTCATCAAAATGCTCCCTTTCCTTCTCATCACAATGCACCACACGCTTGTCATCAAAATGCTCCATGACCGTTGTCATCACAAAGCTCCATGACACTTGGCATCACAATGCTCCATGTCATTGTCATCACAATGCTCCCTGAACGCTCTCACCCCATTGCTCCATGCCCTTGTCATCACAATGCTCCATGACACTTGTCATCAAAATGCTCGATGCCCTTCTCATCAAAATGCTCCATGCCCTTTTCATCACAATCCTCCATGACCCATGTATCACAGTGTTCCGTGCCCTTGTCATCACAGTGCTCCATGCCCACTCTCATCACAATAATCCATGAAAACTTTCGGGCCAATGCTCAATGCACTTCTCATCACAATGCTCCATTACCACTGTCATAAAAATGCTCCATGACCCCTGCCATCACAATGTTCCACAGCCTTGTCATCACAAGGCTCCCTGACCCTTGACATCACAATGCTCCAAGACCCCTGTAATCACAATGCTCCATGCCACTTTGCATCTCAATGCTCCATGAACCCTGTCATCACAATGCACCATGCCCATCATCATAATGCTTCAGGCTATTGTCATCACAATTAAATCAAAATTCTCCATGACCTCTGTCATCATAATGCTCCAAAACCTTGTGATCACAATGTTCCATAACACTTATCATCACAAATCCCCATGACTCTCATCATCACAATTATCCATGGTATTCTCATCACAATGCTCCATGACTTTTGTCATCACAATGCTCAATACACTTGTCATCACAATGCTCCCTGACACTTGTCGTCAGTATGCTCCTTGAACCCTGTCATGACAAGGCTCCATGACTTTTTCATCACAGTGATCCGTGCCCTTTTCATCACAATGCTCCAAGATCACTGTCATCACAATGCTCCATGTGCTTGTCATCAAAACGCTGCAAGACCCCTGTAATCACAATGCTCCATGCCCCTTTTCATCAGAATGCTCCGTGAGAGTTCTCATCACAAGTCTCCATGGTCATCTCATCACAAAGATCCAGGATATTGTCATCAACATTCTGCATTCCCTTGTCATCACAATGCTCCATGACCGCTGTCATCACAATAATCCATTAACATATTCAGCCCAATGCTCCACGACCTACACATCACAATGCTCCATGGCCAATATCATCACAATGCTCCATGACCACTGTCATCACAACACTCCATGACTCCTGACAACACAATGATCCGGGACTCTTGTCATCGCAATGCTCCATTCCCTACTCATCACTATGCTCCATGACCCATGTCATCACAACACTCCATGAACATTTTCAGCCCAGTGCTCCATGACACTTGTCATCACAATGATCCATGCCCTTGTCATCCCAATGCTCCATGACCCCTGTATTCACAATGCTCCATGACGCTTGTCATCACAGTGCTCCATGACACATGTCATCACAATGCTCCATGCCTTTGTCAGCAAAATGCTACATGACCATGTCATTACAATGCTCTATGCGCTTGTCATCACAATACTCCATTTCCATTGACATCACAATCCTCCATGAACCTTGGGATCACATTGATTCATGCCCTTGTCATCACAATGCTCCATGCTCCTTTAAATCAATATGATCCATGACCTCTCTCATCACAATGCTCCAAAGCCTTGTGATCACAATCTTCCATAACACTTGTCATCACAACGCTCCATGAGGCCTGTCATCACAATACTCCATGCCCTTTTCATCACAATGCTCCATTACCTTTGTCATTACAATTCTCAGTATACATATCATCACAATGCTCCCTGACATTGTCATCAGAATGCTCCTTGAAACCTGCCACGAAATGGCTCCATGCCTTTTCCTTCACAATGCCCCATGTGATTTTCATCACAATGCTCCATGCCATTGTCATCAAAATACTCCACAAGCTTGTTATCAGAATGCTCCATGACACTTGTCATCACAATTCACCATGCAATTGTCAGCACAATGCTCCCTGTCCCATGTCATCACAATGCTCCAAGCCATTGTCATCACAATGTTCCATAACCTTTGTCATCAGAATCCTCCATGACACTTGGCATCACAATGCTCCATGCCATTGTCATCACAATGGACCATTACATATGTCATCACAATGCTCCCTGACACCTCTCTTCACAATACTGCATGACCTGGTCAACACAATTCTCCATGCCATTGTCATCACAATGGGCCTTTACATATGTCATCACAATGCTCCCTGACACCTCTCTTCACAATACTGCATGACCTGGTCATCACAATGCTCCATGCCCTTGTCATCACAATGTGCCATTCGAACTGTCATCGCAACAATCCATGGAACTTATTAGACTAATGTTCAATGCCCTTGTCATCACAGTGCTCCATGCCCTTGTTATCACAATGCTCCCTGACCCCTGTCATCACAATCCTCCGTGACTCCAGTCATCACAATGCTTCATGACTTTGTCATCACAATGGTCCATGCCCTCGTCATCAACAGTCTCTGTGACCATTTTAACCACAATGCCCCATGAACTTTTCATACAATGCTCTTTGACCCTTGTCATCACAATGCTCTATGCCTTTCTCAGCACAATGCTCCATGACCCTTGTCATCACAATGCTCCTTGCGCTTGTCAGCACAATGCTCCATGACACATGTCATCACAATGCACCATGCGCTTGTCATCACAGTGCTCTAAAATCTTGTCATCACAATGCTCCATAAACATTGTCATCGTAATCCTCCATGCACTTCTAATCAAAATGCTCTCTCACCACTGATATCACAATGCTACATCACTATTTGTCACAATACTCCCTCCCACCTGTCATCACAATGTTTCATGACTCCTGTCATCACAATGCTACATGCACTTATCATCAAAATGTTCGATGACCCCTGACATCACAATGTTCCATAACACCTGTCAGCAAAATATTCCATGAAAATTTTCAACAAATTGCTCCATGAACCTGTCATCACAATTCTCCCTGCCCTTCTCATCACAATTCACAACGCCCTTGCCATCAAAATGCTCCATGACCTTTGTCATCTCAAAGAGCACTGACCCATGGCATCACAATGCTCCAAGTCATTGTCATCACAATGCTCCATGACACATGTCATCAGAATGCTACATGGCCTTCTCATCACAATGATCCATGCTCTTGCCATCACAATGCTCCATTACCCCTCTCATAAAAATGCTCCATGCCCCTGCCATCACGATATACCCTGGCCTTGTCATCACAAGGCTCCATGACCCTTCTCATCACAACACTCCAAGAACCCTGTAATCACAATGCTCCATGCCCTTTTTCATCTCAATGATCCATTAAACCTGTCTTCACAATGCACCATGCATATAATCATAATGCTTCATGCTATTGTCATCACAATGAAATCAAAATGCACCATGACCTCTGTCATAACAATGCTCCAATCCCATGTGATCACAATATTCCATAACACTTGTCATCACAATGCCCCTTGACGCTCGTCATCATAATTATCCTTGGTCTTCTAATCACAATGCTCCATGACCTTTGTCATCACAATGCTCAATACACTTGTCATCAAAATGCTCCCTGACACTTGTTGTCTGTATGCTCCTTGAACTCTGTCATGACAAGGCTCCATGCCTTTTTCATCACAATGATCCATGCCCTTTTCATCACAATGCTCCAAGACCCATGTAATCAAAATGCTCCATGCCCTTGTCATCACAAATCTCAATGACGCATGCCATCAGAATGATCCTTGGTCTACTCCTCACAATGTTCCATGCCCTTGTCATCACAATGTTCCATGACCCCTGTAATCACAATGATCCATGCCCCTTTTCATCAGTATGCTCCATGAGACTTGTCATCACAAGGCTCCATAGCTTTGTCATCACAATGCTCCAGGATCTTGTCATCACAATGATTCACGACCTTGTCATGAAAATTCTCAATGGCCCTTGTCATCATAATACTGCAAGCCCTAATCATCACAATGCTCCATTATATTTGTCATCACAATCCTCCATTACAATTGGCATCACAATGCTCCATGCCATTGTCATCGCAATGGATCATCACATATGTCATCACAGTGCTCCCTGACATCTCTCTTCACAATATTTCATGACCTTCTCATCACAATACTCCATGCCCTTGTCATCACAATGCACCATGCCCATGGTCATCACAATAATCTATGAAATTTTTCAGACCAATGCTCCATTCCCCTGTCATCACAATGCTCCATGCACTTGTCATCACAATGCTCCATGACCCCTGTCATCCCAATGCTCCGTGACTCCAGTCATCACAATGCTTCATAACGTTTGTCATCACAATGGTCCATGTCCGCGTCATCACAAGGCTCTGTGACATTTGTAACCACAATGCTCCATGAACATTTCCTCACCATTCTCTGGGACCCTTGTCATCACAATGCTCCATTTCTTTGTCAGAACAATGCTCCATGACCATTGTCATCACAATGTGCCACGCATATTTCATCACAACTGTCCACAACCTTATGATTGCAATGTTCCATAAATTTTGTTATCACAGTGGTCCATGAACTTCTCATCAAAATGCTCTCTCACCATAGATATCACAATGTTCCATCACTAGTCATCACAATACACCCTCACCCCTGGAATCACAATGTTCCATGACCCTATCATCACAATGCTACATCCCTTTATCATCACAATATTGCATGACCCCTGACATAACAATGTTCCATAACCCCTGTCATCAAAATGCTCCATGACCCTTTTCATCCCAAAGCTCCAAGAACCCTGACATCACAATGTTCTATAACCCATGCCATCAAAATATCCCATTACAATTTTTATCAAATTGCTGCATGAACCGGTCATCAAAATGCTCCCTGAACTTCTCATCACAATGCACCATTCCCTTGTCATCAAAATGCTCCATGACTTGTCATCACAAAGCTCCATGACACATGTCATCAGAATGTTCCATGGATTTCGCATCACAATGCTCCATGCCCTTGTCATCACAATGCTCAAGAGCCCTGTAATCACAATGCTCCATTTCCCTTTTCATCTCAATGCTCCATGAACCCTGTCATCACAATGCATCATGCCCATTATTATAATGCTTCCGGCTATTGTCAGCACAATGAAATCAAAATTCTCCATGACCTATGTCATCACAATTCTCCATGTCCCCTGTCATCACAATAATTCATGAATATTTTCAGCCCAATGCTCCATGATACTTGTCATCACAATGATGCATGCCCTTTTCAGCCCAATGCTCCATGACCCCTGTGTTCACAATCCTCCGTGATGCTTGTCATCACAGTGCTCCATGACACCTGTCATCACAATGCTAGATGACTTTGTCAGCAAAAGGCTAAATGACATTGTAATTACAATGCTCTATGCGCTTGTCATCACAATACTCCATTACCATTGTCATCACAATCCTCCATGAACCTTGGGATCACATTGCTTTATGCCCTTGTCATCACAATGCTCCATGCTCCTTGATATCAAACTGATCCATGAAATCTGTCATCAAAATGCTCCAAAGCCTTGTGATCACAATGCTCCATATCACTTGTCATCACAACGCTCCATGATGCCTGTCATCACAATACTCCATGCCCTTTTCATCACAATGCTACATGACCTTGGTCATCACAATTCTCAATACACTTGTCATCACAATGCTCCCTGACACTTGTCGACAGAATGCTCCTTGAACTCTGTCATGAAAAGGCTCCATGCCTTTTTCATCACAATGCCCCATGCCGTTTTCATCACACTGCTCCATGCCATTGTCATCATAATACTCCACAAGTTTGTTATCAGATTGCTCCATGACCCTTGTCATCACAATTCTCCATGCACTGGTCAGCACAATGCTCCTTAACCCTTGTCATCACAATGCTCCAAGCCATTGTCATCACAATGCTCCATTACATTTGTCATCAGAATCATCCATGACACTTGGCATCACAATGCTCCATGCCATTTTCACCACAATGGGCCATTACATATGTCATCACAATGCTCCCTGACAGCTGTCTTCACAATACTGCATGACCTTCTCATCACAATGATCCATGCCCTTGTCATCACAATGCACCATGTACACTGTCATCACAATAATCTATGAAACTTGTCAGACCAATGCTCCATGCCCCTGTCACCAAAATGCTCTATGCCCTTGTCATCACAATGCTCCATGTCCACTGTCATCACAATGCTCCATGACTCCAGTCATCACAATGCTTCATAACATTTGTCATCACAATGGTCCATGACCGCGTTATCACAAGGCTCTGTGACCTTTATAACCACAATGCTCCATGAAATTTTCATCACAATGCTTCGTGACCATTGTCATCAAAATGCTCCATGCCTTTGTCAGAAAAATGCTCCATGACCCTTGTCATCACAATATGCTACGCGATTTTCATCACAACGGTCCACAAATTTGTCATGGTAATGCTCCATAAAACTTGTATTCACAATGCTCCATGTCCTTCTCATCACAATGCTCCATTATCCCTATCATAACAATGTTCCATGACCCCTGCCATCACAATATTCCACGGCCTTGTCATCACAAGGCTCCATGACACTTGTCATCACAATGCTCCAAGACCCCTGTAATCACAATGCTCCATGCCCTTGTCATCACAAAGCTCCATGACACATGCCATCAGAATGTTCCATGTCCTTCTCATCAAAATGCTCCATGCCCTTGACATCACAATGCTCCAAGAACCCTGTAATCACAATGCTCCATGCCCCATTTCATCTCAATGCTCCATGAACACTGTCATCACAATGCATCAGGCCCATCATGATAATGCTTCAGGCTATTGTCATCACAATGAAATCTATACGCTCCATGACCTCTGTCATCACAATGCTCCAATCCCTTGTGATCACAATGTTCCATAACACTTATCATCACAACACCCAATGACGCTCATCATCACAATTATCCATGGTCTCCTCATCACAATGCTCCCTGACACTTGTCATCAGTATGCTCCATTAACCCTGTCATGACACGTCTCCATGCCTTTTTCATCACAATGATCCATGCCCTTTTAATCACAATGCTCAAAGACCCCTGTAATCACAATGCTCCATGCCCTTGTCATCACAAAGCTCAATGACGCATGTCATCAGAATGCTCCATGGCCTTCTCATCACAATGCTCCATGCCCTTGTCATCACAATGCTCCAAGACCCCTGTAATCACAATGCTACATGTCCCTTTTCATCAGAATGCTCTATGAGACTTGTCATCACAAGTCTCCATTGTCTTCTCATCAAAGTGCTCCAGGAACTTGTCATCAAAATGCTCCATGATCCCTGTCATCACAATACTCCATGAACATTTTCAGCCCAATGCTCCATGACACTTGTCATCAAAAAGATCCATGCCCTTGTCATCCCAATGCTCCATGACCCCTGTATTCACAATGCTCCGTGACGCTTGTCATGACATTGCTCCATGACACCTGTCATCACAATGCTCCATGACTTTGTCGGCAAAATGCTACCTGACCTTGTCATTGCAATGCTCTATTCGCTTTTCATCACAATACTCCATTACCATTGTCATCACAGTCCTCCATGAACCTTGGGATCACATTGCTTCATGCCCTTGTCATCACAATGCTCCATGCTCCTTGAAATCAAAATGATCCATGACCTCTGTCATCACAATGCTCCAAACCCTTGTGATCACAATGTTTCATAACACTTGTCATCACAATGCTCCATGATGCCTGCCATCACAATACTCCATGCCCTACTCATCAGAATGCTCCATGACATTTGTCATCACAATTCTCAATACACTTGTCATCACAATGCCACATGCCTTTTTCATCACAATGTTCCATGCCATTGTCATCAAAATACTCCACAAGCTTGTCATCAGAATACTTCATGACCGTTTTCATCACAATTCTCCCTGCACCTGTCAGCAAAATTCTCCCTGACCCTTGTCATCACAATGCTCTAAGCCATTGTCATCACAATGCTCCATTACCTTTGTCATCAGAATCCTCCATGACACTTGGCATCACAATGCTCCATGCCATTGTCATCACTATGGGCCATTACATATGTCATCACAGTGCTCCTTGACACCTGTCTTCAAAATACTGCATGACCTGGTCATCACAATGCGCCATTACAACAGTCATCACAATAATCCATGAAACTTATTAGACCAATGCTCCATTCCCTTGTCATCACAATGCTCCATGTCCTTGTTATCACAATGCTCCATGACGCCTGTCATCACAATGCTCCATGCCTCCATTCATCACAATGATTCATGACCTTTTTCATCACAGTGGTCCATGCCCTCGTCATCAACAGTCTCTGTGACATATTTAACCACAATGCTCCAATAACTTTTCATCACAATGCTCTTTGACCCTTGTCATCACAATGTTCTATGCCTTTCTCAGCACAATGCTCCATGACCCTTGTCATCACAATGCTCCATGCGCTTGTCAGATCAATGCTCCATGACCCATGTCATCACAATGCACCCTGCGCTTCTCATCACAGTGCTCCACAAACTTGTCACCACGATGCTCCATAAAACTTGTCATCACAATTCTCCATGCACTTCTCATCAAAATGCTTTCTCACCAATGATATCACAATGTTACAACACTATTCATCACAATACTCCCTCACCCCTGTCATCACAATGTTCCATGACTTTTGTCTTTGCAATGCTACATGCACATATCATCACAAAGTTCGGTGACCCCTGACATCACAATGTTCCATAACCCGTGTCATCATAATGCTCCATAACACTTTTCCTCAAAATGCTCAATGACCCCTGACATCACAATGTTCCATAACCCCTGTCATCATAATTCTCCATGATCCTTTTCATCAAAATGCTCCATGAACCCTGACATCACAATGTTCCATAACCCCTGTCATTAAAATATTCCATGACACTTTTCATCAAATTGCTCTATGACCCTGTCATCACAATGTTCCCTGCCCTTCTCATCACAATGTACCACGCCCTTGTCATCAAAATGTTCCATGACCTTTGTCATCACAAATCTCCATGACAATTGGCATCTCAATGCTCCATGCCATTGTCATCACAATGCTCCATGAACCCTCTAATCACAATGCTCCATGCCCCTATGCATCTCAATGCTCCATGAACCCTGTCATCAAAATGCACCATGACCATCATCATAATGCTTCAGGCTACTGTCATCACAATGAAATCAAAATATTCGATGATCTATCTCATCACAATGCTCCAAATCCTTGTGATCACAATGTTCCATAACACTTATCATCACAACGCCCCATGAAGCTCATCATCACAGTTAACCATGGTCTTCTCATCACAGTGCTCCATGACCTTTGTCATCACAATGCTCTATACACATGTCATCACAATGCTCCCTGACACTTGTCATCAGTATGCTCCTGGAACACTGTCATGACAAGGCTCCATACCATTTTCATAACAATGATCCATGCCAATTTCATCACAATGCTCCAAGACACCAGTAATCACAATGCTCCATGCCCTTGTCATCACAATGCTCCAAGACCCCTGTAATCACAATACTCCATGCCCCTTTTCATCAGAATGCTCCATGAGACTTCTTATTACGAGGCTCCATGGTCTCCTCATCACAGTGCTCCAGGAAACTTTCATCACAGTGCTCCATTCCCTTGTCATCACAATGCTCCATGACCCCTGTCCTCACAATACTTCCTGAACATTTTCACGCCAATTCTCCAGGAACTTCTCATCACAATGCTTCATGATCCCTATCATCACAGTGCTCCATGACCACTGTCATCACAACGCTCCATGACCCCTGACAACACAGTGATCCTGGACTCTAGTCATCACAATGCTCCATTCCCTAGTCATCACAATGCTCCATTAATATTTTCAGCCCAATTCTCCATGACACTTGTCATCACAAAGATCCATGACCTTGCCATCCCAGTGCTCCATGACCCCTGTAATCACAATGATCCGTGATGCTTCTCATCAAAGTGCTCTATGACCCTTATCATCACAATGCTCCATGCCTGTGTCAGCAAAATGCTACATGACCTTGCCATCAAAATGCTCCATTTGCTTGTCATCACAATACTCCCTTAGCATTGTCATCACAATCATCCATGAACCTTGGGATCACATTGCTTCATGCCCTTGTCATCACAATGCTCCATGCTCCTTGAAAACAAAATGATCCATGACTTCTATCATCACAATGCTCCAAACCCTTGTGATCAGAATGTTCCATAACACTTGTCATCACAACGCTCCATGATGCCTGTCATCACAATACTCTATGCCATTTTCTTCAAAATGCTCCATGATCTTTTTCATCACAATTCTCAATATACATGTCATCACAATGTTCCCTGACACTTGTCATCAGAATGCTCCTTGAAACCTGTCATGAAATGGCTTCATGCCTTTTTCATCACAATGCTCCACGCCCTTTTCATCACAATGCTCCAAGCCATTGTCGTCACAATACTCCACAAGCTTGTCATCAGAATGCTCCATGACACTTGTCATCACATTTCTCCATGGCCACTGTCATCACAATGCTCCATACCCCTTGTCATTACTGTGCTCCATGACGCGCATCATCACAATTATCCATGGCTTTCTCATCACAATGCTCGACGCCATTGTCATCAAAATGCTCCATGACCCATGTAATCACAATGCTCCATGCCCTTGTCATCACAAAGCTCCATTTCTTTGTCAGAACAATGCTCAATGAACATAGTCTTCACAATGTGCCACGCGCATTTCAACACAACGGTCCACAACCTTGTCATTGCTATGCTTCATAAACATTGTAATCACAATGGTCCATGCACTTCTCATCAAAATGCTCTCTCATCAGAGATATCACAATGTTCCATCTCTAGTCATCACAATACTCCCTCATCCCTGTAATCACAATGTTCCAGGACACTGTCATCACAATGCTACATCCCCTTATCATCACAATGTTCCATAACCCCTGTCATCAAAATGCTCCATGACCCTTTTCATCCCAAAGCTCCAAGACCCCTGACAACACAATGTTCTATAACCCCTGCCATCAAAATGTTCCTTTACACTTTTTATCAAATTGCTGCATGACCTGGTCATCAAAATGCTCCCTGCATTTCTCAGCACAATGCACCATGCCCTTGTCATCAAAATGCTCCATGACTTGTCATCAAAAAGCTCCATGACACTTGGAATCACAATGCTCCATGTCATTGTCATCACAATGCTCCATGAACCCTCTCATCATATTGCTCCATGCCCTTGTCATCACAAAGCTCCATGACACTTGTCATCACAATGCTCGATGCCCTTCTCATCACAATGCTCCATGCCCTTGTCATTACAATCCTGCATGACCCATGTATCACAGTGTTCCGTGCCCTTGTCATCACAATGCTCCATGCCCACTCTCATCACAATAATCCATGAAACATTTCATTCCAATGTTCCATGCCCTTCTCATCAAAATGCTCCATTACACCTGTCATAAAAATGCACCATGACCCTTGCCATCAAAATATTCCACGGCCTAGTCATCACAAGGTTCCATGACACTTGTCATCACAATGCTCCAGACCCCTGAAAGCACAATGCTCCATGCCCTTGTCATCACAAAGCTCCATGACGCATGTCATCAGAAAGTTCCATGGCCTTCTCATCACAGTGCTCCATGCCCTTGTCATCACAATGCTCCAAGACACTTGTAATCACAATGCTCCATGCCCTTTTTCATCAGAATGCTCCATGAGACTTGTCATCACAAGTCTCCTTGTTCTTCTCATCACAATGCTCCAGGACCTTGTCATCAGCACGCTCCATTCCCTTGTCATCACAATGCTCCATGACCCCTGTCATCACAATACTTCATGAACATTTTCAGCCTAATGCTCCATGAACTTCTCATCAAAATGCTCCATGACAAATATCATCAAAATGTTCCATGACCACTGTCATCACAACACTCCATGACACCTGACAAGACAATGATCCGGGACACTTGTCATCACAATCATCCATGTCCTTGTCATCCCAATGCTCCATGACCCCTATATTCACAATGCTCCGTGACGCTTGTCATCACAGTTCTCCATGACACCTCTCATCAAAATGCTCCATGCCTTTGTCAGAAAAATGCTACATGACCTTCTCATTACAATGCTCTATGTCATTGTCATCACAATACTCATTTACCATTGTCATCACAATCCTCCATGAACCTTGGGATCACATTGCTTCATGCCCTTGTCATCACAATGCTCCATGCTCTTTGAAATCAAAATGATCCATGACCACTGTCATCACAATGCTCCAAACCCTTGTGATCACAGTGTTGCATAACACTTGTCATCTCAACGCTCCATGATGCCTGTCAACACAATACTCCATGCCCTTTTCATCACAATGCTTCATGACCTTTGTCATCACAATTCTCAATACACTTGTCATCACAATGCTCCCGGACCCTTGTAGTCAGAATGCTCCTTGAACCATGTCACGAAAAGGCTCCATGCATTTTTCATCACAAAGCCCCATGGGCTTTCATCACAATGCTCCATGCCATTGTCATCAAAATACTCCACAAGCTTGTCATCAGAATGCTCCATGACCATTGTCATCACAATTCTCCATGCACTTGTCAGCACAATGCTCCCTGACCCTTGTCATCACAATGCTCCAAGCCATTGTCATCACAATGCTCCATTACCTTTGTCAGCAGAATCCTCCATGACACTTGGCATCCCCATTCTCCATGCCACTGGAATCACAATGGGCCAATACATATGTCATCACAATGCTCCCTGACACGTCTCTTCACAATATTGCATGACCTGGTCATCACAATGCTCCATGCCCTTGTCATCACAATGCGCCATTCCAACTGTCATCACAATAATCCATGAAACTTATTAGACCAATGCTCCATGCCCTTGTCATCACAATGCTCCATGTCCACTGTCATCGCAATCATCTATGAAACTTGTCAGACCAATGCTCCATGACCCTGTCATCACAGTGCTCCATGCCCTTGTCATCACAATGGTCCAAGACCCCTGTAATCACAATGCTGCATTCCCCTTTTCATCAGAATGCTCCATGAGACTTGTCATCACAAGTATCCATGGTCTTCTCATCACAATGCTCCAGGACCTTGTCATCACCATGCTCCATTCCCTTGTCATCACAATGCTCCATGACCCCTGTCATCACAATACTCCATGAATATTTACAGCCCAATGCTCCATGACCTTCTCATCACAATGCTCCAAGACCAATATCATCACAATGCTCAATGACCACTGTCATCACAACACTCCATGACTCCTGACAACACAATGATCCGGGACTCTTGTCATCACAATGCTCCATTCCCTAGTCATCACAATGCTCCATGACCACTGTCATCACAATACTCCATGAATATTTTCAGCCCAATGCTCCATGACGCTTGTCCTCACAATGATCCATGTCCTTGTCATCCCAATGCTCCATGACCCCTGTATTCACAATGCTCCGTGAAGCTTGTCATCACAGTGCTCCATGACACCTGTCATCACAATGCTCCATGCCTTTGTCATCAAAATGCTGCATGACATTCTCATTACAATAATCTATGCGCTTGTCATCAAAATACTCCATTACCATTGTCATCACTATCCTCCATGAACCTTGGGATCACGTTGCTTCATGCACATTTCATCCCAATGCTCCATGCTCTTTGAAATCAAAATGATCCATGACCCTTGTCATCACAATTCTCCATGCACTTGTCAGCACAATCCTCCCTGAAACTTGTCATCACTATGCTCCAAGCCATTGTGATCACAATGCTCCATAACCTTTGTCATCAGAATCCTCCATGACACTTGGCATCACAATGCTCCATGCCATTGTCATCACAATGGGCCAATACATATGTCATCACAATGCTCCGTGACACCTCTTTTCACAATACTGCATGACCTGGTCATCACAATGCTCCATGCCCTTTTCATCCCAATGCGCCATTCCAACTGTCATCACAATAATCCATGAAAGTTATTAGACCAATGCTCCATGCCCTTGTCATCACAATGCTCCATGCCCATGTTATCACAATGTTCCAAGACCCCTGTAATCAGAATGCTCCATGCCCCTTTTCATCAGTATGCTCCATGAGACTTGTCATCACAAGGCTCCATGGTTTTCTCATCACAATACTCCAGGACCTTGTCATCACAATGCTTCACGACATTGTCATGAAAATTCTCATTGGCCCTTGTCATCATAATGCTCCAAGCTGTAGTCATCACAATGCTCCATTATATTTGTCATTACAATCCTCCATTACATTTGGCATCACAATGCTCCATGCCATTGTCATTGCAATTGACCATGACATATGTCATCACAATGCTCCCTGACACCTGACTTCACAATACTCCATGCCCTTGTCATCACAATGCTCCATGCCCTTGTCATCACAATGCACCATGTCCACTGTCATCACAATCATCTATGAAACTTGTCAGACCAATGCTCCATGCCCCTGTCATCACAGTGCTCCATGCCCTTGTCATCACAATGCTCCATGACCCCTGTCATCACAGTGCCCCGTTACTCCAGTCATCACAATGCTTCATAACGTTTGTCATCACAACGGTCCATGCCCACATCATCACAAGGCTCTGTGTCCATTTTAACCACAATGCTCCATGAACTTTTCATCACAATGCTCCGTGACCCTTGTCATCACAATTCTCCATGCCTTTGACACAACAATTCTCCATGACCTTTGTCTTCACAATGTGCCATGCACTTTTCATCACAATGATCCACAACCTTGTCATCACTATGCTCCATAAACCTTGTAATCACAATGCTCCATGAATTTCTCATCCAAATGCTCTCTCACATGAGATATCACAATGTTCCACCACTAGTCATCAAAATCCTCCCTCACCCCTGTTATCACAATGTTCCATGACCCCTGTCATCACAATGCTACATCCCCTTATCTGCACAATGTTCCATGACCCCTGACATCACAATGTTCCATAACCCCTGTCATCAAAATGCTCCATGACCATTTTCATCCCAAAGATCTATGACCCCTGGCATCACAATGTTCATAACCCCTGTCATCAAAATGTTCCATTACACTTTTTATCAAATTGCTGCATGACCCTATCATGAAAATGCTCCCTGCCCTTCTCATCACAATGCACCACACCCTTGTCATCAAAATGCTCCATGACCATTGTCATCACAAAGCTCCATGGCCCTTGGCATCACAATGCTCCATGTCATTGTCGTCACAATGCTCCATGAACCCTCTCATCACATGGCTCCATGAACTTGTCATCACAAAGCACCATGACACTTGTCATCACAATGCTCGATGCCCTTCCCATCACAATGCTCCATGCCCTTGTCATTACAATCCTCCATGACCCATGTATCACACTGTTCCGTGCCCTTGTCATCACAATGCTCCATGCCCACTCTCATCACAATAATCCATGAAACATTTCAGACTAATGCTCAATGCCCTTCTCATCACAATGCTCCATTATCTCTGTCGTAACAATGCTCCATGACCCCTGCCATCACAGTGTTCCACGGCCTTGTCATCACAAGGCTCCATGACACTTGTCATCACAATGCTCCAAAACCCCTGTAATCACAATGCTCCATGCACTTGTCATCACAAAACTCCATGACGCATGTCATCAGAATGTTCCATGGCCTTCTCATCACAATGCTCCATGCCCTTGTCATCACAGTGCTCCAAGACCCCTGTAATCACAATGCTCCATGTCCCTAATCATCAGAATGCTCCATGAGACTTGTCATCACAAGTCTCCATGGTCATCTCATCACAATGCTCCAGGAATTTGTCATCACCATGCTCCATTCCGTTGTCATCACAATTCCCCATGACCCCTGTCATCACAATATTCCATGAACATTTTCAGCCCACTGCTTCATGACCTTCTCATCACAATGCTCCATGAACAATATCATCACAATGCTCCATGACCACTGTCATCACAACACTCCATGACACCTGACAACCTAATGATCTGGGACCTTTGTCATCATAATGCTCCAAGACCCCTGTAATCACAATGCCCCATGACACCTGTCATCACACTACTCCAGGAATATTTTCAGCTCAATTCTCCATGACCCTTGTCATCACAATGATCCATGCCCTTGTCATCCTAATGCTCCATGACCCCTGTAATCTCAGTGGTCCGTGACGCTTGTCATCACAGTGCTCCATGACACATGTCATCACAATGCTCTATGCCTTTCTCAGCACAATGTTCCATGCCCTTTTCATCACAATGCTCCATGACCCCTGTCATCACAATGCTCCATGACTCCAGTCATCACAATTCTTCATAACATTTGTCATCACAATGGGCGATACCCACGTCATCACAAGGCTCTGTTACATTTGTAACCACAATGCTCCCTGAACTTTTCATCACAATGCTCCGTGACCCTTGTCATCACAATGCTCCATGTCTTTGTCAAAAAAATGCTCCATGACCCTTGTCATCACAATGTGCCACGTACTTTTCATCCCAACGGTCCACAAATTTGTCATCACAATGCTCCATGAACCTTGTAATCACAATGCTCCATGCCCTTCTCATCACAATGCTCTATTACCCCTGTCATAACAATGCTCCATGACCCCTGCCATCACAATTTTCTATGCCCTTGTCATCACAATTCTCCAAGACCCCAGTAATCACAATGCTCCATGCCCCTCTTCATCTCAATGCTCCATGAACCCTGTCATCACAATGCATCATGCCAATTATAATAATGCTTCCGGCTATTGTCAGCACAATGAAATCAAAATTCTACATGACCCCTGTCATCACAGTACTCCATGAACATTTTCCGCCCAATGCTCCATGACCCTTGTCATCACAATGTTCCATGCCCTTGTCATCCCAATGCTCCATGAACCCTGTATTCACAATGATCCGTGACGCTTGTCATCACAGTGTTCCATGAAACTTGTCTTCACAATGCTCCATGCCTTTGTCAGCAAAATGCTACATGACCTTGTCATTACAATGTTCTTTGCGCATGTCATCACAGTACTCCTTTACCATTGTCATCACAATCCTCCATGAAACTTGGGATCACATTGCTTCATGCCCTTGTCATCACAATGCTCCCTGCTCCTTGAAATCAAAATGATCCATGACTTCTGTCATCACAATGCTCCAAACACTTGTGATCACAATGTTCCATAACACTTGTCATCACAAAGCTCCATGATGCCTGTCATCACAATACTCCATGCCCTTTTCATCACAATGCTCGATGACATTTGTCATCACAATTCTCAATACACTCGTCATCACAATGCTCCCTGATATTGTCGTCAGAGTGCTCCATGAACACTGTCACCAAAAGGCTCCATTCCTTTTTCATCACAAGGCCCCATGCCATTTTCCTCACAATGCTCCATGCAACTGTCACCAAAATACTCCACAAGCTTGTCACCAGTATGCTCCATGTCTCTTGTCATCACAATTATCCATGCACTTGTCAGCACAATGCTCCCTGACCCTTGTCATCACAAGGCTCCAAACCCTTGTCATCACAATGCTCCATTACCTTTGTCATTAAAATCCTCCATGACACTTGGCATCACAATGCTCCATGCCTTTGTCATCACAATGGGCCATTACATATGTCATCACAATGCTCGCTGACACCTCTCTTCACAATATTGCATGCCCTTGTCATCACAATGCTCCATGCCCTTGTATCACAATGTTCCAAGTCCCCTGTAATCAGAATGCTCCACGCCCCTTTTCATCAGTATGCTTCTTGAGATTTGTCATCACAAGCCTCCATGGTTTTCTCAACACAATGCTCCAGGACCTTGTCATCACAATGCTTCACGACATTGTCATGAAAATTCTCAATGGCCCTTGTCAACATAATGCTCCAAGCCCTAGTCATCACAATGCTCCATTATATTTGTGATCACATCCTCCATTACATTTGGCATCACAATGCTCCATGCTATTGTCATCGCAATGGACCATGACATAGGTCATCAAAATGCTCCCTGACACCTGTCTTCACAATACTCCATGCCCTTGTCTTCACAATGCTCTATGCCCTAGTCATCACAATGCACCATGTCCACTGTCATCACAATAATCTATGAAACTTGTCAGACCAATGCTCCATGCCCCTGTCATCACAATGCTCTATGCCCTTGTCATCACAATGCTCCATGACCCCTGTCATCACAATGCTCCGTGACTCCAGTCATCACTATGCTTCATAACGTTTGTCATCACAACGGTCCATGCCCGCATCATCACAAGGCTCTGTTACATTTGTAACCCCAATGCTCCACGAACTTTTCATCACAATGCTCCGTGACCCTTGTCATCACAATGCTCCATGCATTTGTCAGAACAATGCTCCATGACCTTTGTCATCACAATGCGCCATGCACTTTTCATCACAATGATCCACAACCTTGTCATCGCTATGCTCCATAAACCTTGTAATCACAATGCTCCATGCACTTCTCATCCAAATGCTCTCTCACATGAGATATCACAATGTTCCATCACTAGTCATCACAATGCTCGCTCAACCCTGTTATCACAATGTTCCATGACCCCTGTCATCACAATGCTACATCCCATTATCAGCACAATTTTCATTGGCCCCTGACATCACAATGTTACATAACCGCTGTCATCAAAATGCTCCATGACCCTTTTCATCCCAAAGCTCCATGATCCCTGGCAACACAATGTTCTATAACCCATGTCATCAAAATATTCCATTACACTTTTCAACAAATTGCTGCATGACCCTGTCATCAAAATGCTCCCTGCCCTTCTCATCACAATGCACAACACACTTGTCATCAAAATGCTCCATGACTTTTGTCATCACAAAGCTCCATGACCCTTGGCATCACAATGCTCCATGTCATTTTCATCACAATGCTCCATGAACCATCTCATCACATTGCTCCATGCCCTTGTCATCAAAAGCTCCATGACACTTGTCATCACAATGCTCGATGTTGTTCTCATCACAATGCTCCATGCCCTTGTCATTACAATCCTCCATGACCCATGTTTCACAGTGTACCGTGCCCTTGTCATCACAATGCTCCTTGAACCCTGTCACGAAAAGGTTGCATGCCATTTTCATCACAAAGCCCCATGCCGTTTTCATCACAATGCTCCATGCCATTGTCATCAAAATACTCCACAAGCTTGTCATCAGAATGCTCCATGACTCTTGCCATCATAATTCTCCATGCACTTGTCAGCACACTGCTCCCTGAACATTGTCATCACTATGCTCCAAGCCATTGTCATCAAAATGCTCCATTACCTCTGTCATCAGAATCGTCCATGACAATTTGCATCACAATGCTCCATGCCATTGTGATCACAATGGGCCAATACATATGTCATCACAATGCTCCGTGACACCACTTTTCACAATACTGCATGACCTGGTCATCACAATGCTCCATGCCCTTGTCATCACAAAGCTCCATGACGCATGTCAGTAGAATATTCCATGGCCTTCTCCACACAATGCTCCATGCCCTTGTCATCACAATGCTCCATGACCCCTGTAATCACAATGCTCCATGCCCCTTTTCATCAGAATGCTCCATGAGACTTGTCTTCACAAGTCTCCATGGTCATCTCATCACAATGCTCCAGGAACTTGTCATCACCATGCTCCAATCCCTTTTCATCACAATGCTCCATGACACCTGTCATCACAATACTCCATGAACATTTTCAGCTCAATGCCCCATGACCTTCTCATCACAATGCTCCAAGACCAATATCATCACAATGCTCCATGATCACTGTCATCACAACACTCAATGACACCTGAAAACACAATGATCCGGGACACTTGTCATCACAATGCTCCATTCCATAGTCATCACAATGCTCCATTACCCCTGTCATCACAATACTCCATGAACATTTTCAGCCCAATGCTCCATGACCCTTGTCATCACAATGCTCCATGACCCCTGTATTCACAATGCTCCTTGACGCTTGTCATCACAGTGCTCCATGACACCTGTCATCACAAATCATCACAGTGCTCCATGACACCTGTCATCACAATGCTCCATGCCTTTGTCAGCAAAATGCTACATGACGCTGTCATTACAATGCTCTATGTGCTTGTCATCACAATACTGCATTACCATTGTCGTCACTATCCTCCATGAAACTTGGGATCACATTGCTTCATGCCCTTGTCATCACAATGCTCCATGCTCCTTGAAATAAAAATGATCCATGACCTCTGTCATCGCAATGCTCCAAACCCTTGTGATCACAATGTTCCATAACACTTTTCATCACAACGATCCATGATGCCTGTCATCACAATACTCCATGCCCTTTTCCTCACAATGCTCCATGACCTTTGTCATCACAATTCTCAATACACTTGTCATCACAATGCTCCCAGACACTTGTCCACAGAATGCTCCTTGAACCCTGTCACGAAAAGGCTCCTTGCCTTTTTCTTCACAAAGCCCCAGGCCGTTTTCATCACAATGCTCCAAGCCATTGTCATCAAAATACTCCACAAGCTTGTCATTAGAATGCTCCATGACCCTTGTCATCACAATTATCCATGCACTTGTCAGCACAATGCTCCCTGAACCTTGTCATCAGTATGCTCCAAGCCATTGTCATCACAATGCTCCTTTACCTTTCTCATCAGAATCCTCCATGACACTTGGCATCAAAATGCTCCATGCCATTGTCATCACAATGGGCTAATACATATGTCATCACAATGCTCCGTGACACCTCTTTTCACAGTACTGCCTGACCTTGTCATCAGAATTCTCCATGCCCTTGTCATCACAATGCGCCATTCCAACTGTCATCACAATAATCCATGAAACTTATTAGACCAATGCTCCATGCCCTTGTCATCACAATGTTCCATGCCCTTGTTATCACAATGTTGCAAGACCCCTGTAATCAGAATGCTCCATGCCCCGTTTCATCAGTATGCTCCATGAGAATTTTCATCTCAAGGCTCCAAGGATTTCTCATCACAATGCTCCAGGACCTTGTCATTACAATGCTTCACGACATTGCCATGAAAATTCTCAATGGCCCTTGTCATCATAATGCTCCAAGCCGTAGTCATCACAATGCTCCATTATATTTGTCATTACAATCCTCCATTACATTTCGCATCACAATGCTCCATGCCATTGTCATCGCAATGGACCATGACATATGTCATCACAATGCTCCCTGACAACTGTCTTCACAATACTCCATGACCTTGTCATCATAATGCTCCATGCCCTTGTCATCACAATGCACCATGTCCACTGTCATCACAATCATCTATGAAACTTGTCAGACCAATGCTCCATGCCCCTGTCATCACAGTGCTCCATGCCCTTGTCATCACAATGCTCCATGACCCCTGTCATCACACTGCCCCGTGTCTCCAGTCATCACCATGCTTCATGACGTTTGTCATCACAATGGTCCATGCCCGCAATATCACAAGGCTCTGTGACCATTTTAACCACAATGCTCCATGAACTTTTCAGCACAATGCTCCGTGACCCTTGCCATCACAATGCTACATGCCTTTGTCAGAAAAATGCTCCATGACCCTTGTCCTCAAAATGTGCCATGTGCTTTTCATCACAATGATCCACAAACTTATCATCGCTATGCTACATGAACCTTGTAATCACAATGCTCCATGAACTTCTCATCCAAATGCTCTCTCACATGAGATATCACAGTGTTCTATCACTAGTCATCACTATCCTCCCTCATCCCTGTTATCACAATTTTCCTTGACCCCTGTCATCACAATGCTACATCCTCTTATCTGCACAATGTTCCATGACCCCTGACATCACAATGTTCCATAACCCCTGTCACCAAAATGTTCCATTACAATTTTCATCAAATTGCTGCATGACCCTGTCATGAAAATGCTCCCTGCCCTTCTCATCACAATGCACCACACCCTTGTCATCAAAATGCTCCATGACCTTTGTCATCACAAAGCTCCATAAAACTTGTCATCACAATGCTCCATGTCATTGTCATCACAATGCTACATGAACCCTCTCATCACATGGCTCCATGCCCTTGTCATCAAAAAGCACCATGACACTTGTCATCACAATGCTCCATGCACTTGTCATTACAATCCTCCATGACCCATGTATCGCAGTGTTCCGTGCCCTTGTCATCACAATGCTCCATGCCCACTCTCATCACAACAATCCATGAAACATTTCAGACCAATGCTCAATGCCCTTCTCATCACAAGGCTCCATTACCTCTATCATAACAATGCTCCATGACACCTGCTATCACAATGTTCCACGGCCTTGTCATCACAAGGCTCCATGACTCTTGTCATCACAATGCTCCAAGACCCCTGTAATCACAATGCTCCATGCCCTTTTCATCACAAAGCTCCATGACGCATGTAATCAGAATATTCCATGGCCTTCTCCTCACAATGTTCCATGCCCTTGTCATCACAATGCTCCAAGACCCCTGTAATCACAATGCTCCATGCCCCTTTTCATCACAATGCTCCATGAAACTTGTCATCACAAGTCTCCCTGGTCATCTCATCACAATGCTCCAGGACCTTGTCATCACCACACTCCATTCCATTGTCATCACAATGCTCCATGACCCCTGTCATCACAATACTCCACGAACATTTTCAGCCCAGTGCTCCATGAACCTTGTCATCAAAATGATCCATGCCCTTGTCATCCTAATGCTCCATGACCCCTGTATTCACAATGCTCCGTGACGATTTTCATCACAGTGCTCCATGACACATGTCATCACAATGCTGTATGCCATTCTCAGTACAATGCTCCATGCCCTTTTCATCACAGTGCTCCATGACCCCTGTCATCACAATGCTCCGTGACTCCAGTCATCACAATTCTTCATAACATTTGTCATCACAATTGTCGATAACCGTGTCATCACAAGGCTCTGTGACCATTGTAAACACAATGCTCCATGAACTTTTCATCACAATGCTCCGTGACACTTGTCATCACAATGCTCCATGCCTTTGTCAGAAAACTGCTCCATGACCATTGTCACCACAAAATGCGACACGTTTTTCATACCAACGGTCCACAAATTTGTCATCGCAATGCTCCATAAACCTTGTAATCACAATGCTCCATTCCCTTCTCATCACGATGCTCCATTACCCCTGTCATAACAATGCTCCATTACCACTGCCATCACAATGTTCCACGGCCTTGTCTTCACAAGGCTCCATGACACTTGTCATCACAATGCTCCAAGACTCCTGTAAGCACAATGCTCCATGCCCTTGTCATCACAAAACTCCATGACACATGTCATCAGAATGTTCCATGTCCTTCTCCACACAATGCTCCATGCCCTTGTCATCAAAATGCTCCAAGTCCCCTGTAATCACAATGTTCCATGCCCCTTTTCATCTCAATGCTCCATGAACCCTCTCATCACAATGCATCATGCCTATCATCATAATGCTTCTGACTATTGTCAGCACAATGAAATCAAAATTCTCCATGACCTCTGTCATCACAATGCTCCATGACCCCTGTCATCACAATGATCTATGCCCTTGTCATCCCAATGCTCCATGACCCCTGTATTCACAATGCTCTGTGACGCTTGTCATCACAGTGTGCCATGACAATTGTCATCACAATGCTCCATGCCTTTCTCAGCAAAATGCTACATGACCTTGTCATTATAATGCTCTATGCGCTTGTCTTCACAATACTCCATTACCGTTGTCATCACAATCCTCCATGAACCTTGGGATCACATTGCTTCCTGCCCTTATCATCACAATGCTCCATGATCCTTGAAATCAAAATGATCCATGACCACTGTCATCACAATGCTCCAAAACCTTGTGATCACAGTGTTCCATAACACTTGTCATCACAATGCTCCATGATGCCTGTCATCACAATACTCCATGCACTTTTCATCACAATGCTCCATGACCTTTGTCATCACAATTCTCAATACGCTTGTCATCACAATGCTCCCTGACACTTGTCATCTGAATGCTCCTTGAACCCTGTCACGAAAAGACTCCATGCCTTTTTCATCACAATGCCCCATGCCGTTTTCATCACAATGCTCCATGCCATTGTCATCAAAATACTCCAAAAGCTTGTCATCAAAATGCTCCATGACCCTTGTCATCACAATTCTCCATGCACTTGTCAGCACAATGCTCCCTGACATTTGTCATCACAATGTTCCAAGCCATTGTCATCAAAATGCTCCATTGCCTTTGTCATCAGAATCCTCAATGACTCTTGGCATCACAATGCTCCATGCCATTGTCATCACAATGGGTCATTACATATGTCATCACAATGCTCCCTGACACCTGTCTTCACAATACTGCATGACCTGGTCATCACAATGCTCCATGCCCTGGTCATCACAATGTGCCATTCCAACTGTGATCGCAATAATATATGAAAATTATTAGACCAATGCTCCATGCCCTTGTCATCACAATACTCCATGCCCTTGTTATCACAATGCTTCATGACCTTTGTCATCACAATGGTCCATGACCTCTTCATCAACAGTCTCTGTGACCATTTTAACCACATTGCTCAATGAACTTTTCATCACAATGCTCTTTGACCCTTGTCATCACAATGCTCTATGCCTTTCTCAGCACAATGCTCCATGACCCTTGTCATCACAATGCTCCATGCACTTGTCAGCACAATGCTCCTTGACACATGTCATCCCAATGCACCATGCACTTGTCATCACAGTGCTCCCCAATCTTGACATCACAATGCTCCATGAAACTTGTCACCACAATGCTCCATGGACTTCTCACCAAAATGCTCTCTCACCACTGATATCACAATGTTACATCACAATTCGTCACAATATTCCCTCACCCCTGTCATCAAAATTTGCCATGACTCCTGTCATCACAGTGCTACATGCACTTATCATCACAATGTTCGATGACCCCTGGCATCACAATGTTCCATAACCACTGTCATCAAAATGTTCCATGACACTTTTCATCAAATTGTTCCATGACCCTGTCATCACAATGCTCCCTACCCTTCTCATCACAATGCACAACACACTTGTCATCAAAATGCTCCATGCCATTGTCATCACGATGCTCCATTAAGGTTCTCATCACATTGCTTCATGTCCTTGTCATCACAAACCTCCATGACACATATCATCAGAATGCTCCATGGCCTTCTCATCACAATGCTCCTTGCCCTGCCATCACAATGCTCCAATATCCCTGTCATACCCATGATCCATGACCCCTGCCATCATGATATTCCATGGCCTTGTCATCACAAGGCTCCATGACCCTTCTCATCCCAATGTTCCAAGAACCCTGTAACCACAATGATCCATGCCCATTTTCATCTCAATTATTCATGAACCCTGTCATCACAATGCACCATGACCATCATCATAGTGCTTCATGCTATTGTAATCACAATGAAATCAAAATGCTCCATGACCTCTGTCATAACAATGCTCCAAACGCTTATGACCACAATATTCCAAAACGCTTCTCATCACAATGCACCATGATGCTCGTCATCACAGTTATCCATGGACTTCTCATCACAATGCTCCATGACCATTGTCATCACGATGCTCAATACACTTGTCATCAAAATGCTCCCTGACACTTGTTGTCTGTATGCTCCTTGAACCCTGTTATGACAAGGCTCCATGCTTTTTCATCACAATGCTCCAAGACCCCTGTAATCACAATGCCCCATGCCCTTGTCATCACAAAGCTAAATGACGCATGTCTTCAGAATGCTCTTGGCCTTCTCCTCACAATGCTCCATGCACATGTCATCACAATGTTCCAAGACGCCTGTAATCACAATGGTCCATGTCCATTTTCATCAGTATGCTCCATGAGATTTGTCATCACAAGGCTGCATGTTTTTCTCAACACAATGCTCCAGGACGTTGTCATCACAATGCTTCACGACCTTGTCCTGAAAATTCTCAATGGCCCTTGTCATCATAATGGTCCAAGCCCTAGTCATCACAGTGCTCCATTATATTTGTCAACACAATCCTCCATTACATTTGGCATCACAAGGCTCCCTGCTATTGTCATCGCAATGGACCATGACATATGTCATCACAATGCTCCCTGACAACTGTCTTCACAATACTCCATGACCTTCTCATCACAATGATCCATGTCCTTGTCATCACAATGCACCATGTCCACTGTCGTCACAATAATCTATGAAAGTTGTCAGACGAATGCTCCATGCCCCTTTCATCACAATGCTCCATGCCCTTGTCATCACAATGCACCATGACCTCTGTCATCACAATGCTCCGTGACTCCAGTCATCACAATGCTTCATAACATTTGTCATCACAATGCTCCATGCCCGCGTCATCA
This sequence comes from Mesoplodon mirus, assembly GCF_964341445.2. Taxonomy (NCBI): domain Eukaryota; kingdom Metazoa; phylum Chordata; class Mammalia; order Artiodactyla; family Ziphiidae; genus Mesoplodon; species Mesoplodon mirus. The sequence continues at coordinate 1,593,619 of NW_028295734.1, forward strand.
CAAGGCTCTGTGTCGTTTGTAACCACAATGCTCCATGAACATTTCATCACAATGCTCCGTGACCCTTGTCATCACAATGCTCCATGCCTTTGTCAAAAAAATGCTCCATGACCCTTTTCATCACAATTTGCCACGCACTTTTCATCACAACGGTCCACAATTTTCTCATTGCAATGCTCCATAAACCTTGTAATCACCATGCTCCATGCCCTTCTCATCACAATGCTCCATTACCCCTGTCATAACAGTGCTCCATGACCCCATCCATCACGATGTTCCATGGCCTTGTCATCACAAGGCTCCATGACACTTGTCATCAAAATGCTCCAAGACCCCTATAATCACAATGCCCCATGCCCTTGTCATCACAAAGCACCATGACACATGTCATCAGAATGTTCCATGGACTTCTCATTAAATGCTCCATTCCCCTGTCATCACAGTGCTTCAAGACCCCTGTAATCACAATGCTCCATGCCCCTATTCATCTCCATGCTCCATGAACCCTGTCATCACAATGCATCATGCCCAACATCATATTGCTTCCGGGTATTGTCAGCACAATGAAATCAAAATTCTCCTTGACCTCTGTCATCACAAAGCTCCATGACCCCTGTCATCACAATACTCCATGAACATTTTCACCCCACTGCTCCATGACACTTGTCATCACAATGATCCATGCCCTTGTCATCCCAATGCTCTATGACCCCTGAATTCACAATGCTCTGTGACGCTTGTCATCACAGTGCTCCATGACACCTGTCATCACAATGCTGAATGACTTTGTCAGCAAAATGCTACGTGACCTTGTCATTACAATGCTCTATGTGCTTGTCATCAAAATACTCCATTTCCATTGTCATCACAATCCTCCATGAAACTTGGGATCACATTGCTTCATGCCCTTGTCATCACAATGCTCCATGCTCCTTGAAATCAAAATGATCCATGACCTCTGTCATCACAATGCTCCAAACCATTGTGATCCCAAAGTTCCATAACACTTGTCATCACAATGCTCCATGATGACTCTCATCACAAAATTCCATGCCCTTTTCATCACAATGCTCCATGACCTTTGTCATCACAATGCTCAGTTCACTTGTCATCAAAATGCTCCCTGACACTTGTCATCAGAATGCTTCTTCAACCCTGTCAAAAAAGGCTCCATGCCATTTTCATCACAATGCCCCATGCCGTTTTCATCACAATGCTCCGTGACCATTGTCATCAAAATGCTCCATGCCTTTGTTTGAAAAATGTTCCATGACCCTTGTCATCACAATGTGCCATTCGCTTTTCATCACAATGGTCCAGAAACTTGTCATTGCAATGCTCCATAAACCTTGTAATCACAATGCTCCATACACTTCTCATCAAAATGCTCTCTCACCAGAGATATCACAATGTTTCATCACTAGTCGTCACAATACTCCCTCACCCCTGTAATCACAATGTCGCATGACCCCTGTCATCACAATGCTACATCCCCTTATCATCACAATGTTCCTTGACCCCTGACATCACAATGTTCTATAACCCCTGTCATCAAAATGTTCCAATACACTTTTCATCAAATTGCTGCATGACCCTGGCATCAAAATACTCCCTGCCATTCTCATCACAATGCACCATGCACTTGTCATCAAAATGCTCCATGACCTTTGTCATCACAAAGCTCCATGACCCCCGGCATCACATTGCTCGATGTCATTGTCATCACAATGCTCCATGAACCCTCTCATCACATTTCTCCATGCCCTAATCATCACAAAGCTCCATGACACTTGTAATCACAATGCTCGATGCCCTTCTCATCACAATGCCCCATGCCCTTGTCATTACAATCCTCCATGACCCATGTATCACAGTGTTCCATGCCCTTATCGTCACAATGCTCTATGCCCACTCTCATCACAATAATCCATGAATCATTTCATATCAATGCTCCATGCCCTTCTCATCACAATGCTCCTTTACCTCTGTCATAACTGTGCTCCATGACACCTGCCATCACAATGTTACACGGCCTTGTCATCACAAGGCTCCATGACACTTGTCATCACAATGCTCCACGACCCATCTAATCAAAATGTTCCATGCCCTTGTCATCAAAAAGCTACATGACGCATGTCATCAGAATGTTCCATGGCCCTGTCATCAAAATTCTCCATGCCCTTGTCATCACAATGCTCCAAGACCCTTGTAATCAAAATGCTCCATGCGTCTTTTCATCTCAATGCTGCATGAAACCTGTCATCAAAATGGACCATGCCCATCATCATAATGCTTCAGGCTATTGTCATCACAATGAAATCAAAATGCTCCATGACCTCTGTCATCACAATGCTCCAAACCCTGGTGATCACAATGTACCATAACACTTATCATCACAACACCCCTTGACGCTCACCATCACAATTATCCATGGTCTTCTCATCACAATGCTCCATGACCTTTGTCATCACAATGCTTAATACACTTGTTATCACAATGCTCCCTGACACTTGTCATCAGTATGATCCATTAACCCTGTCATGACACGTCTCCATGCCTTTTTCATCACAATGATCCATGCCATTTTAATCACAATGCTCCAAGACACCTGTAATCACAATGCTCCATGCCCTTGTCATCATAAAGCTCAATGATGCATGTCATCAGAATGCTCCATGGCCTTCTCATCACAATGCTCCAGGCCATTGTCATCACAATGCTCCAAGACCCCTGTAATCACAATGCTACATGTCCCTTTTCATCAGAATGCTCCATGAGACTTGTCATCACAAGTTTCCATTGTCTTCTCATCAAAGTGTTCCATGACCATCTCATCAAAATGCTCCATGACCCCTGTCATCACAATAATCCATGAACATTTTCAGCCCAATGCTCCATGACATTTGTCATCACAATGATCAATGCCCTTGTCATCCCAATGCTCCATGACCCCTTTATTCACAATGCTCCGTGACGCTTGTCATCACAGTGCTCCATGACACCTGTCATCACAATGCTCCATGACTTTGTCAGCAAAATGCTACATGACCTTGTCATTACAATGCTCTATGTGCTTGTCATCAAAATACTCCATTTCCATTGTCATCACAATCCTCCATGAACCTTGGGATCACATTGCTTCATGCCCTTGTCATCACAATGCTCCATGCTCCTTGAAATCAAAATGATCCATGACCTCTGTCATCACAATGCTCCAAACCATTGTGATCCCAAAGTTCCATAACACTTGTCATCACAATGCTCCATGATGAATGTCATCACAAAATCCCATGCCCTTTTCATCACAATGCTCCATGACCTTTGTCATCACAATGCAGAGTTCACTTGTCATCAAAATGCTCCCTGACACTTGTCATCAGAATGCTCCTTCAACCCTGTCACGAAAAGGCTCCATGCCATTGTCATCACAATGCTCCATGAACCATCTAATCACAATGCTCCATGCCCCTTTGCATCTCAATGCTTCATGAACCCTGTCATCAAAATGCACCATGCCCATCATCATAATGCTTCAGGCTCTTCTCATCACTATGAAATAAAAATATTCGATCATCTGTCTCATCACAATGCTCCAAATCCTTGTGATCACAATGTTCTATAACACTTATCATCACAACGCCCCATGACGCTCATCATCACAATTATCCATGCTCTTCTCATCACAGTGCTCCATGACCTTTGTCATCACAATGCTCTATAAACTTGTCATCACAATGCTCCCTGACACTTGTCATCAGTATGCTCCTGGAACCCTGTCATGACAAGGCTCCATACCATTGTCATAACAATGATCCATGCCAATTTCATCACAATGCTGCAAGACACCAGTAATCACAGTGCTCCATGCCCTTGTCATCACTATGCTCCAAGACCCCTGTAATCACAATACTCCATGCCCCTTTTCATCAGAATGCTCCATGAGACTTGTTATTACAAGGCTCCATGGTCTTCTCATCACAATGCTCCAGGAACTTTTCATCACAGTGCTCCATTCCCTTGTCATCACAATGCTCCATGACCCCTGTCCTCACAATACTTCCTGAACATTTTCAGTCCAATTCTCCAGGAACTTCTCATCACAATGCTTCATGATCCCTATCATCACAATGCTCCATGACCACTGTCATCACAATGCTCCATGACCCCTGACAACACAGTTTTCCGGGACTCTTGTCATCACAATGCACCATTCCCTAGTCATCAAAATGCTCCATGAACATTTTCAGCCCAATGCTCTATGACACTTGTCATCACAATGATCCATGGCCTTGCCATTCCTATGCTCCATGACCCCTGTAATCACAATGATCCGTGATGCTTCTCATCACAGTGCTCCATGACCCTTATCATCACAATGCTCCTTACCTGTGTCAGCAAAATGCTACATGACCTTGTCATCACAATGCTCCTTTTGCTTGTCATCACAATACTCCATTACCATTGTCATCACAATCCTCCATGAACCTTGGGATCACATTTTTTCATGCCCTTGTCATCCCAATGCTCCATGCTCCTTGAAAACAAAATTATCCATGACTTCTATCATCACAATGCTCCAAACACTTGGGATCACAATGTTCCATAACACTTGTCATCACAACGCTCCATGATGCCTGTCATCACAATACTCCATGCCCTTTTCTTCAAAATGCTCCATGATCTTTTTCATCACCATTCTCAATACACTTGTCATCACAATGTTCCCTGACACTTGTCGTCAGTATGCTCCTTGAAACCTGTCATGAAATGGCTTCATGCCATCTTTATCACAATGCTCCATGCCCTTTTCATCACAATGCTCCATGCCATTGTCATCACAATACTCCACAAGCTTGTCATCAGAATGCCCCATGACACTTGTCATCACAATGCTCCATGGCCACTGTCATCACAATGCTCCATACCCCTTGTCATTACTGTGCTCCATGACGCTCGTCATCACAATTATCCATGGTCTTCTCATCACAATGCTCAACGCCCTTGTCATCAAAATGCTCCATGACCCTTGTCATCACAATGCTCCATGTCCACTCTCATCACAATGCTCTATTCCCATTGTCATTACAGTGCTCCATGACACTCGTCATCACAATTATCCATGGTCATCTCATCACAAAGCTCCACAGTCTTGCCATCACAATGCTCCATGCCCTGGTCATCACAATGCTCCATGTCCACAATTCTCCTCGTTCTTGGCATCACTATGCTCCATGACACTTCTCATCACCGTGTTACATGATTTGTCATCACAATTCTGTATGCATTTTTCATCGCAATTCTCCATCACCCCTGTCATAGGAAGCTCCATGTGCTTCTCATCACAATGCTTCATGAACTTGTCATCAAAATTCTCAATGGCCCTTGTCATCACAATGCTCCATGCCCTTGTCATCACAATGCTCCATGTCCATTGTCATCACAATGCTCCAAGCCCTTGTCATCAAAATGCTCCATTACATTTGTCATCACAATCCTCCATGACACTTGGCATCACAATATTCCATTCCATTGTCATCGCAATGGACCATGACATATGTCATCACAATGCTCCCTGAGAACTGTCTTCAAAATACTCCATGACCTTCTCATCACAATGCTCCATGCCTTTGTCATCACATTGCACCATGCGCACTGTCATCACAATAATCCATGAAACATGTCAGGCCAATGCTCCATGCCCCTGTCATCACAATGATCATTGCCTTTTCATCACAAAGCTCTATGACCCCTGTCATCACAATGCTCCGTGACTCCAGTCATCACAATGCTTCATGACCTTTGTCATCACAATGGTCCATGCCCTCGTTATCACAAGGCTCTGTGACATTTGTCACCAAAATGCTCCATGAAATTTTCATCACAATGCTCGGTGACCCTTGTCATCACATTGCTCTATGCCTTTGTCAGCACAGTGCTCCATGACCCATGTCATCACAATGCACCATGTGCTTGTCATCACAGTGCTCCACAATCTTTTCATCACAATGCTCCATAAAACTTGTCATCACAATGCTCCATGCACTTCTTATCAAAATGCTCTCTCACGAATGATATCAAAATCTTCCCTCACTAGTCATCACAATACACCCACCCCCCTGTCATCACAATGGTCCACAACACCGTCATGAAAATGTTCCATGACTCCTGACATCACAATGTTCCATAACCCGTCATCAAAATGTTCCATGACACTTTTCATCACATTGCTCCATGACCCTTTCATCACAATGCTCCCTGCCCATCACAAGAGAATGCACCACACCCTTGTCATCAAAAGGCTCCATGACCTTTGTCATCACAAAACTTCATGACCCTTGGCATCACAATGCTCCATGCCTTTGTCATCACAATTCTCCAAAAACCTCTCATCACATTGTTCCAAGCCCTTGTCATCACAGGATCCATGATGCTTTTCATCACAATGCTCGATGCCATTCTTCTCACAATGCTCCATGCGCTTCAGATTACAATCCTCCATGAACTATGTATCACAGTGTTCCGTGCCATTGTTATCACAATTCTCCTTGCCCCCTCTCATCACAATAATCCATGAAATATTTCAGACCAATGTTCCATGCCCTTTTCATCACAAAGATCCAAGACACCTGTAATCATAATGCTCCATGCCCCTTTTCATCTCAATGCTCCATGAACGCTGTCATCACAATGCACCAAATGCGCATCATCATAATGCTTCATGCTATTGTCATCACAATGAAATCAAAATGCTCTATGACCTCTGTCATCACAATGCTCCAAATCCTTGTGATCACAATATTCCATAACACCTATCATCACAACGCCCCATAACGCTCGTCATCACAAGTATCCATGGTCTTCTAATCACAATGCTCCATGACATTTGTCATCACAGTGCTCAATACCATTGTCATCACAATGCTCCCTGACACTTGTCATCAGTATGCTCCTTGAACCCTGTCATGACAAGGCTCCATGCCTTTTTCATCACAATGTTACATGCCCTTTCCCTCACAGTGCTCCAAGACCCCTGTAATCACAATGCTCCATGCCCTTGGCATCACAAAGCTCCATGATGCATGTCATCAGAACGCTCCATGACATTCTCATCCCATTGTTCACTGCCCTTGTCATCACAATGCTCCAAGAGCCCTGTAATCACAATGTTCCATGCCCTTGTCATCACAAAGCTCCATGATGCATGTCATCAGAACACTCCATGACATTCTCATCCCAATGTTCCATGCCCTGGTCATCACAATGCTCCAAGACCCCTGTAATCACAATGCTCCATGACCCTTTTCATCAGAATGCTCCATGAGACTTGTCATCACATGGCTCCATGGTCTTCTCATCACAATGCTCCAGTACCTTGTCTTCACAATGCTCCTTGACCCCTGTCATCACAATACTCCATGAATATTTTCAGCCCAATGCTCCATGACGTTCTCATCACAATGCTCCATGACCACTGTCATCAAAATGCGCCATGACCACTGTCATCACAACGCTCCTTGAACCCTGACAACACAATGATCCGGGAATCTTGTCATCAAAATGCTCCATGCCGTTGTCATCCCAATGCTCCATGAACCCTGTAATCACAATGCTCCATGACGCTTGTCATCACAGTGCTCCATGAACCTTGTCATCACAATGCCTTTGACAGCAAAATGATACATAATCTTGTCATCACAATGCTCCATGCGCCTGTCATCACAATCCTCCATGACCCTTGGGATCATATTGCTTTATGCCCTTGTCATCTCTATCTTGCCTTTCTGGTTTTTACAGATTTTCGGATGTCATTTTTGACCGGTGGGAAGTGACAATTCTGTGTAGTGTGGATTTGCATTGCGCGTTTGCTTGATTGGCCAAAAAGGGCCTGTGCCTTTTCTCCTGAATATATTCAGGAGAAAATTCATATGCTGTTTTTGGCCAAGTGCATCATTCTCGAAGTTATGATGCCTTTCCTGTGCTTTAAAGGCGATTCCAATTTACCTCTTGATATATGTTTTGTGCAATTCCGCCTCATTTTCAAGTCAGCTTTGTTGCCTTCCCTCAACAGATTTTTGGAAGAGAGTAGTCCTTTATAACTCTGCAGGTTTTTGATTTGCTTTGCCCCTGAGCTCCAATTTTCAAATCCCATTTTTGGGAGCTGACCGCAAATCCACAATTTTGCTTCAGGACCTATACTGGTTCCAGGGGTGGCTATACTGGTTCCCTGTGGGTGGCTGAGGCTTTGGTTAATTCTTCTTCCTAACGGGAATTTAGAGTGACATGTGTCCGTCCAAAGGGCTACATCTACTCTCTGATTGGTTCTCCCTCTTCCCTTTCATCCTCTGCACAATTAGCAAACTGTGCGAACCAGGAGGTTATAGGGGATGACTCTCCTAAGTTGGGAGATTGATAGTAAAGTAGTTGGAATGCCAAACTGTAGCACAAGGAGAGGAAAAAGTAGGAGACTTTCAGAAACCTTTCGCCATCACAGGGTGTCCATTCTCTAGGTTTCCCATACATGTTATAACTGTAGTGATATTCCCTTCTACCTGGAAATTTGGGACCCATGGAATGGTGGCATGCATTACTACTTTAAAGGGTCTGCATTTTCTCTCCCAATCTCACCAGTCCTCTCAGTCCCAAGTGTCCAGCCTTATGTCTCATCCAGCTGTCTTTGCAGATAGGGTCATTCTAGGTTTCATCAGAACCCCTGAAGGAATTGTGTAAGAATTTCGCTGTTTTTTGTTTTGGTTTTGAAATTCATTTTTATAATGGGGTTGAGCTGATTTTCACTGATATGTTTATGCCGGTCTAGACACACTTGATTCCCTAACAGAGGCATATCAGTACATAGGTATTAAGACTCTTACTAATCAGATATATTCCTCTGTGGGGAATAGGGGTTTTGAGTCCCGTTCACTGAGGAAGGTGTAGGTCTTGTCTATTCTGTATTTGGTTTATGGAATGGTACCTGTGCTAATATCAAACTCTGGTTTTATGCATCACCCCACCTCTCCTTTCCCCTTAAGGAGGCATAAGAGTGTTTTCTAAATGTGAGACGCTGCTCTCTTTCCTAATTCAGTTCATGTGTGGTGATGTTGACATTCCCTCTGTAAGTGATATCTTATGATAAGATTCTTTTTCTGTGTGATTAATTTCCCTTAGAATCATCATACCTTAATCCTCTCATTATGCTGCTACTGGCCTTATGACATTGATTTCACGTCTGAGTGATATTCCGTTGTACAAAATTACCACAAGTTCTTTATGCATTTCTCTTTTTCCTGGGATACTTTAGGTGTACCAAAGTTGAGGTTCTTGTATGCAGAGCAGCCCTAAACTTTGGGGTGCCTGTGTCTTGTTGATATTTAGTCTTCCCAAGTTATATGTCCATGAGTTGAAGTCCCCTTTGCTCGGGAGCTTTGTATTTTAGATGTTTTAGGAAACAGCATACACTTCTTCAGAGTAGCTCTTGGATATTTATACCCCACCCATCAGCGTGACTAGTCTCCCTGTTTTCCATGGCCTCTCCTGCATTTTTGATTTGTACAAATTTTTTCGATGGCCTTTCTGAGCAGTGGAAATTGAGACTTCTTTATTGTGCGGATTTGCATTTCCCTCTTGCTTGGTTGGCCAGAAACTCTGTATGTGTTTTTTTCCTGAAGATATTTACGAAAAAACGCATACACCCTTTTGCCCAACTGCATCATTTTAGAAATTCTGCTGCTTTTCATATGCTTTAAATGTGAGTACAATCTACCTTTTGAAAAATGTTTCCTGCAATTCTGCCTCTCATTCAGAACCTCTTCGTTGCCTTACCGGAATATATTTTTGGACGTTGGTTATCATTTATATCTTTGCAGGTCTTTGAATTGTCTGCTCCTGAGCTCCATTTTGCAACTCGCTTTTTTTGTGAGCTGGCCGCCAAACCATTGGATTGATTCCGGCCCTATTCTGATTCTGGGGAGGCAGGCTGAGCCTTTGGTTAATTCTTCTTCCTAAAGGGATATTAGAGTGACATGTGCCTGTCAAAATTCCTACAGCTAATCTCTCACTGGTTCCTCCTCTTCCCATTTATCCTCTTCAAAAATTGCAACCTGTGTGAAACAGGAAGTTAAAGGTGCTGATTCTCCAAGTGGGGAGATTGTTAGTAATGTGGCTGGAATGGTGAACCCCAGCACCAGGAGATCAAAAATGAGGTGCATTTTAGACACCTTTCCTGAGCACACGGTGTACATTCATCTCGGTTTCTCAGGCATGTTTTCACTGTCAGAAGATTCACTTGAAACTGCCGATTTGGGACCCATGGAGTGGGTACCAGGCAGTATTACTTTAAAAGGTCTGCATTTCCTCACCCAGCCTCTGTAATATCTCTTAGCGTGCATAGCTTCCAGCCTTATATATCATCCTGCTGTGGGTCTACATGTGTTCAATCCATGTTACATCGTAGCCCTTCAACAAAAGTTGTAAGAATTTTTGTCTGTCTCACTGTTTTTATAAATATTTTTAAATTTATTTTTATATTGGTTACAGCTGATTTTCAAAGGTCTGTTTTTTGCTGCTGTACATCCACTTGATTCATGTACTGTGTGACAACAATAAATTCTTTCTCAGATGCTTACGAGTCATATGTATTATTTTCCAGTGACTTGAGTGGACTGAGTGCAGTTCTTTGAGGTACCGTGTAGGCCTTGCCAGTTATTCAATTTGGTACTTGGAATGGTATCTTTGCTAATTTCAACCTCCTGGATAATACCTCACCATTCCCCACCTTTCCCATTTAGCAGCCTTATGTCAATTTTCTACATATTTGACTATGTTTCTGTTTTGTAGTTTATTTCATGTGTAGCCATTTTTGATTCAACCTTTAAGTGACATCTTATGATATGTGTCTTTTTCTTTCAGACATGTGTCACTTAGAATGATCGTATGTAACTCCTCCAGAGTTGTTCCAACTGGCCTTATTTCATTGATTTCTGGATGAGTAATATTCCACTCTACATAAGTACCCCATCTCTTTTATCCATTTTATCCTTCCAGGGACATTTAGGTTATATCCAAGTGGAGGCCCTTTTTAACAGAGAGGTGGTAAACGTTGGAGTGCCTGTTTTCTGTCATTTTTTGTTTTTCCCAAGGTATACGCCCATGAGTGCAAGTGCCCTATGCTCTGTAGCTCAGTTTTCAGATGTTTTAGCAAACACAATACACTTCTCCAGAGTGGCCGTTGGCAAATTACATTTCCACTATCAGCCTCACAGGGCTCCCTTTTCTCCTCACCCTGTCTGGCATTTCTGGTGTTTACACTTTATGTGGATGGCCCTTCTGACTTATATGAAGTGATACATTTTGTAGTAGTGATTTCCAGTGACCACCTGTTTGGTTGGATAAAAAGTGTGTATGGCCTTTACTTGAATATATTCAGAGAAAATGCATATGCCCTTTTGGGCCAACTGCATCATTGGCGATGTTCAGCCCCTTTTCTTGTGCTTTAATGGGGAGTCCTTTCTACCTCTTCAAATCTGTTTCCTGCCACTCCCCCTTGTTTACAAGTCCTTTTCTGTGACTTACCTCAAGACATTTTTCGACAATAGATATTTTCAACTCTGCAGTTTCATGAATTTTATTGCCCCCGAGTTCCATTTTTCAACTTGTGTTTTTGGAAACTGGACACAAAACAGCGGGATTTCCTCTAGCCCTATTCTGTTTCCATGGGCAATTCTAGCCTTTGATGAATTTGTCTTCCAGATTGGAAATTAGAGTGGCATTTGCCTGTCTGAACAACTAAGACTTGTCTCTAAATTTTTCTCATCCTTCCGCTTCATCCTCTGGACAAATTCCAAACTGTGTGCAACAGGATGTTGACGGTGCTGATATCCCCAAGTAAGGAGATTGTCAGGAAAGATGCTGGAGGGGTGAACCCGAGCACCAGGCGATGAGGAGATGAGGTGCCTTTTCCAAACTCTTTCCGATCAAACGGTGTACCATCCTCTAGGTGTGACAGGCATGTTTTAGCTGTAGGAAGGGTCCTGTGCATGGAAGGAGAACACCAGGGATTTTTCCAAATCAGTGCCTCCCCGAACCCCAAACTGGGGAATTTTTAAGCTACGGCTACACGTAAGTCCATTAAGGGCCTTGGGAAATAGGCAGAGCCCAAATTTTAGATGATTGAAATCTTCAGGTTCAGAAGCGCACACCATCGGCCTTGCTTAGGTTACATTTTATCTCTCATTGATAGATGATGTCAATAAAAATATCGATTCATTTTCAGATTATTTCCCCTTATAGGTTATTGCAAAATATTCAGTGTAGTTCCCTGTGCTATACAGTAGTTCCTTGTTGATGATCTATTTTATACATAGCAGTGTGTATGTGTTAATCCCAAACTGTTAATTTATCCATTTTCCTACCTTTCCCCTTTGGTAATAATAAATTATAAGATTTTATACTTCTCAGGAATGGGGGAGCTGAAAGAGAGGTATCCTTTTCAATGGAAAAGCATTCAAAACAAGATTGAAGTTTCAGCCAAGAGTATTCGATGTACAACCATGGAAATAAATCACTTCATTTCTCTAATGTTGACCTGACAAATAAGACAGACGTCTTCACTGAACTTGCTTATAGTAAAGTGATGGAATTATCAAATGTAAGTCTTAGAAAAATCTTATTTTACCCGAGCATTATACACTGCTCTATGTTAACTACAGTTTGGCTCAGACATCTGTTCATTGAAGTTACAATGTTCTCAATTTCTGTTACTGAACCTCCAGACTGGACCCCAACAGGAGTCCCCGAGCCCAGTGTCATTGGAGCCAACAGGTCAAGACTGAGTTTGGTTCAGAAGCAAAGGAAACATTATTTGACAACAGAATGGAGAGGTGAGAGAGTGCACTCCCCCACGGGCTGTGGGCTGGGCTGCTGTGTAGGGATCCCGGCAGCGTCAGTGAGAGTTAGGGGATGGAGCTCTCGAGGGCTGGGTTGGCTGCCACTCAGGCTCTATGCCGTGGAGTCTGCATGGGAATCCGCTAGCTGAGGTGTCGACCCAGCCATTCTGCACTAGGAAATCAGGTCTTAAGTGCCGGGTGTGGGACCTCTGCATGCGGAACCCTAGGAGCACGTGAAATTAGACAAAGCACAAAAGAAAAACCGGTTAGACTTTATTTTATTGCCCAGATTCTCTTTTTATCTCCCAGGAATTTTTAATGAACGTTGCCAGAGACGAACACCTCCTCTGCTTTTTGTTCCGTTCCTCATTCTTGGGGTGTTGAGGGTGCAGACCCCTCTTTTGTAACTGCTTCATGCTGTGGTGGCAGCCCTGATAACTGGGGGGAGGGGCGAAACGTCTCCCCACCAGCCTCCAGGTGAGGTTGATTGTTCCAAAGACTCCTGCCTCACTTCTCGTCCGCATGAGCACCAGAATTGGAAGTGTTATAGATTCTAATGACCTTTAAGGGTCCAGGAAAGAGATGCACAAAGATGCTGTGGTGGCAGGTTTCACCCCACCCCACATTTGTTCGGTGACCTTAGGCTGACGGTTTTTGCCAGCCTAGATGCTCTGACCAGTAGTCTGTGCTTTCTTTAATTAGGTCCCTGAATTAATGTACAAACAGCACCATGTGTCAGAGCCCTGCCCGTGCAACTCCCAGACAGTCCAGGGTCAGTGGTGATCCAGGACCATGACGTCCACTGAGTCAACGGCCTTTATAAGTAGCCAGCAGTACAGCTGGTCATATTGGCCACCATCACCGAGGTGTCTGTAGGGTTTTCTATGGTGAAAGCGTGATATACATTTCCCCCGCCATGCTTATTAGCTCCCTTCTGGGTGCAGTAAGTCCTGCAAGCAGTAGTCTGCTATTTCGGGGCACATTCTTGTTGTTTTCTGAGAGAAACTCCAGGTCAAGTGATGCACACACAAGTCATCTTGGGGGCCCGTTGCCCCCATTTGTCTCTCTGGAGGATGGAGTTGGAAGGCCTCCTCACTCGAGGTCAGTGTGTCCACAGAGCGACCCCTGCAACTTCAGGGCATGATGGGTGGTTAGGATCACCACGTGGGGTCCTTTTCACTTAGGAGGGAGCTGGCCTTGCGGGCTGCTGATTTCTAGCTTTTTAGATACCCCAGTATCCTGGCCTGATGAGTCGGTGGGCAAAGCCCTTGGTGACCATAGTTTATCATACCTGAAGGGCATTCTTGTGTTGCTCCATTTCAAGTGGTCCCAGTTTTTGCACTAAGTCTCCAAGGGCGATTAACCTTTGACCGGGTATGTAAAGGTCAAAGGCTTTAGCTAAATTAGTGAGTTCCTGGGCAAGGATCTGAATTGACTGCTCTTTCCATTCTTGAAAGGCTGCTTCTGGATTCTATTCAAAAGGATCATCATCTTTTCGTGTCAGTGTTTCATGTAGAGTCCCAGATATTAGACTGTAGTTAGGGATCCAGATGCAGAAAACCTTGGCCTCCCCAGGAACCCCTAAGCTGTCTTCTAGTTTTAGAAGAGGTAAGGCTGCAAATGGCTTCTTCCCTATCCTGGGATGCGTTTCTCCGAATATCTGTGAGAATGAAGCCCAGGCATGTCACCTGAGCCTGGGATATTTGAGCCTTTTCCTTGGACACCTTCTATCCTTTCTTGGCTAGGTAGTTCAGAGGCATCTTTAGTAGGCCTGGCGATCAGAATGTCATCTGCATATTGAAGGAGGGTTCCCTTTTACAGAGGTAGAACGTTTAGGTCTTTAGAGGACATTTCCCCAATGATGGTGTGGGGATTTTTGAACCATTGGGGCAGGACGGCCCAGCATTATTGCTTGTGTTGCATGTTGTGTCCTGCCACTCACAAGCCAAAAATTCTTGTGACTCTGAGATGAATGGAATACAGAAGAAGGCATCATTGAAGTCTAATACAGAATGCCATGGCCTGGTGGATGGTAGAATGAGCAGCAGGGTGTAGGAAATAGGAGCTACTGGATGTATATCCTCGGTGGCTTCACTGACTGTCCTGATATCCTTTACCAGGTCTCCAGCAGCCCATGGGGCTCTCGTGGTCAGGCCAATCCCAGGATATGGAGCTCACCTGGGCTGCATCCCGCACCCCACATCCCACGGGGCTCTCGTGTTCAAGTCCCTCCCAGGGTATGGAGCTCACCTGTGCAGCTACCCAGCAGCCCATGGGGCTCTCATAGTCAGGCCCTTCCCAGGATATGGAACTCCCCTGGGCAGGTACCACAGCAGGGCTGGACACACAGGAACTGTGCACATAGCCCACCTTGCAGAGAACCCCCAGCTCACCTGTCGCTCACAGCTGACACAGAACACCTCAGAGCAGGACTTGAACTAACAAACAGCAGCTCTGACAGGTCTGTGACCCTGGCTATCACTCCGTACAGCCTCTCTCTGCCTGGTTTTCCAGACACTTCCACTGCAGCCAGGGCACCAGGCCTCTGTCTCCACCCACCATCACTCCTCTCCCTGACTCCTGGGTTCCTCTCATTAGGATAGGGTCTTCTTGAAGTTGTTTTCCACTCATGGACCAGATAAAATGATAAGAAAACAAGCCGCAGCTGCAGCCCCTTGTCTAGCCTGACTCTCAAGAGCCCACACCTGTTCCTTGGGACTGACCCGTTTAGCAAGGTTCATTTTCTGCAACTGTGAGCCCCTGAGGGGTGAGGATTGGCTGATTTGGGCAGCCTGACACTGCCTGCCAGCCCCCCCACAGGTGTGCCTGGATTGAGGTCAATATAAACACCTCTCCAGTCAGCAAGAGCCCCTGTAGCTGTGCCTGAAGCCATATTCTCTGCCCCGTCAGCAGTTTCGGGGCTGGGGTTGAGGGAGGGAGTGAGGGGCCGTGGCTTTGTGGGTGGCCCAGTGTGATTTGGGCTCTGCTGGACTTTCTGCAGGAGTTGCCAGGCTGCCACCTGCTAAAGAAGAGGATGTGTCACCCATACCTGCCACTGGAATTTCTCCCCAGTCAGAGGTGAGGAAGTAAAAAAGCAGTGGGGGCCGTGGCAGGAGGGGTATCTCAGGCAGGGAAATGGAAAGATTCCAGAAGAGCATCTGGGGCCAGGACCATCCTGGCTGGCCTGCAGGCACCAAGTCGGCCTGCGTGCTCTCGCTAGTGTGGCTCCACAGCCCTTCCTCTAGGCTTGCAAGTGCTTGTACATATTCAGGTGTTTTACCTGGAAAGGGTGGGAAGAGTTCAGCTGCAGCAGGACTGGGGCTCAGCTCACATTTACTCACAGACGCCTCGACACATTCCCCCAGCTTTGCAATGAGGATGCTCCTTGTGGGGGCGAGCACTGCTGACTGCATGGGAGACGATTTCCCACCTCTGACCAACTTAAGAATTTTTTACCACTGGAGCAAGTGCCCTGATACGATTATTCTCTCTGTAACTGGTGAGTTATGTTGGCTTGTTTTTTTTTACTTTTTTTCTTTTTGGTTCAAGTTAGATTTTATTTATTCCTCTTTTTTTTTTAATTTGGAGATATATACATGGAAATAATGCATTAATATAAAGACGTCTATGTGAAGGGAAAAACTATTTTTCTGTTTTATTTTATTAAATGTTATTTATTTAGTTTTTTTTAATTTATATCTTTTATACAGCAAGTTCTTATTGGATATCGATTTCATACATATAAGTGTTCACATGTGAATCCCAGTCTCCCAATTCATCCCACCACCACCCTCACATGGCGTTCCCTCCTTGGTGTCTATATGTTTGTTCTTTACATCTGTGTCTCTATCTCTGCCATGCACACCGGTTCATCTGTACCATTTTTCTAGGTTCCACATATGTGCATTAATATACAATATTTGTTTTTCTCTTTCTGACTTACTTCACTCTGTATGACAGTCTCTAGATCCATCAAGGTCTCTACAAATGACCCAGTTTCATTCCTATGTATGGCTGAGTAATATTCCGTTGTATATATGTACCACGTCTTTATCCATTCGTCTGTCTGTGGGCACTTAGGTTGCTTTCATTACCTGGCTATTGTAAATAGTGCTGCAGTGAACATTGTGGTGAATGTGTCTTTTTGATTTATGGTTTTCTCTGGGTATATGCCCAGTAGTGGGATTGCTGGATTATATGGTAATTCTATTTTTAGTTTTTTAAGGAACCTCCATACTGTTCACCATAGAGACTGTATCGATTTACATTCCCAACAATAGTGGAAGAAGGTTCCTTTTCTCCACACCCTCTCCAGCATTTGTTGTTTGTAGATTTTCTGATGATGCCCATTCTAACAGGTGTGACGTGATACCTCATTGTAGTTTCGATTTCCATTTCTCTAATAATTAGTGATGTTGAGCAGATTTTCATGTGCGTACTGGCCATCTCTATGTCTTCTTGGAAGAAATGTCTATTTAGATCTTCCATTTTTGTATTGGGTTGTTTGTTTTATTAATATTGAGCTGCATGAGCTGTTTATATATATTGGAGATTAATCATTTGTCCATTGATTCGTTTGCAAATATTTTCTGCCATTCTGAGGGTTGTCTTTTCGTCTTGTTTGTAGTTTCCTTTGTTTTGCAAAAGCTTTTACGTTTCATTAGGTCCCATCTGTTTAGTTTTCTTCTTTATTTCATTACTATAGGAGGTGGATCAAAAAAGATCTTGCTGTGATTTACGTCAGAGTATCCTTCGTAAGTTTTCCTCTCAGAGCTTTATACTGTCCGGTCTTACATTAAGGTCTCTAATCCATTTTGAATATATTTTCATGTATGGTGTTGGGGAGTGTTCTAATTTCATTCTTTTACATGTAGCTCTCCATATTTCCCAGCACCAATGATTGAAGTGACTGTCTTATCTCCATTGTATAGTCTTGCCTCCTTTGTCATAGATTAGTTGACCATAGGTGTGTAGGTTTATCCTTGGGCTTTCTTTCTTTTTTTTTTTTCCTTTTACACGTTTATTGGAGTATAATTGCTTTACAATGGAGTGTTCCTTTCTGCTGTATAACAAAGTGAATCAGCTATACATATACAAATATCACCAGATGCCCTCCCTCTTGCATCTCCCTCCCACACTCCATATCCCACCCCTTTATGTGGTCACAAAGCACCGAGCTGATCTCCCTGTTCTATGTGGCTGCTTCCCAGTAACTATCGGTGTTACATTTGGTAATGTATTTATGTCCATGCCACTCTCTCACTTCGTCCCAGCTTACCCATCCCCCTTCCGGTGTCCTCAAGTCCTTTCTCTATGTCTGTGTCCTTAATCCTGTCCTGCCACTAGGTTCTTCAAAATCTTTTTTTTTCTTCATTAGATTCCATATATCTCTGTTAACATACAGTATTTGTTTTTCCCTTTCTGACTTACTTCACTGTGTAGGACAGATTCAAAGTCCATCCACCTCAGTACAAATAACTCAGTTTTGCTTCTTTTTATGGTTGAGTAATATTTGATGGTATATATGTGCCAGATGTTCTTTATCCATTCATCTGTCGATGGACACTTAGGTTGCTTCCATGTCCTGGCTAATGCAAATAGAGCTGCAATGAACATTTTTGTACATAACTCTTTTTGAATTATGGTTTTCGCAAGGCAAATGCCCAGTACTTGGATTGTTGTGTCGTATGGTACTTCTATTGTTAGTTATTTAAAGGAACCTCCGTACTGTTCTCCCTAGTGCCCATATCAATTTACATTCCCAACCACAGTGCAAGTGTGTTCCCTTTTCTCCAATAAAGGCCTCTCCAGCATTTATTGTTTTGTTGATTTTTTTGATGATTGCCACTCTGACTGCTGTGAGGTGATACCTCAGGGTAGTTTTGATTTGCATTTCTCTAATGATTAGTGATGTTCAGCATCCTTTCATGTGTTTCTTGGTAATCTGTATATCTTCTTTGGAGAAATGTCTATTTAGGTCTTCTGCCCGTTTTTGGATTGGGTTGTTTGTTTTTGTGATATTGAACTACATGAGGTGCTTGTAAAGTTTGGAGATTAATCCTTTGTCAATTGCTTCATTTGAAAATATTTTCTCCCATTCTGAGGGTTGTTTTTGCATCTTGTTTATGTTTTCCTGTACTGTGTAAAAGCTTTTAAGTTTCATTAGGTCCCATTTGTTGATTTCTGTTTTTATTTCCATTTCTCTAGGAGGTGGGTCCAAAAGGATCTTGCTGTGATTTATGTCATAGAGTGTTCTGCCTATGGTTTCCCCTAAGTGTTTTATAGTGTCTGGTCTTATATTTAGATCTCTAATCAATTTAGAGTTTATTTTTGTGTATGGTGTTATGGAGTGTTCTAATTTCATTCTTTTATGTGTAGGGGTCCAGTTTTCCCAGCACCAATTACTGAAGAGACTGTCTTTTCTCCATTGTATATCCTTAGCTCCTTTGTCATAGATGAGATAGCCATAGGTATGTAGGTTTATCTCTGGGCTTTCTGTCCTGTTCCATTGATCTGTGTTTATGCCAATCTACATACACTTGATTCCATTATGGAGACATATAAATACATAGGTTTCAAGGTTATTACCAGTCAGATATATTCCTCTTCAGTGAATAGGTTGTTTTGTGTCCAGTTCATTGAGAAAGGAGTAGGTCTTGTCTATTACATATTTGGTATATGGAATGGGATCTGTGCTAATTTCAAACTCTGCTTTTACACATCACCCCACGTCACCTTTCCCCTTAAGGAGGCATAAGTGTGTTTTCTAAATGTGTAACTCTGTTCTCTTTTGAAATTCAGTTCATGTGTAGCCATGTTTACATTTCCTCTATAAGTGATATATTACAATAAGTTTCTTTTTCTTTGTGGCTCATTTCACTTAGCATCATCGTACCTAAAGCCACTCATTAAGATGCTATTGGCCTTATGACATTGATTTTATGTCTGAGTGACATTCCATTGTATATAAGTACCCCAACATCTATATCCATTTTTTTCCCTTTCCTGGGATATTTAAAGTGTACCGAAGTCGAGGTTCTTGTAAACAGAGCATCCCTAAAGTTTGGGCTGGCTGTGTGTTGTGGATTTTTAGTTTTCCCAAAATACATGCCCATGAGTGGAAGTGTGCTATGCTCTGTAGCTCTGTTTTAGAAAACAACATACAGTTCTCCAGAGAGTCTATTGGCAATTTACATCCTGTCCATCGGCGTAACCAGGCTCCCTTTTCTCCATGGCCTGTCCTGCATTTGTGGCTTTTACACTATTTGTGGATGGTCCTTTTGACTGGAGGTAAGGGACACTTCTCTGTAGTGTGGATTTGCAATGCCTGAGGGCTTGCTTAGCCAAAAAGGGCATATGCATTTTTTCCCGAATATATTCAGGAAAATACACATAGTCCCTTTTCAGCCAAGGGCAACATTGTCGAAATTCTGTTGCTTTTCATGTGCTTTAAAGACGACTCCAGTCTACCTCTTGAAATCTGTTTCCTTCAATTCTGCCTTGCATTCAAATCCTCTTCACTGCCTTTCCTCAATATATTTCTGGATGATAGTTGTCCTTTATAACTCTGCAAGTTTGTGAATTGCTGTGCCCCTGATTTCCATTTTTCAACTCGCCTATTTGTGAGCTGGCTGCAATACCGCAGGATGGCTTTAGGCCCTAGTCTGTTTCCGGGGCTTCAGGCTGAGCCTTTGGTTAATTCTTCTTCCTGATGGTTAACTAGAGTGACATGTGCCCATCCAAACACCTACAGCTAATCTCTCATTTATTTCCCCTCTTCCTGTTCATCCTCTGCACAATTTGCAAACTGTGCATAACGGGAGGGGAAAGGTGCTGACACTCCAAGTGGGGAGATTTTGAGTAATGCAGATGGAATGGCGAAGCCGAGCACGACAAAAGGAAAAATGAGGTACCTCTTAGAAAACTTTCCCAATTACACAGTGTACCATCCACTGGGTTTCCCATGCATGTTTTAACTGTAGGAGGATTCTCTTAAACCTGGAGAGTTGGGACCACTAGAATGGGTAGCACACAGTATTGCTCTAAGTGGTGTTCTTTTGTTCACACAACCTCAGCAATCTTGTCAGCCCCAAGTGTCCAGTCTTATGTCTCATCCAGCTGTGGGTGTAAAGGTGGTTAATCTAGCTTGCATCACAGGCCCTGAACGTAATTTTTAAGACTTTCTCTCTGTTTTTGCATTTTGATTTTGAAATTTATTTTTATAAGTGGGTTTAACTGAATTTCAGTGCTGTGTTCATGCTGTTATACACACACATGATTCCTTTATGGAGACATGAGAATACATATGTTTTAAAATACATAGAGTCAGACATATTCCTCTGCAATGAATAGGGGGTGTTGAGTCCAGTTCATTGTGCCGGGAGTAGGTGTTGTCTATTACATACCTGGTTTATATAACGGTATCTGTTCTAATTTAAAACTGTGGTTTTATGCATCACCACGCCACAGCTTTCCTCTTAAGCAGGCAAAAGATGTTTCCTAAATGTGTGACTCTGTTGTGTTTGTCATTCAGTTCATCTGTAGTCATGTGTACATTCCTGCTATGAGTGATATCTTATGATAAGATTAGTTACTCTGTAATCTTTCCTTACTCCGTTCATCTGTAGCCATGTTTACAGGACCTTCATAAGTGATATCTTATGATAAGTCTCTTTTTCTGTGTGACTTATTTCACTTAGAATCATCGTACCTGAATCCACTCATTTTGTTGCTACTGGTCTTATGACATTGATTTCATGGCTGAGGGATATTCCATCGTACGTAAGTACCACTATTTTTTGAACAATTTTTATCTTTCCTGGCATATTTAAGGTGTACCCAAGTTGAGGTTCTTGTAAGCAGTGCATCCCTAAATTTTGGGGTGGGTCTGTCTTATTGATTTTCAGTTTTCCCAAGGTATATTCCCTAGACTGGAAGTGCCCTTGGCTATGTAGCTCTGTTGTTTACATGTTTTAGGGAACACAATACACTCCTCCAGAGAGGCAGTTGCCATCTTACATCCCGCCCAACAGCATAACAAGCCTCCCTGTTCTCCAGGTCCTCTCTTGCCTTTCTGGTTTTTACACATTTTGCCTATGTCCCTTTTGACCGGTGGGAAGGGATATTTCCTTGTACTGCAGATTTGCCTTGCCCGCTTGCTTGCTTGGCCAAAAAGGGCGTATGCATTTTCTCCTGAATATATTCAGGAGAAAACGAATACACCATTTTTGGACAAGTGCATCATTGTCGAAGTTGTGCCCCTCTTCCTGTGCTTGAAAGGTGATTCCAACGTACCTCTTGAAATCTGTTTACTGCGATTCTGCCTCGCTTTCAAGTCCACCTCGTTGCCTTCCTTCAAACAATTTTTGGACGATAGCTGTCCTTTATTACTCTGCCAGTTTGTGAACTGCTGTGTCTCTGAGCTCCATTTATCAAATCGTTTTTTGTGAGCGGACCGCAAGTCCAAAATTTCGGTTCAGGACCTATACTGGTTTCCGGCAGCGGGATGAGGCTTTGGTTAATTCTTCTTCCTCCCGGCAATTAGAGTCACATGTGCCCGTCCAAATGCCTAACAGCTACTCTCTCATTGGTTCTCCCTGGTCCCTTTCATCCTCTGCCAAATTGGCAACCTGTGTTATCCAGGAGGTTAAAGGTGCTGTCTCTGTAAGTTGGGAGATTGATAGTCAAGCGGTTGGAAAGTCAAATTGGAATACCAGTAGAGGGACTATTCCTTGAGTTTTAGAAAGTTTTCGTATTCACAGTGTGTCCATTCTCTAGGTTTCCAGTACATGTTATAGCTGTATTAATATTCCCTTCAACCTGGAGAGTTTGGAACCATGGAATGGAGGCCACGCATTATTGCTTTAAATGATCTGTGTTTGCTCACGCAGTCTCACCAAGCCTCTCAGTCCCAAGTGTCCAGCCTTATGCCACATCAAGCTGTAGTTGTAGATAGATTCAGTCCAGGTTTCATCAGAGACCCTGAAGGAATTGTAAAGAATTTCCCTGTTTTTTTGTTTTGTTTTTGAAATTCCTTTTAATAGTGGGTTTGAGCTGATTCTCACTGCCATGTTTATGCCAGTCTAGACACACTTGATTCCCTTACGGAGACATATCAATACATAGGTTTTAAGATTCTTACTAGTCAGATATATTCCTCTGTGTTAAATATGGTATTTTGAGTCCCTTTCCCCGAGGAAGGTGTAGGTTTAACTATTCCATAGTTGGTTTTTGGAACAGTACCTGTGTTATATCAAACTCTGGTTTTATGCATCACCCCACCTCTCCTTCCCCATTAAGCAGGCATAAGAGTGTATTCTAAATGTGAGACTCTGTTCTCTTTCCTAACTCAGTTCATGTGTAGCCATGTTTACAGGATCTTCATAAGTCATATCCTATGATAAGCTTCTTTTCCTGTGTGACTTATTTCCCTTAGAATCATCGTACCTGAATCCACTCATTTTGCTGCTACTGGTCTTATGACATTGATTTCATGGCTGAGGGATATTCCATCCTACGTATGTACCACAATTTTTTGAACCATTTTTAACTTTCTTGTGATAATTAATATGTACCCAAGTTGAGGTTCTTGTAAGCAGTGCATCCCTAAATTTTGGGGTGGCTCTGTCTTATTGATTTTCAGTTTTCCCAAGGTATATTCCCTAGACTTGAAGTGCCCTTGGCTCTGTAGCTCAGTTGTTTACTTGTTTTAGGGAACACAATGCACTCCTCCAGAGTGGCAGTTGGCAACTTACATTCCGCCCATGAGCATAAAAAGGCTCCCCATTCTCCAGGTCCTCTTTTGCCTTTCTGGTTTTTATACATTTTGCCGATGTCCCTTTTGACTGGTGGGAAGTGATACTTCTTTGTACTGCAGATTTGCATTGCCCACTTGCTTGCTTGGCCAAAAAGGGCGTATGCGTTTTCCCCTGAATATATTCAGGAGAAAACACATACACACTTTTGGGCCAAGTGCATCATTGTCGAAGTTGTGCCCCTCTTCCTGTGCTGTACAGGTGATTCCAACGTACTGCTTGAAATCTGTTTCCTGCTATTCTGCCTCGCTTTCAAGTCCGCCTCTTTGCCTTCCTTCAAAAGATTTTTGGAAGATAGCTGTCCTTTATTACTCTGCCAGTTTTTGAATTGCTGTGCACCTGAGCTCCATTTATCAAATCGTTTTTTGTGAGCTGACCGCAAGTCCAAAATTTCGGTTCAGGACCTCTACTGGTTCCCGGCAGGGGGAAGAGTCTTTGGTTAATTCTTCTTCCTGCCGGGCAATTAGAGTGACATGTGCCCGTCCAAATGCCTAACAGCTACTCTCTCATTGGTTCTCCCTCTTCCCTTTCATCCTCTGCCAAATTGGCAACCTGTGAGAACCAGGAGGTTAAAGGTGCTGTCTCTCCAAGTTGGGAGATTGATAGTAAAGCTGTTGGAAAGTAAAACTGGCGCACAAGGAGAGGGACTATTCGTTGAGTTTTAGAAAACTTTCATATTCACTGTGTGTCCATTCTCTAGGTTTCCCGTACATGTTATAGCTGTAGTAATATTCCCTTCAACCTGGAGAGCTGGGACCCATGGAATGGGTGCCATTCATTATTGCTTTAAAGGGTCTGCATTTGCTCACCCAGTCTCACCAATCCTCCCAGTCCCAAGTGTCCAGCCTAATGCCACATCCAGCTGTCATTGTAGACATGGTCATTCCAGGTTTCATCAGAGAACCTGAAGGAATTGTAAAGAATTTCCCTGTTTTTTTTCTTTTGTTTTTGAATTTTTTTTTATATTGGGATTCAGCTGATTCTCGCTGCCATGTTTATGCCAGTCTAGACACACTTGATTCCCTTACGGAGACATATCAGTACATAGGTTTTAAGATTCTTATTAGTCAGATATATTCCTCTGCACGGAATATGGGTTGTTGCGTCCCGTTCACTGAGGAAGTTGTAGGTCTTGCTATTACGTATTAGGTTTTTGGAACGGTACTTGTTCTAATATTAAACTCTTGTTTTATGCATCACCCCACCTCTCCTTCCCCCTTATGCAGGCATCAGAGTGTTTTCTAAATGTGAGACTCTTTTCTCTTTCCTAACTCAGTTCATGTGTAGCCATGTTTACAGGATACCTATAAGTGATATCTTATGATAAGTTTCTTTTTCTGTGTGACTTATTTCACTTAGAATCATCGTACCTGAATCCACTCATTTTGCTGCTACTGGTCTTATGACATTGATTTCATGCCTGAGGGATATTTCATCGGACGTAAGTACCACAAATTTTTGTACCATTTTTATCTTTCAGGGATATTTAAGGTGCACCCAAATGAGCTTCTTGTAAGCAGTGCAGCCCTAAATAGTGGGGTGGCTCTGTCTTATTGATTTTCAGTTTTCCCAAGGTATATTCCCTAGACTGGAAGTGCCCTTGGCTCTGTACCTCTGTTTTTTACTTGTTTTAGGGAACTCAATGCACTCCTCCAGAGAGGCAGTTGACAATTTACATCCCGCCCATCAGCATAACAAGGATCCCTGTTCTCCAGGACCTGTCTTGCCTTTCAGGTAATTACCCATTTTGTGGATGTCCCATTTTACCGGTGGGAAGTGATACTTCTTTGTAGTGCAGATTTGAATTGCCTGGTTGCTTGCCTGGCCAAAAAGCATATATGTGTTTTCTCCTGAATATATTCAGGAGAAAACTCATACGCCCTTTTTGGCCTAGTGCATCATTGTCGAAGTTGTGCCCCTTTTCCTGTGCTTTAAAGGGGATTCCAACGTACCTCTTGAAATCTGTCTCCTGCTATTCTGCCTCGCTTTCAAGTCCGCCTCGTTGCCTACATTAAACAGATATTTGGACGATAGTTGTCCTGTATTTCTCTGCCAGTTTGTGAATTGCTGTGCCCCAGAGCTCCATTTTTCAACTCGTTTTTTGTGAGCTGAATGCAAGTCCAAACTTTGGATGAGGAACTATACTGCTGTCCGTTGGGTGGCTGAGACTCTGGTTAATTCTTCTTCCTCCCGGGAAAGAAGAGTGACATGTGCCCGTCCAAATGCCTAACAGCTACTCTCTCATTGGTTCTCCCTCTTCCCTTTCATCCTCTGCCAAATTGGCAACCTGTGAGAACCAGGAGGTTAAAGGGGCTATCTCTCCAAGTTGGGAGATTGATAGTAAAGCAGTTGGAAAGTCAAACAGGAGCACCAGGAGAGGGACTATTCGTTGAGTTTTAGAGACCATTCCTATTCACAGTGTGTCCATTCTCTAGGTTTCCCGTACATGTTATAGCTATAGTAATATTCCCTTCAACCTGGAGAGTTGGGAAACATGGAATGGGTGCCACTCATTATTGCTTTAAAGGGTCTGCATTTGCTCACCCAATCTCACCAATCCTCTCAGTCCCAAGTGTCCAGCCTTATGCCACATCCAGCTGTCATTGTAGATAGGGTCATTCCAGGTTTCATCAGAGACCCTGAAGGAATTGAAAAGAATTCCCCTGTTTTTTTGTTTTGTTTTTGAAATTCCAGTTTATAGTGGGTTTGAGCTGATTCTCGCTGCCATGATTATGCCAGTATAGACACACTTGATTCCCTTATGGAGACGTATCAATACATAAGTTTTATGATTCATACTAGTAAGATATATTACTCTGCGGTGAATATGGGGTGTTGAGTCCCTTTCACTGAGGAAAGTGTAGGTCTTGTCTCTTCTGTATTTGGTTTTTGGAACGGTACCTGTACTAATATCAAACTCTGGTTTTATGCATCACCCCACCTCTCCTTCCCCCTTAAGCAAGCATAAGGGTGTTTTTTATTTTTTTTGTTTTTGTTTTTTTTTTTTTTTTTGTGGTATGCGGGCCTCTCACTGTTGTGGCCTCTCCCGTTGCAGAGCACAGGCTCCGGACGCGCAGGCCCAGCGGCCATGGCTCACGAGCCCAGCCGCTCCGCGGTATATGGGATCCTCCCAGACCGGGGCACGAACCCGTATCCCCTGCATCGGCAGGCGGACTCTCAACCACTGCGCCACCAGGGAGGCCCGAGGGTGTTTTTTAAATGTGAGTCTCTCTTCTCTTTCCTAACTCAGTTCTTGTGTAGCCATGTTTACAGGATCTTCATAAGTGATATATTATGATAAGTGTCTTTTTCTGTGTGACTTATTTCACTTAGAATTATCGTACATGAATCCACTCATTTTGCTGCTACTGGCCTTATGACATTGATTTCATGGCTGAGGGATATTCCATCATATGTAAGTACCACAGTTTCTTGAACCATTTATGTCTTTCCTGGGATATTTCCAGTGTACCCATGTTGAGATTTTTGTAAGCAGTTCATCCCTGAATTTTGGTGTGGATCTGTCTTATTTATTTTCAGTTTTCCCAAGGTATATTCCCTAGACTGGAAGTGCCCTTGGCTCTGTAGCTCTGTTCTTTACTTGTTTTAGGGAACACAATGCACTCCTCCAGAGAGGCAGTTGGCAATTTATATCCCGCCCATCAGCATAACCAGGCTCCCTGTTCTCCAGGGCCTGTCTTGCCTTTCTGTTTTTTACACATTTTGTGGATGTCCCTTTTGACCGGTAGGAAGTGATACTTCTTTGTAGTGCTGATTTGCATTGCCCACTTTCTTGCTTGTCCAAAAAGGGCATATGCGTTTTCTCCTGTATATATTCACGTGAAAACCCATATGCCCTTTATGGCCATTTCCATAATTTTCGAAGTTGTAATGCTTTTCCTGTGTTTAAAGGCGATTCCAGTGTACCTCTTGAAATCTGTTTCATGCCATTCTGCCTCATTTTCCCTTCCGCCTCGTGGCTTTCTCTCAACAGATTTTTGGAAGAGAGTAGTCCTTTATAACTCTGCATGTTAGTGAATTGCTGTGGCCCTGAGCTCCATTTTTCAACTCGCGTTTTTGTGAGCTGTCCGCAAATCAACAGTTTTGCTTTTGGACTTATAATGATTCTGGGGGGGCAGGCTGAGACGTTGCTTAATTCATCTTTGTGACGGGAAATTATAGTGACATGTGGCTGTCCAAATGCCTACAGCTACTCTCTCATTGCTTCTCTCTCTTCCCTTATATCCTCTGCACAATTTGCCAACTGTGCGAACCAGGAGTTTATAGGGGCTGACTTTCAAAGTTGGGAGATTGATAGTCAAGCAGTTGGAATGTCAAACTGGAGCACAAGGAGAAAAAAAAAGTAGTAGAGTTTTAGAAACCTTTCACCATCAGATGGTTTCCATTCTCTAGGTTCCCATACACGTTATAAATGTAGTGATATTCCCTTCTACCTGGAGAGTTGGGAACCATGGAATGGGTGCAGGCATTATTGCTTTAAAGGGTCTGCATTTTTTCACCCAATCTCACCAATCCTCTCAGTCCCAAGTGACCAGCCTTATGCCACATCCAGCTGTCATTGTAGATAGGGTCATTCCAAGTTTCATCAGAAACCCTGAAGGTATTGTGTAAGAATTTTACTGTTTTTATGTTTTGTTTTGAAATTCAGTTTTATATTGGGTTTGAGCTGATTCTCACTGCCATGTTTATGTCATTCTAGACACACTTGTTTCCCTTACGGAGACATATCAATACATAGGTTTAAAAATTCTTACTAGTCAGATATGTTTCTCGGCAGGGAATAGGGATGTTGAGTTCCATTCACTGAGGAAGGAGTAGGGCTTGTCTCTTCTGTTTTTGGACTATGGAACGGTACCTGTGCTAATATCAATCTTATGGTTTGTGCATCTCCCAACCTCTCTTTCCCCTTAAGCAGGCGTTAGAGTGTTTTCTAAATCTTAGACTCTGTTCTCTTCCCTAATTCAGTTCATATGTAGCCATGTTTACATTCCCTTCATAAGTGATATCTTATGTCAGAATGCACCATGGCCGTTCTCATAATAATGCTCCATAACCCCTGTCATCACAATGCACCATGCCCTGGTTATCACAATGCTCCATGTCCCTTGTCATCACAATTCTCCACGTCCATGTCATCACAGTGCTACATGACACTTCTCGTCAATATGTTACATGCTCTTGTCATCACAATTCTCCATCAACTTGACATTGCAATGCTCCATGCACTTGTCATCACAATGCTCCATGCAATTGTCTTCACAATGCTCCATCCCCTTGTCATCAAAATGCTCCATGACCCATGTCATCACAATGCTCCCTGACACCTGTCATCACAATGCATCATGCCCCTTGTCATTACAGTGCTCCATGATGCTCGACATTACAATTACCCAAGGTCTTCTCATCACAAAGCTCCATGGCCAATATCATCACAATGCTCCATGACCACTTTCAACACAACACTCCATGACACCTGACAACACAATGATACGGCACTCTTGTCATCAAAATGTTCCATTCCCTAGTCATCACAATGCTCCATAGCCCCTGTCTTCACAATACTCCATGAACATTTTCAGCCCAATGTTCCATGACACTTGTCATCACAATGATCCATGTCCTTGACATCCCTATGCTCCATGACCCCTGTATTCACAATGCTCCATGACGCTTGTCATCACAGTGCTCCATGACACGTCATCACAATGCTCCACGCCTTTGTCTGCAAAATGCTACATGACCTTGTCATTACAATGCTCTATGCGCTTGTCATTACAATACTCCATTTCCATTATCATCACAATCCTCCATGAAACTTGGGATCACATTGCTTCATGCCCTTCTCATCACAATGCTCCATGCTCCTTGAAATCAAAATGATCCATGACCTCTGTCATCACAATGCTCCAAACCCTTGTGATCACAGTGTTCCATAACTTTTGTCATCACAATGCTCCATGATGCCTGTCATCACAATAAACCATGCCCTATTCATCACAAAGCTCCATGACCTTTGTCATCACAATTCTCAATACACTCGTCATCACAATGCTCCATGACACTTGTCATCAGAATTCTCCTTGAATCCTGTCACGAAAAGGCTCCATGCCTTTTTAATCACAATGCCCCATGCGGCTTTCATCACAATGCTCCATGCCATTGTCATCAAAATAATCCACAAGCTTCTCCTCAGAATGCTCCATGACCCTTGTAATCACAATGCTCCATGCACTTTTCAGCAAAATGCTCCCTGACCCTTGTCATCACAATGCTCCAAGACATTGACATCACAATGCTCCATTACCTTTGTCATCAGAATCCTCCATGACACTTGGCATCACAATGCTCCATGTCATTGTCATCACAATGGGCCATTACATATGTCATCACAATGCTCCCTGACACCTCTCTTCACAATACTGCATGACCTGGTCATCACAATGCTCCATGCCCTTGTCATCAAAATGCGCCATTCCAACTGTCATTGCAATAATTCATGAAACATATGAGACCAATATTCCATGCCATTGTCATCACAATGCTACATGCCCTTGTTATCACAATGCTCCTTGACCCCTGTCATCACAATGCTCCGTGAATCCAGTCATCACAATGCTTCATGACTTTTCTCATCACAATGGTCCATGCCTTCGTCATCAACAGTCTCTGTGACCTTTTTAACCACAATGCTCCATGAAAATTTCATCACAATGCTCTTTGACAATTGTCATCACTATGCTCCATGCGCTTGTCAGCACAATGCTCCATGACACATGTCATCACAATGCACCATGCACATGTCATCACAGTGCTCCCCAATCTTGTCATCACAATGCTCCTTAAAATTTGTCATCACAATGCTCCATGCACTTCTCATCAAAATGCTCTCTCACCACTGATATCACAATGCTACATCACTATTTGTCACAATACTCTCTCACACCTGTCATCACAATGTTCCATGACTCCTGTCATCAGAAAGCTACATGCACTTATCATCACAATGTTCGATGACCCCTGACATCACAGTGTTCCATAACAACTGTCATCAAAATGTTCCATGAAACTTTTCATCACATTGCTCCATGACCCTGTCATCAGAATGCTCCCTCCTCTTCTCATCACAATGCACAATGCCCTTGCCATCAAAATGCTCCATGACCTTTGTCATCACAAAGCTCCATGACCCTTGGCATCACAAAGCTCCATGTCATTGTCATCACATTGCTCCATGACGTTGTCTTCAGAAACCTCCATGACACTTGTCTTCAGAATGCTCCATGGCTTTCTCATCACAATGTTCCATGCCCTTGCCATAACAATGCTCCATTACCCCTGTCATAACAATGCTCCATGACCCCTGCCATCACGATGAACCATGGCCTTGTCATCACAAAGCGCCATGATACTTCTCATCACAATGCTCTAAGAACACTTTCATCACAATGCACCATGCCCATCATCATAATGCTTCATGCTATTGTCATCACAATGAAGTCAAAATGCTCCATGACCTCTGTCATAACAATGCACCAAACCCTTTTGATCACAGTATTCCATAACACTTGTCATCACAATGCCCCATGACGCTCGTCATCACAATTATCAATGGTCTTCTCATCACAATGCTCCATGACCTTTGTCATCTCAATGCTCAATACACTTTTCATCAAAATGCTCCCTGACACTTGTTTTCTGTATGCTCCTTGAACCCTGTCATGACAAGGCTCCATGCATTTTTCATCACAATGATCCATGCCCTTTTAATCACAATGCTCCAAGACCCATGTAATCACAATGCTCCATGCCCTTGTCATCACAAAGTTCAATGACGCATGCCGTCAGATTGTTCCTTGGTCTTCTCCTCACAATGCTCCATGCCCTTGTCATCACAATGTTCCAAGACCCCTGTAGTCACAATGCTCCATGCCCCTTTTCATCTGTATGCTCCATGAGACTTGTCATCACAAGGCTCCATGGTTTTGTCATCACAATGCTCTAGGACCTTCTCATCACAATGCTTCTCGACATTGTCATGAAAATTTTCAATGGCCTTTGTCATCATAATCCTCCAAGCCCTAATCATCACAATGCTCCATTATATTTGTCATCACAATTCTCCATTACATTTGGCATCACAATGCTCCCTGACACCTGTCTTCACAATACTCCATGACCTTCTCATCACAAAGCGCCATGCCCTTGTCATCACAATGCACCATGCCCACTGTCATCACAATAATCTATGAAACTTGTCAGACCAATGCTCCATGTCACTGTCATCACAATGCTCCATGCCCTTGTCATCACAATGCTCCATGACCTCTGTCATCACAATGCTCTGTGACTCCAGTTATCACAATGTTTCATAACATTTGTCATCACAGTGGTCCATGCCCGCGTCATCACAAGGCTCTGTGACATTTGTAACCACAATGCTCCATGAAATTTTCATCACAATTCTTTGTGACACTTGTCATCACAATGCTCCATGTCTTTGTCAGAACAATGCTCCATGACAATTGTCATCACAAAGTACCGCGCGCATTTCATCACAGCGGTCCACAACCTTGTCATTGCAATGCTGCATAAACCTTGTAATCACAATGGTACATGCACTTCTCATCAAAATGCTCTCTC
The DNA here is from genome assembly GCF_964341445.2 of Mesoplodon mirus. Lineage (NCBI taxonomy): Eukaryota > Metazoa > Chordata > Mammalia > Artiodactyla > Ziphiidae > Mesoplodon > Mesoplodon mirus. The sequence continues at coordinate 1,625,975 of NW_028295734.1, forward strand.
ACCAGAGATATCACAATGTTCCATCACTAGGCATCACAATACTCCCTCACCTCTGTAATCACAATGATCCATGACACTCTCATCACAATGCTACATCCCCTTATCATCACAATGTTCCGTGACCCTTGACATCTCAATGTTCTATAACCCCTCTCATCAAAATGCTCCATGACACATTTCATCCCAAAGCTCCAAGACCCCTGACATCACAATGTTCTCTAACCACTGCCATCAATGTGTTCCATTACACTTTTTATCAAATTGCTGCATGACCCGGTCATCAAAATGCTCCCTGCCCTTCTCATCACAATGCACCATGCCCTTGTCATCAAAATGCTCCATGACTTGTCATCACAAAGCTCTATGACCCTTGGCATCATAATGCTCCATGTCTTTGTCATCACAATGCTCCATGAACCCTCTCATCACATGGCTCCATGCCCTTGTCATCACAAAGCTCCAGGACACTTGTCATCACAATGCTTGATGCCCTCCTCATCACAGTGCTCCATGCCATTCACATTACAATCCTGCATGACCCATGTATCACAGGGTTCCGTGCCCTTGTCATCACAATGATCCATGCCCTCTTCATCTCAATGCTCCAAAATCCCTGTAATCACAATGCTCTATGTACTTGTCATCACAAAACTACATGACGCATGTCATCAGAATGCTCCATGGCCTTCTCATCACAATGTTCCATGCCCTCGTCATCACAATGCACCAAGACACCTGTAATCACGATGCTCCATGCCCCTTTTCATCAGAATGCTCCTTGAGACTTGTCACCACAAGTCTCCATGGTCTTCTCATCACAGTGCTCCAGGACCTTGTCATCACCATGCTCCATTCCCTTGTCATCACAATGCACCTTGACACCTGTCATCACAATAAACCATGAAATTTTTCAGCCCAATGCTCCACGACCTACTCATCACAAAGCTCCATGGCCAATATCATCACAATGCTCCATGACCACTGTCATCACAACACTCCATGACACCTGACAAGACAATGATCCGGGACTCTTGTCATCACAATGCTCCATTCCCTAGTCATCACAATGCTCCATGACCCCTGTCATCACAACACTCCATGAACATTTTCAGCCCAGTGCTCCATGACCCTTGTCATCACAATGATCCATGACCTTGTCATCCCAATGCTCCATGACCCCTGTATTCACAATGCTCCGTGACGCTTGTCATCACAGTGCTCCATGACACATGTCATCACAATGCTCCATGCCTTTGTCAGCAAAAAGCTACATGACCTGGTCATTACAATGCTCTATGCGCTTGTGATCACAATACTCCATTTCCATTGTCATCACAATCCTCCATGAACCTTGGGATCACATTGCTTCATGCCCTTGTCATCACAATGCTCCATGCTCCTTGAAATAAAAATGATCCATGACCTCTGTCATCACAATGCTCCAAACCCTTGTGATCACAATGTTCCATAACACTTGTCATCACAACGCTCCATGATGCCTGTCATCACAATACTCCATGCCCTTTTCATCACAATGCTCCATGACCTTTGTCATCACAATACTCAATACACTTGTCATCACAGTGCTCCCTGACACTTGTCATCAGAATGCTCCTTAAACCCTGTCACGAAAAGGCTCCATGCCTTTTTCATCACAATGCCACATGCCGTTTTCATCACAATGCTCCGTGCAATTTTCATCAAAATACTCCACAAGCTTGTCCTCAGAAGGCTCCATGACCCTTGTCATCACAATTCTCCATGCACTTGTCAGCACAATGCTTCCTGACACTTGTCATCACAATGTTCCAAGCCATTGTCATCACAACGCTCCATTACCTTTGTCATCAGAATCCTCCATGACACTTGGCATCACAATGCTCCATGCCATTGTCATCCCAATGGGCCATTACATATGTCATCACAATGCTCCCTGACACCTTTCTTCACAATATTGCATGACCAGGTCATTACAATTCTCCATGCCCTTGTCATCACAATGCACCATTCCAACTGTCATCGCAATAATCCATGAAACTTATTAGACCAATGCTCCAGGCCCTTGTCATCACAATGCTCCATGCCCTTGTTATCACAAAGGTCCATGACACCTGTCATCACAATGCTCCGTGACTCCAGTCATCACAATGCTTCATGACCTTTGTCATCACAGTTGTCCATGCCCTCGTCATCAACAGTCTCTGTGACCTTTTTAACCACAATATTCCATGAACTTTTCATCACAATGCTCTTTGACCCTTGTCATCACAATGCTCTATGCCTTTCTCAGCACAATGCTCCATGACCCTTGTCATCACAATGCTTCATTCGCTTGTCAGCACAATGCTCCATGACACATGTCATTACAATGCTCCATGACCCCTGTCATCACAATGCTCCGTGACTCCAGTCATCTCAATGCTTCATAACGTTTGTCATCACAATGGTCCATGCCCGCATCATCACAAAGCTCTGTGACTTTTGTAACCGCAATGCTCCATGAACTTTTCATCACAATTCTCTGTGACACTTGCCATCACCATCCTCCATGTCTTTGTCAGAACAATGCTCCATGACCATTGTCTTCACAAAATGCCAGACGCATTTCATCACAACGGTCCACAACCTCGTCATTGCAATGCTCCATAAATCTTGTAATCACAATGCTCCATGCCCTTCTCATAAAAATGCTCTCTCAGAAGTGATATCACAGTGTTCCATCACTAGTCATCACAATACTCCCTCACCCCTGTAATCACAATGATCCATGAACCTGTCATCACACTGCTACATCCCCTTATCATCACAATGTTCCATGACACCTGCCATCAAAATCCTCCATGATCCGTTTCATCCCAAAGCTGCAAGACCCCTGACATCACAATGTTCTATAACCCCTGGCATCAAAATGTTCCATTACATTTTTCATCAAATTGCTGCATGACCCGGTCATCAAAATTTTCCCTGAAATTCTCATCACAATGCACCATGCCCTTGTCATCAAAATGCTCCATGACTTGTCATCACAATGCTCCATGAGTTTGTCATCACAATTCTCAATACACTTGTCATCACAATGCTCCCTGACACTTGTCAGAAGAAAGCTCCTTGAACCCTGTCATGAAAAGGCTCCATGCCTCTTTCAACACAATGCCCCATGCCGTTTTCTTCACAATGCTCCATGCCATTGTCATCAAAATACTCCACAAGCTTGTCATCAGAATGCTCCATGACCCTTGTCATCACATTTCTCCATGCACTTGTCAGCACAATGCTCCCTGACCCTTGTCATCAGAATGCTCCATTACATTGTCAACAGAATCCTCCATGACTCTTGGCATCACAATGCTCCATGCCATTGTCATCACAATGGGCCATTACATATGTCATCACAATGCTCCCTGACACCTGTCTTCACAATACGGCATGACCTGGTCATCACTATGCTCCATGCCCTTGTCATCACAATGTGCCATTCCAAATGTCATCACAATAATCCATGAAAGTTATTAGAACAATGTTCCATGCCCTTGTCATCAGAGTGCTCCATGCCCTTGTTATCACAATTGTCCATGACCCCTGTCATAACAATGCTCTGTGACTCCAGTTATCACAATGCTTCATGACCTTTGTCATCACAATTGTCCATGCCCTCGTCATCAACAGTCTCTGTGACCTTTTTAACCACAATTCTCCATGAACTTTTCATCTCAATGCTAAATGAACCCTGTCATCACACTGCACCATGCCCATCATCACAATGCTTCAGGCTATTGTCATCACAATGAAATCAATATTCTCCATGACCTCTGTCATCATAATGCTCCAAACCCTTGTGATCACAATGTTCTATAACACTTATCATCACAAAGCCCCATGACTCTCATCATCACAATTATCCATGGTTTTCTCATCACAATGCTCCATGATCTTCGTCATCATAATGCTCAATACACTTGTCATCACAATGCTAACTGACACTTGTCGTCAGTATGCTCCTTGAAACCTGTCATGACAAGGCTCCATGCCTTTCTCATCACAATAATCCGTGCCCTTTTCATCACAATGCTCCAAGATCCCTGTAATCACAATGCTCCATGCCCTTCTCATCAAAAAGCTCCATGACGCATGTCATCAGAATGCTACATGGCCTTCTCATCACAATGCTCCAAGGCCCCTGTAATCACAATGCTCCATGCCCATTTTCATCTCAATGCTCCATGAACCCTGTCATCACAATGCACCATGCCCATCATCACAATGCTTCAGGCTATTGTCATCACAATGAAATCAAAATTCTCCATGACCTCTGTCATCATAATGCTCCAAAACCTTGTGATCACAATGTCCCATAACACTTATCATCACAACACCTCATGACGATCATCATCACAATTACCCATGTTTTCTCATCACAATGCTCCATGACCTTTGTCATCACAATGCTCAATACACTTGTCATCACAATGCTCCCTGACACTTGTCATCAGTATGCTCCATTGTCATCAGAATGCTCCATTAACCCTGTCATGACACGTCTCCATGCATTTTTCATCCCAATGATCCATGACCTTTTCATCACAATGCTCCAAGACCCGTGTAATCACAATAATCCATGAAATATTTCAGAACAATGAACAAAGCCCTTCTCATCACAATGCTCCATTACCTCTGTCATAACAATGCTCCATGACCACTGCAATCACAATGTTCCACGGCCTTGTCATCACAAGGCTCCATGACACTTTTCATCAAAATGCTGAAGACCCCTGTAATCACAATGCTCCATGCCCTTGTCATTACAAAACTCCATGAAGCATGTCATCAGAATTCTTCATGGCCTTCTCATCACAATGCTCCATGCCCTGTCATAACAATACTCTAAGACCAGTGTAATCACAATACTCCATGCCCAATTTCATCAGAATGCTCCATGTGAGTTGTCGTCACAAGTCTCCACGGTCTTCTCATCACAATGCTCCAAGACCTTGTCATCACCATGCTCCATTCCCTTGTCATCACAATGCTCCATGACCCCTGTCATCACAATAATCCATGAGCATTTTCAGCCCAATGCTCAACGACCTAATCATCACAATGCTTCATGACCATTGTCATGACAACACTCCATGACACCTGACAACACAATGATCCGGGACTCTTGTCATCACATTGTTCCATTCCTTGGTCATCACAATGCTCCATGACCCCTGTCATCACAACACTCCATGAACATTTTCAGCTCAGTGCTCCATGACCCTTGTCATCACAATGATCCATGCCATTGTCATCCCAATGCTCCATGACCCCTGTATTCACAATGCTCCGTGACGCTTGTCATCACAGTGCTCCATGACACCTGTCATCACAATGCTCCATGCCTTTGTCAGCAAAATGTTACATGACCTTGTCATTACAATGCTCTATGCGCTTGTCATCACTATACTCCATTTCCATTGTCATCACAATACTCCATGAACCTTGGGATCACATTGCTTCATGCTCTTGTCATCAAAATGCTCCCTGCTCCTTGAAATCAAAATGATCCATGACATTTGTCATCACAATTCTCCAAACACTTGTGATCACAATGATCCATAACACTTGTCATCACAACGCTCCATGATGCCTGTCATCAGAATACTCCATGCCCTTTTCATCACAATTCTCCATGACCTTTGTCATCACAATTCTCAATACACTTGTCATCACAGTGCTCACTGACACTTGTCATCAGAATGCTCCTTGAACCCTGTCACGAAAAGGCTCCATGCCGTTTTCAACACAATGCCCCATGCTGTTTTCATCACAATGCTCCATGCCATTGTCATCAAAATACTCCACAAGCTTGTCATCAGAATGCTTCATGACCATTGTCATCACAATTTTCCATGCACTTTTCAGCACAATGCTCCCTGACCCTTGTCATCACAATGCTCCAAGCCATTGTCATCAGAATGCTCCATTACCTTTGTCATCAGAATCCTCCATGACACTTGGCCTCACAATGCTCCATGCCATTGTCATCACAATGGGCCATTACATATGTCATCACAATGCTCCCGGACACCTGTCTTCACAATACGGCATGACCTGGTCATCACAATGCTCCATGCCCTTGTCATCACAATGCGCCATTCCATCTGTCATCACAATAATCCATGAAACGTATTAGACCAATGCTCCATGCCCTTGTCATCACAATGCTCCATGCACTTGTGATCACAAAGTTGCAAGACCCCTGTAATCAGAATGTTCCATGACCCTTTTCATCAGTATGCTCCATGAGACTTGTCTTCACAAGGCTCCATGTATTTCTAATCACAAAGATCCAGGACCTTGTCATCACAATGCTCCTCGACCTTGTCATGAAAATTCTCAATGGCCCTTGTCATTATAATGCTCCAAGCCATAGTCATCACAATGCTCCATTATATTTGTCATCACAATCCTCCATTACATTTGGCATCTCAATGCTCCCTGACATTGTCATCACAATGGACCATGACATATGTCATCACAGTACTCCCTGACACCTGTCTTCACTATACTCCATGACGTTCTCATCACAATGATCCATGCCCTTGTCATCCCAATGCTCCATGACCCCTGTATTCACAATGCTCCGTGACCATTGTCATCACAGTGCTCCATGACACCTGTCTTCACAATACTCCATAACCTTCTCCTCACAATGCTCCATGCCCTTGTCATCACAATGCTCCATGTCCACTGTCATCACAATAATCTATGAAAATTGTCAGACCAATGCTCCATGCCCCTGTCATCGCAATGCTCCATGCCCTTGTCATCACACTGCTCCATTACACCTGTCATCACAATGCTCCCTGAATCCAGTCATCACAATTCTTCATAACGTTTGTCAACACAACGTTCCATGTTCGCGTCCGAAAAGGCTCTGTGTCCTTTGTAACCTCAATGCTCCATGAAATTTTCATCACACTGCTCCGTGACCCTTGTCATCACAATGCTCCATGCCTTTGTCAGAACAATGCTCCATGACCCTTGTCATCACAATGTGCCACGCGCTTTTCATCACAATGATCCACAACCTTGTCATCGCTATCCGCCATAAACCTTGTAATCACAATGCTCCATGCACTTCTCATCCAAATGCTCTCTCACCTGAGATATCACAATGTTCCATCACTAGTTATCACAATCCTCCCTCACCCTGGTAATCACAATGTTCCATGACCCCATTCATCACAATGCTACATCCCCTTATCAGCACAATGTTCCATAACCCCTGACATCACAATCTTCCATAAGCCTGTCATCAAAATGCTCCATGACCATTTTCATCCCAAAGCTCCATGACCCCTGGCATCAAAATGTTCTATAGCCCCTGTCATCAAAATGTTCCATTACACTTTTCATCAAATTGCTGCATGACCCTGTCATCAAAATGCTCCCTGCCATTTTCATCACAATGCACCACATTCTTGTCATCAAAATGTTCTATGACCTTTGTCATCACAAAGCTCCATGACACTTGGCATCACAGTGCTCCATGTCATTGTCATCACAGTGCTCCATAAACGCTCTCATCACATTGCTCCATGCCCTTGTCATTACAATCCTCCATGACACTTGTCATCACAATGCTCGATGCCCTTCTCATCACAATACCCCATGCCCTTGTCATTACAATCCTCCATGACTCATGTATCACAGTGTTCCGTGCCCTTGTCATCACAATGCTCCATGCCCACTCTCATCACAATAATCCTTGAAACATTTCAGACCAATGCTCAATGCCCTTCTCATCAAAATGCTCCATTACCTCTGTCATAACAATGCTCCATGACCACTGCCATCACAACGTTCCATTAAACTTTTCATCAAAATGCTGCATGACCAGGTCATCAAAATGCTTCCTGCCCTTCTCATCACAATGCACTATGCCCTTGTCATCAAAATGCTCCATGACTTGTCATCACAATGCTCCATGCATTTGTCAGCAAAATTCTACATGACCTTGTCATTAGAAAGCTCTATGCGCTTGTCATTACAATGCTCCAAGAACCCTGTAATCACAATGTTCCATGCCCTTTTTCATCTCAATGCTCCATGATCCGTGTCATCACAATGCACCATGCCCATCATCATAATGCTTCAGGCTATTGTCATCACAATGAAATCAAAATTCTCCATGAACTCTGTCATCATAATGCTCCAAACCATTGTGATCACAATGTTTCATAACACTTATCATCACAACACCGCATGACGATCATCATCACAATTATCCATGGACTTCTCATCACAATGCTCCATGATCTTTGTCATCACAATGCTCAATACACTTGTCATCACAATGCTCCCTGACACTTGTCGTCAGTATGCTCCTTGAACCCTGTCATGATAAGGCTCCATGCCTTTTTCATCACAGTGATCCATTCCCTTTTCATCACAATGATCCAAGACCCCTGTAATCACAAAGCTCTATGCCCTTGTCATCACAAAGCTCCATGACGCAAGACATCAGAATGCTCCATGGCCTTCTCCTCACAACGCTCGATGTCATTGTCATCACAGTGCTCCATGAACCCTCTCATCACATTGCTTCTTGCCCTTGACATTACAATCCTCCATGACCCAAGTATCACAGTGTTCCGTGCCCTTTTCATCACAATGCTCCATGCCCAATCTCATCACAATAATCCATGAAATATTTCAGAACAATGCTCTATTCCCTTCTCATAACAATGCTCCATTACCTCTGTCATAACAATGCTCCATGACCATTGCCATCACAATGTTCCACGGCCTTGTCATCACAAGGCTCCATTACCCATGTCTTCGCAATGCTCCAAGACACCTGTAATCAAAATGCTCCATGACCTTGTCATAAGAAAGCTCCATGAGGCATGTCATCAGTAGGTTCCATGGCCTTCTCTTCACAATGTTCCATGCCCTTGTCATCACAGTGTTCCAAGACCCCTGTAAACACAATGTTCCATGTCCCTTTTCATCTCAATGATCCATGAACCCTGTCATCACAATTCACCATGCCCATCATCATAATGCTTCATGCTATTGTCATCACAATTAAATCAAAATGCTCCATGACCTCTGTCATAACAATGCTCCAAACCCTTGTGATCACAATATTCCATAACACTTGTCATCACAGTGCCCCATGACACACGTCATCACAAATATCCATGGTCTTCACATCACAATGCTCCATGACCTTTGTCATCACAATGCTCAATACACTTGTCATCAAAATGCTCCCTGACACTTGTTGTCTGTATGCTCCTTGAACCCTGTCATGACAAGGCTCCATGCCTTTTTCATCACAATGATCCATGCCCTTTTCCTCACAATGCTCCAAGAACCCTTTAAGCACAATGCTCCATGCCCTTGTCATCACAAAGCTCAATGAATCATGTCTTCAGACTGCTCCTTGGCCTTCTCCTCACAATGCTCCATGCCCATGTCATCACAATGTTCCAAGACCCCTGTAATCACAATGGTCCATGCCCCTTTTCATCAGTATGCTCCATGAGATTTGTCATCACAAGTCTCTATGGATTTCTCATCACAATGCTCCAGGACCTTGTCATCACAATGCTTCACGACCATTTTCTGAACATTCTCAATGGCCCTTGTCATCATAATGATCCAAGCCCTAGTCATCATAATGCTCCATTATATTTGTCATCAAAATCTTCCATTACATTTGGCATCACAATGCTCCCTGCCATTGTCATTGCAATGGACCATGACATATGTAATCACAATGCTCCCTGACAACTGTCTTCACAATACTCCATGACCTTCTCATCACAATGATCCATGCCCTTGTCATCACAATGCACCATGTCCAATGTCATCACAATAATCTATGAAACTTCTCAGACCAATGCTACATGCCCCTTTCACCACAATGCTCCATGCCCTTGTCATCACAATGCTCCATGACCACTGTCATCACAATGCTCCGTGACTCCAGTCATCACAATGCTTCATAACATTTGTCATCACAATGTTCCATGCCAGCATCATCACAAGGCTCTGTGACCTTTATAACCACAATGCTCCATGAACTTTTCATCACAATGCTCCGTGACCCTTGTCATCAAAATGCTCCATGCGTTTGTCAGAAAAATGCTCCATGACCCTTGTCATCACAATGTGCTACGTGATTTTCATCACAACGATCCACAAATTTGTCATGGTAATGCTCCATAAACCTTGTAATCAAAATGCTCCATGCCCTTCTCATCACAATGCTCCATTACTCCTGTCATAACAATGCTCCATGACCCCTGCCATCACAATATTCCACGGCCTTGTCATCACAAGGCTCCATGACACTTGTCATCCCAATGCTCCAAGACCCCTTTAATCAGAATACTCCATGCCATTAACATCAAAAAGCTCCATGACACATGTCATCAGAATGTTCCATGAACTTCTCATCAAAATTCTCCATGCCCTTTTCATCACAGTGCTCCTAGACCCCAGTAATCACAATGCTCCATGCCCCTTTTCATCTCAATTCTCCATGAAATCTGTCATCACAATGCACCAAGCCCATCATCATAATGCTTCCGGCTATTGTCAGAACAAAGAAATCAATATTCTCCATGACCTCTGTCATCACAATGCTCCAAGACCCCTGTCATCACAATAATCCATGAACATTTTCAGCCCAATGCTCCATGACCCTTGTCATCACAATGATCCATGCCCTTGTCATCCCAATGCTCCATGACCCCTGTATTCACAATGCTCCGTGACACTTTTCATCACAGTGCTCCATGACACCTGTCATGACAATGTTCCATGCCTTTGTCAGCAAAATGCTACATGACTTTGTCATTACCATGCTCTATGCGCTTGTCATCACAATACTGCATTACCATTGTCATCACAATCCTCCATGAATCTTGGGATCACATTGCTATATGCCCTTGTTATCACAATGCTCCATGCTCCTTGAAATCAAAATGATCCATGACCTCTGTCATCACAATGCTCCAAACCCTTGTGATAACAATGTTCCATAAAACTTGTCATCCCAACGCTCCATGATGCCTGTCATCACAATACTCCATGCACTTTTCATCACAATGCTCCATGACCTTTTTCATCACAATTCTCAATACACTTGTCATCACAATGCTCCCTGACACTTGTCGTCAGAATGCTCCTTGAACCCTGTCACGAAAAGGCTCCATGCCTTTTTCAACACAATGCCCCATGCCGTTTTCATCACAATGCTCCACGCCACTGTCAGCAAAAAAATCCACAAGCTTATCATGAGAATGTTCCATGACCCTTGTCATCACAATTCTCCATGCACTTTTCAGCACAATGCTCCCTGACCTTGTCATCTCAATGCTCCAAGCCACTGTCATCACAATGCACCATTACATTTGTCATCAGAATCCTCCATGACACCTGGCATTACAATGCTCCATGCCCTTGTCACCACAATGCACCATTCCAACAGTCATCGCAATAATCCATGAAACTTATTAGACCAATGCTCCATGCCCTTGTCATCACAATGCTCCATGACCCTTGTAATCACAATGCTCCATGAACTTTTCATCACAATGCTCTTTGTTCCTTGTCATCACAATGCTCTATGCCTTTCTCAGCGCAATCCTCCGTGACCCTTGTCATCACAATGCTCCATGCGCTTGTCAGCACGATGCTCCATGACACATGTCATCATAATGCACCATGCACTTGTCATCACTGTTCTCCACAAGCTTGTCATCACAATGCTCCATAAACCTTGTCATCACAATACTCCATGCACCTCTCATCAAAATGCTCTCTCACCACAGATATCACAATGTTACATCACTATTCGTCACAATACTCACTCACCCCTGTTATCCCAATATTCCATGACCCCTGTCATCACAATGCTACATGCACTTATCATCACAATGTTCGATGACCCCTGACATCACAATGCTCCATAACCCCTGTCATCAAAATGCTCCTTGACCCTTTTCATCATAATGATCCATGACCTCTGACATCACAATGTTCCATAACCCCTGTCATCAAAATGTTCCATGACACTTTTCATCAAATTGCTCCATGACCCTGTCATCACAATGCTCCCTGCCCTTCTCATCACAATGCACAACGCCTTTGTCATTAAAATCCTCCATGACCTTTGTCATCACAAAGATCCATGACCCTTGGCATCACAGTGCTCCATGTCATTGTCATCACAATCCTCCATGAACACTCTCATCACATTGCTCCATGCCCTTGTCATCACAAAGCTCCATGACAGATGTCATCAGAATGCTCCATGGCCTTCTCATCACAATGCTCCATGCCCTTGCCGTCACAATGCTCCATTACCCCTGTCATAACAATGCTCCATGACCCCTGCCATCACGATGTTCCGTGGCCTTGTCATCACAGTGCTCCATGACACCTGTCATCACCATGCTCCATGACTTTGTCAGCAAAATGCTCCATGACCTTGTCATTACAATGCTCTATGCGCTTGTCATCACAATACTCCATTTCCATTGTCATCACAATCCTCCATGAACCTTGAGAGCACATTGCTTCATGCCCTTGTCATCACAATGCTCCATGCTCCTTGAAATCAAAATGATCCATGTCCTCTGTCATCACAATGCTCCAAACCCTTGTGATCCCAGTGTTCCATAACACTTGTCATCACAATGCTCCATGATGCCTGTCATCACAAAATTCCATGCCCTTTTCATCACAGTGCTCCATGACATTTGGCATCAAAATGCTCAGTACACTTGTCATCACAATGCTCCCTGACACTTGTCATCAGAATGCTCCTTGAACCCTGTCACGAAAAGGCTCCATGCCTTTTTCAACACAATGCCCCATGCCGTTTTCATCACAATGCTCCACGCCACTGTCAGCAAAAAAATCCACAAGCTTATCATGAGAATGTTCCATGACCCTTGTCATCACAATTCTCCATGCACTTTTCAGCACAATGCTCCCTGACCTTGTCATCTCAATGCTCCAAGCCACTGTCATCACAATGCACCATTACATTTGTCATCAGAATCCTCCATGACACCTGGCATTACAATGCTCCATGCCCTTGTCACCACAATGCACCATTCCAAAAGTCATCGCAATAATCCATGAAATTTATTAGACCAATGCTCCATGCCCTTGTCATCACAATGCTCCATGTCCCTTGTAATCACAATGCTCCATGAACTTTTCATCACAATGCTCTTTGTTCCTTGTCATCACAATGCTCTATGCCTTTCTCAGCGCAATCCTCCGTGACCCTTGTCATCACAATGCTCCATGCGCTTGTCAGCACGATGCTCCATGACACATGTCATCATAATGCACCATGCGCTTGTCATCACTGTTCTCCACAAGCTTGTCATCACAATGCTCCATAAACCTTGTCATCACAATACTCCATGCACCTCTCATCAAAATGCTCTCTCACCACAGATATCACAATGTTACATCACTATTCGTCACAATACTCACTCACCCCTGTTATCCCAATATTCCATGACCCCTGTCATCACAATGCTACATGCACTTATCATCACAATGTTCGATGACCCCTGACATCACAATGCTCCATAACCCCTGTCATCAAAATGCTCCTTGACCCTTTTCATCATAATGATCCATGACCTCTGACATCACAATGTTCCATAACCCCTGTCATCAAAATGTTCCATGACACTTTTCATCAAATTGCTCCATGACCCTGTCATCACAATGCTCCCTGCCCTTCTCATCACAATGCACAACGCCCTTGTCATTAAAATCCTCCATGACTTTTGTCATCACAAAGATCCATGACCCTTGGCATCACAGTGCTCCATGTCATTGTCATCACAATCCTCCATGAACACTCTCATCACATTGCTCCATGCCCATGTCATCACAAAGCTCCATGACAGATGTCATCAGAATGCTCCATGGCCTTCTCATCACAATGCTCCATGCCCTTGCCGTCACAATGCTCCATTACCCCTGTCATAACAATGCTCCATGACCCCTGCCATCACGATGTTCCGTGGCCTTGTCATCACAGTGCTCCATGACACCTGTCATCACCATGCTCCATGACTTTGTCAGAAAAATGCTCCATGACCTTGTCATTACAATGCTCTATGCGCTTGTCATCACAATACTCCATTTCCATTGTCATCACAATCCTCCATGAACCTTGAGAGCACATTGCTTCATGCCCTTGTCATCACAATGCTCCATGCTCCTTGAAATCAAAATGATCCATGTCCTCTGTCATCACAATGCTCCAAACCCTTGTGATCCCAGTGTTCCATAACACTTGTCATCACAATGCTCCATGATGCCTGTCATCATAAAATTCCATGCCCTTTTCATCACAGTGCTCCATGACATTTGGCATCAAAATGCTCAGTACACTTGTCATCACAATGCTCCCTGACACTTGTCATCAGAATGCTCTTTGAACCCTGTCACGAAAAGGCTCCATGCCTTTTTCATCACAATGCCCCATTCCGTTTTCATCACAATGATCCGTGACCATTGTCATCAAAATGCTCCATGACTGTCTGAAAAATGTTCCATGACCCTTGTCATCACAATGTGCCATTCGCTTTTCATCACAACGGTCCAGAAAATTTTCTTTGCAATGCTCCATAAACCTTGTAATCACAATGCTCCATACACTTCTCATCAAAATGCTCTCTAACCAGAGATATCACAGTGTTCCAACACTAGTTGTCACAATACTCCCTCACTACTGTAATCACAATGTCCCATGACCCCTGTCATCACAGTGCTACATCCCTTTATCATCAAAATGTTCCATGACCCCTGACATAACAATATTCTATAACCCCAGTCATCAAAATGTTCCAATACACTTTGCATCATATTGCTGCATGACCCTGTCATCAAAATACTCCCTGCCCTTATCATCACAATGCACCATGCACTTGTCATCAAAATGCTCCATGACATTTGTCATCACAAAGCGCCATGACACTTGGCATCACAATGCTCCATGAACCCTCTCATCACATTGCTCCATGCCCTTGTCATCACAAAGCTCCATGACACTTGTCATCAAAATGCTCCATGCCCTTCTCATCACAATGCCCCATGACCTTGTCATTACAATCCTTCATGACCCATGAATCACAGTGTTCCATGCCCTTATCATCACAATGCTCTATGCCCACTCTCATCACAATAATCCATGAAACTTATTAGACCAATGCTCCATTCCCTTGTCATCACAAGGCTCCATGCCCTTGTAATCACAATGTTCCATGACCCCTGTCATCACAATGCTCCATGCCTCCATTCATCACAATGCTTCATGACCTTTGTCATCACAATGGTCCATGCCCTCGTCATCAGCAGTCTCTGTGACCTTTTTAACCACAATGCTCCATGAACTTTTCATCACAATGCTCTTTGACCCTTGTCATCACAATGCTCTATGCCTTTCTCAGCACAATGCTCCATGAATCTCGTCATCACAATGCTCCATGACCCATGTCATTACAATGCACCCTGCAATTTTCATCACAGTGCTCCACAATATTGTCACCACAATGCTCCATAAAACTTGTCATCACAATTCTCCATGCACTTCTCATCAAAATGCTCTCTCAACACTGATATCACAATGTTACATCACTATTCATCACAATACTCCCTCACCCCTGTCATCACAATATTCCATGACTTCTGTCTTTGCAATGCTACATGCACATATCATCACAAAGTTCTATGACCCCTGACATCACAATTTTCCATAACCCCTGTCATCAAAATGCTCCATAACAATTTTCCTCAAAATGCTCAATGACCCCTGACATCACAATGTTCCATAACAACTGTCATCAAAATATTCCATGACCCTTTTCATCAAATTGCTCTATAACCCTGTCATCACAATACTCCCTGCCCTTCTCATCACAATGTACCACGCCCTTGTCATCAAAATGCTCCATGACCTTTGTCATCACAAGGATCCATGACCCTTGGCATCTCAATGCTCCATGCCATTGTCATCACAAAACTCCATGAACCCTCTAATCACAATGCTCCATGCACATTTGCATCTCAATGCTCCATGAACCCTGTCATCAAAATGCACCATGCCCATCATCATAATGCTTCAGGCTATTGTCATCACAATGAAATCAAAATATTTGATGATCTATCTCATCACAATGCTCCAAATCCTTTTGATCACAATGTTCCATAACACTTATCATCAAAATGTCCCATGACGCTCATCATCACAATTATCCATGGTCTTCTCATCACAGTGCTCCATGACCTTTGTCATCACAGTGCTCTATACACTTGTCATCACAATGCTCCCTGACACTTGTCATCAGTATGCTCCTGGAACCCTGTCATGACAAGGCTCCATACCATTTTCATAACAATGATCCATGCCAATTTCATCACAATGCTCCAAGACACCAGTAATCACAATGCTCCATGCCCTTTTCATCACAATGCCCCAAGACCCCTGTAATCACAATACTCCATGCCCCTTTTCATCAGAATGCTCCATGAGACTTGTTATTACAAGGCTCCATGGTCTTCTCATCACAATTCTCCAGGAACTTTTCATCACAGTGCTCCATTCCCTTGTCATCACAATGCTCCATGACCCCTGTCCTCACAATACTTCCTGAATATTTTCAGTCCAATTCTCCAGGAACTTCTCATCACAATGCTTCATGATCCCTATCATCACAATGCTCCATGACCACTGTCATCACAACGCTCCATGAACCCTGAAAACACAGTGATCCGGGACTCTTGTCATCACAGTGCTCCATTCCCTAGTCATCACAATGCTCCATGAATATTTTCAGCCCAATGCTCCATAACCGTTTTCATCAAAATGATCCATGACCTTGTCATCCCAATGCTCCATGACCCCTGTAATCACAATGATCCGTGATGCTTCTCATCACAGTGCTCTATGACACTTATCATCACAATGCTCCATGCCTGTGTCAGCAAAATGCTACATGACCTTGTCATCAAAATGCTGCATTTGCTTGTCATCACAATACTCCCTTACCATTGTCATCACAATCCTCCATGAATCTTGGGATCACATTGCTTCATTCGCTTGTCATCCCAATGCTCCATGCTCCTTAAAAACAAATTGATCCATGACTTCTATCATCACAATGCTCCAAACCCTTGTTATCACAAAGTTCCATAACACTTGTCATCACAACGCTCCATGATGCCTGTCATCACAATACTCCATGTCCTTTTCGTCAAAATGCTCCATGAACTTTTTCATCACAATTCTCAATACACTTGTCATCACAATGTTCCCTGACACTTGTCGTCAGAATGCTCCTTGAAACCTGTCATGAAATGGCTTCATGCCTTTTTCATCACAATGCTCCATGCCCTATTCATCACAATGCTCCATGCCATTGTCGTCACAGTACTCCACAAACTTGTCTTCAGAATGCTCCATGACACTTGTCATCACAATGCTCCATGGCCACTGTCATCACAATGCTCCATACCCCTTGTCATTACTGTGCTCCATGACGCTTGTCATCACAATTATCCATGGTCTTCTCATCACAATGCTCTACGCCCTTGTCATCAAAATGCTCCATGACCCTTGTCATCACAATGCTCCATTGCCACTGTCATCACAATGCTCCATTCCCCTTGTCATTACAGTGCTCCATGACGCTCGTCATCACAATGCTCTACGGTCTTGCCATCACAATGCTCCAATCCCTGATCATCACAATGCTCCATGCCCTGGTCATCACAATGCTCCATGTCCCCTGTCATCACAATTCTCCTCGTTCTTGGCACCACTATGCTCCATGACAGTTCTCATCACCGTGTTACATGATTTGTCATCACAATTCTCTATGCACTTGTCATCGCAATGCTCCATGACCCCTGTCATAGGAAGCTCCATGTGCTTCTCATCACAATGCTTCATGAACTTGTCATCAAAATTCTCAATGGCCCTTGTCATCACAATGCTCCATGCCCTTGTCATCACAATGCTCCATGTCCCTTGTCATCACAATGCTCCAAGCCCTTGTCATCAAAATGCTCCATTACATTTGTCATCACAGTCCTCCATGACACTTGGCATCACAATGTTCCATTCCATTGTCATCGCAATGGACCATTGACATATGTCATCACAATGCTCCCTTAGACCTGTCTTCAAAATACTCCATGACCTTCTCATCACAGTGCTCCATGCCTTGTCATCACATTGCACCATGTCCACTGTCATCACAATAATCCATGCAACATGTCAGGCCAATGCTCCATGCTCCTGTCATCACAATGATCATTGCCTTTTCATCACAATGCTCTATGAACCCTGTCATCACAATGCTCCATGACTCCAGTCATCACAATGCTTCATGACATTTGTCATCACAATGGTCCATGCCCTCGTCATCACAAGGCTCTGTGACCTTTGTCACCAAAATGCTCCATGAAATTTTCATCACAATGCTCGTTGACCCTTCTCATCACAATGCTCCATGCCTTTGTCAGCACAGGGCTCCATGACCCATGTCATCACAATGCGCCATGTGCTTGTCATCACAATGCTCCACAATCTTGTCATCACAATGCTCCATAAAACTTGTCATCACAATGCTCCATGCACTTCTTATCAAAATGCTCTCTCACGAATGATATCAAAATGTTCCCTCACTAGTCATCACAATACACCCACTCCCCTGTCATCACAATGGTCCACAACACCATCATGAAAATGTTCCATGACTCCTGACATCACAATGTTCCATAACCCCTGTCATCAAAATGTTCCATGACACTTTTCATCAAATTGCTCCATGACCATGTCATCACAATGCTCCCTGCCCTTCACAAGAGAATTCACCACACCCTTGTCATCAAATTGCTCCATGACCTTTGTCATCACAAAACTCCCTGACCCTTGGCATCACAATGCTCCATGCCATTGTCATCACAATGCTCCAAAAACCTCTCATCACATCGTTCCAAGCCCTTGTCATCACAGTATCCATGATGCTTTTCATCACAATGCTCGATGCCATTCTTCTCACAATGCTCCATGCGCTTGTCATTACAATCCTCCATGAACCATGTATCACAGTGTTCCGTGCCATTGTTATCACAATGCTCCTTGCCCCCTCTCATCACAATAATCCATGAAACATCTCAGACCAATATTCCATGCCCTTTTCATCACAGTGATCCAAGACTCTAATCATAATGCTCCATGCCCCTTTTCATCTCAATGCTCCATGAACGCTGTCATAACAATGCACCAATGCGCATCATCATAATGCTTCATGCTATTGTCATCACAATGAAATCAAAATGCTCTATGACCTCTGTCATCACAATGCTCCAAATCCTTGTGATGACAATATTCCCTAACACTTATCATCACAGCTCCCCATAACGCTCGTCATCACAATTATCCATGGTCATCTAATCACAATGCCCCATGACATTTGCCATCACAATGCTCAATACCCTTGTCATCACAATGGTCCCCGACACTTGCCATCAGTATGCTCCTTGAACCCTGTCATGACAAGGCTACATGCCTTTTTCATCACAATGTTACATGCCATTTTCCTCACAGTGCTCCAAGACCCCTGTAATCACAATGCTCCATGCCCTTGTCATCACAAAGCTCCATGATGCATGTCATCAGAACGCTCCATGACATTCTCATCCCAATGTTCAATGCCATTGTCATCACAATGCTCCAATACCCCTGTAATCACAGTGCTCCATGACCCTTTTCATCAGAATGCTCCATGAGACTTGTCATCACATGGCTCCATGGTCTTCTCCTCACAGTGCTCCAGTACCTTGTCATCACAATGCTCCTTGACCCCTGTCATCACCAAACTCCATGAACATTTTCAGCCCAATGCTCCATGACGTTCTCATCACAATGCTCCATGACCTCTGTCATAACAATGCTCCATGACCACTGTCATGACAATGCTCCATGAACCCTGACAACACAATGATCCGGGACGCTTGTCATCAAAATGCTCCATGCCCTTGTCATCCCAATGCTCCATGAACCCTTTAATCACAATGCTCCATGACGCTTGTCATCACAGTGCTCCATGAACCTTGTCATCACAATGCCTTTGTCAGCAAAACGATACATAATCTTGTCATCACAATGCTCCAATACCCCTGTAATCACAATGCTCGATGAGCCTTTTCATCAGAATGCCCCATGAGACTTATCATCACATGGCTCTATGGTCTTCTCATCACAGTGCTCCAGTACCTTGTCATCACAATGCTCCTTGACCCCTGTCATCACAATACTCCATGAACATTTTCAGCCCAATGCTCCATGACGTTCTCATCACAATGCTCCATGACCTCTGTCATAACAATGCTCCATGACCACTGTCATGACAACGCTCCATGAACCCTGACAACACAATGATCCGGGACGCTTGTCATCAAAATGCTCCATGCCCTTGTCATCCCAATTCTCCATGAACCCTTTAATCACAATGCTCCATGACGCTTGTCATCACAGTGCTCCATGAACCTTATCATCACAATGCCTTTGTCAGCAAAATGATACATAATCTTGTCATCACAATGCTCCATGTGCTTGTCATCACAATCCTCCATGACCCTTTGGATCGTATTGCTTTATGCCCTTGTCATCTCTATCTTGCCTTTCTGGTTTTTACAGATTTTCGGATGCCCTTTTTGACCGGTGGGAAGCGAGAATTCTTTGTAGTGTGGATTTGGGTTGTGTGCTTGCTTGATTGGCCAAAAAGGGCCTATGCCTTTTCTCCTGAATATATTCAGGAGAAAAGTCATACACTGTTTTTGGCCAAGTGCATCATTCTCGAAGTTGTGATGCCTTTCCTGTGCTTTAAAGGCGATTCCAATTTACCTCTTGAAATATGTTTTGTGCAATTCTGCCTCATTTTCAAGTCCGCTTTGTTGCCTTCCCTCAACAGATTTTTGGAAGAGAGTAGTCCTTTATAACTCTGCAGGTTTTTGATTTGCTTTGCCCCTGAGCTCCAATTTTCAAATCCCATTTTTGGGAGCTGACCGCAAATCCACAATTTTGCTTCAGGACCTATACTGGTTCCAGGGGTGGCTATACTGGTTCCCTGTGGGTGGCTGAGGCTTTGGTTAATTCTTCTTCCTAATGGGAATTTAGAGTGACATGTGTCCGTCCAAAGGCCTACATCTACTCTCTGATTGGTTCTCCCTCTTCCCTTTCATCCTCTGCACAATTAGCAAACTGTGCAAACCAGGAGGTTATAGGGGATGACTCTCCTAAGTTGGGAGATTGATAGTAAAGTTGTTGGAATGCCAAACTGTAGCACAAGGAGAGGAAAAAGTAGGAGACTTTCAGAAACCTTTCGCCATCACAGGGTGTCCATTCTCTAGGTTTCCCATATATGTTATAACTGTAGTGATATTCCCTTCTACCTGGAAATTTGGGAGCCATGGAATGGTGGCATGCATTACTACTTTAAAGGGTCTGCATTTTCTCTCCCAATCTCACCAGTCCTCTCAGTCCCAAGTGTCCAGCCTTATGTCTCATCCAGCTGTCTTTGCAGATAGGGTCATTCTAGGTTTCATCAGAACCCCTGAAGGAATTGTGTAAGAATTTCGCTGTTTTTTTGTTTTGTTTTTGAAATTCATTTTTATAATGGGGTTGAGCTGATTTTCCCTGACGTGTTTATGCTGGTCTAGACACACTTGATTCCCTTACAGAGGCATATCAATACATAGGTTTTAAGATTCTTACTAATCAGATATATTCCTCTGTGGGGAATAGGGGTTTTGACTCCCGTTGACTGAGGAAGGTGTAGGTCTTGTCTATTCTGTATTTGGTTTATGGAATGGTACCTGTGCTAATATCAAACTCTGGTTTTATGCATCACCCCACCTCTCCTTTCCCCTTAAGGAGGCATAAGAGTGTTTTCTAAATGTGAGACGCTGCTCTCTTTCCTAATTCAGTTCATGTGTTGTGATGTTGACATTCCCTCTGTAAGTGATATCTTATGATAAGATTCTTTTTCTGTGTGACTAATTTCCCTTAGAATCATCATACCTAAATCCTCTCATTATGCTGCTACTGGCCTTATGACATTGATTTCACGTCTGAGTGATATTCCGTTGTACAAAATTACCACAAATTCTTTATGCATTTCTCTATTTCCTGGGATACTTTAGGTGTACCGAAGTTGAGGTTCTTGTATGCAGAGCAGCCCTAAACTTTGGGGTGCCTGTGTCTTGTTGATATTTACTCTTCCCAAGTTATATGTCCGTGAGTTGAAGTCCCCTTTGCTCGGGGGCTTTGTATTTTAGATGTTTTAGGAAACAGCATACACTTCTTCAGAGTAGCTCTTGGATATTTAAACCCCACCCATCAGCGTGACTAGTCTCCCTGTTTTCCATGGCCTCTCCTGCATTTTTGATTTGTACACATTTTTTGGATGGACTTTCTGAGCAGTGGAAATTGAGACTTCTTTATTGTGCGGATTTGCATTTCCCACTTGCTTGGTTGGCCAAAAACTCTGTATGTGTTTTTTTCCTGAAGATATTCACGAAAAAAATGCATACACCCTTTTGCCCAACTGCATCATTTTAGAAATTCTGCTGCTTTTCATATGCTTTAAATGTGAGTACAATCTACCTTTTGAAAAATGTTTCCTGCAATTCTGCCTCTCATTCAGAACCTCTTCGTTGCCTTACCTGAATATATTTTTGGACGTTGGTTATCATTTATATCTTTGCAGGTCTTTGAATTGTCTGCTCCTGAGCTCCATTTTGCAACTCAATTTTTTTGTGAGCTGACCGCCAAACCATTGGATTGCTTCCGGCCCTATTCTGGTTCTGGGGAGGCAGGCTGAGCCTTTGGTTAATTCTTCTTCCTAATGGGAAATTAGAGTGACATGTGCCTGTCAAAACTCCTACAGCTAATCTCTCATTGGTTCCTCCTCTTCCCATTTATCCTCTGCAAAAATTGCAAACTGTGTGAAACAGGAGGTTAAAGGTGCTGATTCTCCAAGTCGGGAGATTGTTAGTAATGTGGCTGGAATGGCGAACCCCAGCACGAGGAGATCAAAAATGAGGTGCATTTTAGACACCTCTCCTGAGCACACGGTGTACATTCATCTCGGTTTCCCAGGCATGTTTTCCCTGTCAGAAGATTCCCTTGAAACTTCAGATTTGGGACCCATGGAATGGGTATCAGGCAGTATTACTTTAAAGGGTCTGCATTTCCTCACCCAGCCTCTCTAACATCTCTTAGCGTGCATAGCTTCCAGCCTTATATATCATCCTGTTGTGGGTCTACATGTGTTCAATCCATGTTACATCGTAGCCCTTCAACAAAAGTTGTAAGAATTTTTGTCTGTCTCACTGTTTTTATAAATATATTTAAATTTATTTTTATATTGGTTACAGCTGATTTTCAAAGCTCTGTTTTTTGCTGCTGTACATCCACTTGATTCATGTACTGTGAGACAACAATAAATTCTTTCTCAGATTCTTACGAGTCATATGTATTATTTTCCAGTGACTTGAGTGGACTGAGTGCAGTTCTTTAAGGTACCATGTAGGCCTTGCCAGATATTCAATTTGGTACTTGGAATGGTATCTTTGCTAATTTCAACCTCCTGGATAATACCTCACCATTCCCCACCTTTCCCATTTAGCAGCCTTATGTCTATTTTCTACATATTTGACTATGCTTCTGTTTTGTAGTTTATTTCATGTGTAGCCATTTTTGATTCCACCTTTAAGTGACATCTTATGATATGTGTCTTTTTCTTTCTGACATGTGTCACTTAGAATGATCGTATGTAACTCCTCCAGAGTTGTTACAACTGGCCTTATTTCATTGATTTCTGGATGAGTAATATTCCACTCTACATAAGTACCCCATCTCTTTTATCCATTTTATCCTTCCAGGGACATTATGTTATATCCAACTGGAGGCCCTTTTTTTTTTTTTTTTTTTGCTGTACGCGGGCCTCTCACTGCTGTGGCCTCTCCCGTTGCGGAGCACAGGCTCCGGACACACAGGCTCCGCGGCCATGGCTCGCGGGCCCAGCCACTCCGCGGCATGTGGGATCTTCCGGGATCGGGGCACGAACCCGTGTCCCCTGCATCGGCAGGCGGACTCTCAACCACTGCGCCACCAGGGAAGCCCCCTGGAGGCCCTTTTTAACAGAGAGGTGGTAAACGTTGGGGTGCCTGTTTTCTGTCATTTTTTGTTTTTCCCAATGTATACGCCCATGAATGCAAGTGCCCTATGCTCTGTAGCTCAGTTTTCAGATGTTTTAGCAAACACAATACACTTCTCCAGAGTGGCCGTTGGCAAATTACATTTCCACTATCAGCCTCACAGGACTCCCTTTTCTCCTCACCCTGACCTGCATTTCTGGTGTTTACACTTTATGTGGATGGCCCTTCTGACTGATGTGAAGTGATACATTTTGTAGTATTGATTTCCAGTGCCCACCTGTTTGGTTGGATAAAAAGTGTGTATGGCCTTTACTTTAATATATTCAGAAAAAAATGGATACGCCCTTTTGGGCCAAGTGCATCATTGGCGATGTTCAGCCCCTTTTCTTGTGCTTTAATGGGGAGTCCTTTCTACCTCTTCAAATCTGTTTCCTGCCACTCCCCCTTGCTTACAAGTCGTTTTCTGTGACTTACCTCAAGACATTTTTCAACAATAGATATTTTCAACTCTGCAGTTTCATGAATTTTAGTGCCCCTGAGTTCCATTTTTCAACTTGTGTTTTTGGAAACTGGACACAAAACAGCGGGATTTCCTCTAGCCCTATTCTCTTTCCGTGGGCATTTCTAGCCTTTGATGAATTTGTCTTCCGTAGTGGAAATTAGAGTGGCATGTGCCTGTCCGAACACCTAAGACTTGTCTCTAAATTTTTCTCATCCTTCCGCTTCATCCTCTGGACAAATTCCAAACTGTGTGCAACAGGATGTTGACGGTGCTGATATCCCCAAGTGAGGAGATTGTTAGGAAAGATGCTGGAGGGGTGAACCCGAGCACCATGCGATGAGGAGATGAGGTGCCTTTTCCAAACTCTTTCCGATCAAATGGTGTACCATCCTCTAGGTGTGACAGGCATGTTTTAGCTCTAGGAAGGGTCCCGTGCATGGAAGGAGAACACCAGGGATTTTTCCAAATCAGTGCCTCCCCGAACCCCAAACTGGGGAATTTTTAAGCTACGGCTACACGTATGTCCATTAAGGGCCTTGGGAAATAGGCAGAGCCCAAACTTTAGATGATTGAAATCTTCAGGTTCAGAAGCGCTCACCATCGGCCTTGCTTAGGTTGCATTTTATCTGTCATTGATAGATGATGTTAATAAAAAATATCGATTCTTTTTCAGATTATTTCCCCTTATAGATTATTGCAAAATATTCAGTGTAGTTCCCTGTGCTATACAGTAATTCCTTGTTGATGATCTATTTTATACATATCAGTGTGTATGTGTTAATCCCAAACTGTTAATTTATCCCTTTTCCTACCTTTCCCCTTTGGTAATAATAAATTATAAGATTTTATACTTCTCAGAAATGGGGGAGCTGAAAGAGAGGTATCCTTTTCAATGGAAAAGCATTCAAAACAAGATTGAAGCTTCAGCCAAGAGTATTCGATGTACAACCATGGAAATAAATCACTTCATTTCTCTAATGTTGACCTGACAAATAAGACAGACGTCTTCACTGAACTTGCTTATAGTAAAGTGATGGAAGTATCAAATGTAAGTCTTAGAAAAATCTTATTTTACCCGAGCATTATACACTGCTCTATGTTAACTACAGTTTGGCTCACACATCTGTTCATTGAAGTTACAATGTTCTCAATTTCTGTTACTGATCCTCCAGAGTGTACCCCAACAGGAGTCCCCGATCCCAGTGTCATTGGAGCCAAGAGATCAAGACTGAGTTTGGTTCAGAATCAAAGGAAACATTATTTTGAAAACCGAATGGAGAGGTGAGAGTGTGCACTCCCCCACGGGCTGTGGGCTGGGATGCTGAGTAGGGATCCCGGCAGTGTCAGTGGGAGTTAGGGGATGGAGCTCTCGAGGGCTGGGTTGGCTGCAGCTCAGGCTCTATGCCGTGCAGTCTGCATGGGACTCCGCTAGCTGAGGTGTCGACCAAGCCATTCTGCACTAGGAAGTCGTGTCTGAAGTTCCGGGTGTGGGAACTCTGCATGCGGAACCCTAGGAGCATGTGAAATTAGACAAAGCACAAAGGAAAAACAGGTTAGACTTTATTTTATTGCCCAGATTCTCTTTTTATCTCCCAGGAATTTTTAATGAACGTTGCCAGAGACGAACACCTCCTCTGTTTTTGTTCCGTTCCCCATTCTTGGTGTGTTAAGGGTGAAGACCCCTCTTTTGTAACTGCTTCATGCTGCGGTGGGAGCCCTGATACGTAGGGGGAGGGGCAAAACGTCTCCCCACCAGCCTCCAGGTGAGGTTGATTGTCCCAAAGCATCCTGCCTCACTTCTGGTCCGCCTGAGCACCAGCATTGGAAGTGTTATAGATTCTAATGACCTTTAAGGGTCCAGGAAAGAGATGTGCAGAGATGCTGTGGTGGAAGGTTTCACCCCACCCAACATTTGTTCAGTGACATTAGGCTGACTTTTTTGCCAGCCTAGATGCTCTGAGCAGTAGTCTGTGCTTTCTTTAATTAGGTCCCTGAATTAATGTACAAACAGCACCATGTGTCAGAGCCCTGCCTGTGCAACTCCCAGACAGTCCAGGGTCAGTGGTGATCCAGGACCATGACGTCCACTGAGTCAACGGCCTTTAGAAGTAGCCAGCAGTCCAGCCGGTCATATTGGCCACCATCACCGCGGTGTCTGTGGGGTTTTCTATGGTGAAAGCGTGATATACGTTTCCCACACCAAGCTTATTAGCTCCCCTCTGGGTGCAGTAAGATCTGCAAGCAGTAGTCTGCTCTATCGGGGCACAGTCTTGTTGTTTTCTGAGAGAAACTCCAGGTCAAGTGATGGTCACACGAGTCATCTTGGGGGCCCGTTGCCCCCATTTGTCTCTCTGGAGGTTGGAGTTGGAGGGCCTCCTCACTCGAGGTCAGTGTGTCCACAGAGCGAGCCCTGCAACTTCAGGGCATGATGGGTGGTTAGGATCACGACGTGGGGTCCTTTTCCCTTAGGAGGGAGCTGGCCTTGTGGGCTGCTGATTTCCAGCTTTTTAGATACCCCAGTATCCTGGCCTGATGAGTCGGTGGGCAAAGCCCTTGGTGACCATAGTTTATCATACTTGAAGGGCATTCTTGTGTTGCTCCATTTCAAGTGTTCCCAGTTTTTGCACTAAGGCTCCAAGGGCGATTAACCTTTGACCGGGTATGTATTGGTCTAAGGGTTTAGCTAAATTAGCGAGTTCCTGGGCAAGGATCTGAATTGACTGCTCTTTCCATTCTTGAAAGGCTGCTTCTGGATTCTATTCAAAAGGATCATCATCTTTTCGTGTCAGTGTTTCAGGTAGAGGCCCAGCTATTAGACTGTAGTTAGGGATCCAGATGCAGAAAACCTTGGCCTCCCCAGGAACCCCTAAGCTGTCTTCTAGTTTTAGAAGAGGTAAGGCTGCAAATGGCTTCTTCCCTATCCTGGGATGCGTTTCTCCGAATATCTGTGAGAATGAAGCCCAGGCATGTCACCTGAGCCTGGGATATTTGAGCCTTTTTCTTGGACACCTTCTAACCTTTCTTGGCTAGGTAGTTCAGAGGCGTCTTTAGTAGGCCTGGCGATCAGAATGTCATCTGCATATTGAAGGAGGGTTCCCTTTTACAGAGGTAGAACTTTTAGGTCTTTAGAGGACATTTCCCCAATGATGGTGTGGGGATTTTTGAACCATTGGGGCAGGACGGCCCAGCATTATTGCTTGTGTTGCATGTTGTGTCCTGCCACTCACAAGCCAAAAATTCTTGTGACTCTGAGATGAATGGAATACAGAAGAAGGCATCATTGAAGTGTAATACAGAATGCCATGGCCTGGTGGATGGTAGAATCAGCAGCAGGGTGTAGGAAATAGAAGCTACTGGATGTATATCCTCGGTGGCTTCACTGACTGTCCTGATATCCTTTACCAGGTCTCCAGCAGCCCATGGGGCTCTCGTGGTCAGGCCAATCCCAGGATATGGAGCTCACCTGGGCTGCATCCCTCACCCCACAGCCCAAGGGGCTCTCATGGTCAAGTCCCTCCCAGGGTATGGAGCTCACCTGTGCAGCTACCCAGCAGCCCATGGGGCTCTCATAGTCAGGCCCTTCCCAGGATACGGAACTCCCCTGGGAAGGTACCACAGCAGGGCTGGACACACAGGAAATGTGCACATAGCCCACCTTGCAGAGAACCCCCAGCTCACCTGTCGCTCACAGCTGACACAGAACACCTCAGAGCAGGACTTGAACTAACAAACAGCAGCTCTGACAGGTCTGTGACCCTGGCTATCACTCTGTGCAGCCTCTCTCTGCCTGGTCTTCCAGACACTTCCACTGCAGCCAGGGCACCAGGCCTCTGTCTCCACCCACCATCACTCCTCTCCCTGACTCCTGGGTTCCTCTCATTAGGATAGGGTCTTCTTGAAGTTGTTTTCCACTCATGGACCAGATAAAATGATAAGAAAACAAGCCGCAGCTGCAGCCCCTTGTCTAGCCTGACTCTCAAGAGCCCACACCTGTTCCTTGGGACTGACCCGTTTAGCAAGGTTCATTTTCTGCAACTGTGAGCCCCTGAGGGGTGAGGATTGGCTGATTTGGGCAGCCTGACACTGCCTGCCAGCCCCCCCCCCACAGGTGTGCCTGGGTTGAGGTCAATATAAACATCTCTCCAGTCAGCAAGAGCCCCTGTAGCTGTGCCTGACGCCATATTCTCTGCCCCGTCAGCAGTGTCGGGGCTGGGGTGGTGGGAGGGAGTGAGGGGCCATGGCTTTGTGTGTGGCCCAGTGTGAGTGGGGCTCTGCTGGACTTTCTGCAGGAGTTGCCTGGCTGCCACCTGCTAAAGAAGAGGATGTGTCACCCATACCTGCCACTGGAATTTCTCCCCAGGCAGAGGTGAGGAAGTAAAAAAGCAGTGGGTGCCGTGGCAGGAAGGGTATCTCAGGCAGGGAAATGGAAAGATTCCAGAAGAGCATCTGGGTCCAGGACCATTCTGGCTGGCCTGCAGGCACCAAGTCGGCCTGCGTGCTCTCACTAGTGTGGCTCCACAGCTCTTCCTCTAGGCTTGCAAGTGCTTGTACATATTCAGGTGTTTTACCTGGAAAGGTTGGGAAGAGTTCAGCTGCAGCAGGACTGGGGCTCAGCTCACATTTACTCACAGACGCCTCGACACAGTCCCCCAGCTTTGCAATGAGGATGCTCCTTGTAGGGGGCAGCGCTGCTGAGTGCATGGGAGACGATTTCCCACCTCTGACCAACATTAAGAATTTTTTACCACTGGAGCAAGTGCCCTGATACGATTTTCCTCTGTATAACTGGTGAGTTCTGTTTTATTTTCCTTTTTTTCTTTTTGGTTCAAGATAGATTTTATTTATTCCTCTTTTTTTTAATTTGGAGATATAAACATGGAAATAATGCATTAATATAAAGACGTCTATGTGAAGGGAAAAACTTTTTTTCTGTTTTATTTTATTAAATGTTATTTATTTATTTTTAATTTTTTTAAATTTATTTCTTTTATACAGCAGGTTCTTATTGGATATATATTTTATACATATAAGTGTGCACATGTGAATCCCAGTCTCCCAATTCATCCCACCACCACCCTCACATGGCGTTCCCTCTTTGGTGTCCATATGTTTGTTCTCTACATCTGTCTCTATCTCTGCCCTGCAAACTGGTTCATCTGTACCATTTTTCTAGGTTCCACATATATGCATTAATATACAATATTTGTTTTTCTCTTTCTGACTTACTTCACTCTGTATGACAGTCTCTAGATCCATCAAGGTCTCTACAAATGACCCAGTTTCATTCCTATGTATGGCTGAGTAATATTCCGTTGTATATATGTACCACGTCTTTATCCATTCGTCTGTCTGTGGGCACTTAGGTTGCTTTCATTACCTGTCTATTGTAAATAGTGCTGCAATGAACATTGGGGTGAATGTGTCTTTTTGATTTATGGCTTTCTCTGGGTATATGCCCAGTAGTGGGATAGCTGGATTATATGGTAATTCTAGTTTTAGTTTTTTAAGGAACCTCCATACTGTTCTCCATAGAGACTGTATTGATTTACATTCCCAACAATAGTGGAAGAAGGTTCGTTTTCTCCACACCCTCTGCAGCCTTTGTTGTTTGTAGATTTTCTGATGATGCCCATTCTAACAGGTGTGACGTGATACCTCATTGTAGTTTCGATTTCCACTTCTCTAATAATTAGTGATGTTCAGCAGATTTTCATGTGCGTACTGGCCATCTCTATGTCTTCTTGGAAGAAATGTCTATTTAGATCTTCCATTTTTGTATTGGGTTGTTTGTTTTATTAATATTGAGCTGCATGAGCTGTTTATATATATTGGAGATTAATCATTTGTCCATTGATTCGTTTGCAAATATTTCCTGCCATTCTGAGGGTTGTCTTTTCGTCTTGTTTGTAGTTTCCTTTGCTTTGCAAAAGCTTTTACGTTTCATTAGGTCCCATCTGTTTAGATTTCTTTTTAATTTCATTGCTATAGGAGGTGGATCAAAAAAGATCTTGCTGTGATTTACGTCAGAGTATCCTTCGTAAGTTTTCCTGTCAGAGTTTTATACTGTCCGGTCTTACATTAAGGTCTCTAATCCATTTTGAATATATTTTTATGTATGGTGTTGGGAAGTGTTCTAATTTCATTCTTTTACATGTAGCTCTCCATATTTCCCAGCACCAATGATTGAAGAGACTGTCTTATCTCCATTGTATAGTCTTGCCTCCTTTGCCATAGATTAGTTGACCCTAGGTGTGTAGGTTTATCCTTGGGCTTTCTTTTTTTGTTGTTTTTTTCCTTTTACACGTTTATTCGAGTATAATTGCTTTACAATGGAGTGTTCGATTCTGCTGTATAACAACGTGAGTCAGCTATACATATACAAATATCACCAGATCCCCTCCCTCTTGCATCTCCCTCCCACACTCCATATCCCACCCCTTTATGTGGTCACAAAGCACCGAGCTGATCTCCCTGTTCTATGTGGCTGCTTCCCAGTAGCTATCGGTGTTACATTTGGTAATGTATTTATGTCCATGCCACTCTCTCACTTCGTCCCAGCTTACCCATCCCCCTTCCGGTGTCCTCAAGTCCTTTCTCTATGTCTGTGTCCTTAATCCTGTCCTGCCACTAGGTTCTTCAAAATCTTTTTTTTTCTTCATTAGATTCCATATATCTCTGTTAACATACAGTATTTGTTTTTCCCTTTCTGACTTACTTCACTGTGTAGGACAGATTCTAAGTCCATCCACCTCAGTACAAATAACTCAGTTTTGTTTCTTTTTATGGTTGAGTAATATTTGATTGTATATATGTGCCAGATGTTCTTTATCCATTCATCTGTCGATGGACACTTAGGTTGCTTCCATGTCCTGGCTAATGCAAATAGAGCTGCAATGAACATTTTTGTACATAACTCTTTTTGAATTATGGTTTTCGCAAGGCAAATGCCCAGTAGTTGGATTGTTGTGTCGTATGGTACTTCTATTGTTAGTTATTTAAAGGAACCTCCGTACTGTTCTCCCTAGTGCCCATATCAATTTACATTCCCACCCACAGTGCAAGTGTGTTCCCTTTCTTCCAATAAAGGCCTCTCCAGCATTTATTGTTTTGTAGATTTTTTTGATGATTGCCACTCTGATTGCTGTGAGGTGATACCTCACGGTAGTTTTGATTTGCATTTCTCTAATGATTAGTGATGTTCAGCATCCTTTCATGTGTTTCTTGGTAATCTGTATATCTTCTTTGGAGAAATGTCTATTAGGTCTTCTGCCCGTTTTTAGATTGGGTTGTTTGTTTTTGTGATATTGAGCTACATGCGGTGCTTGTAAAGTTTGGAGATTAATCCTTTGTCAATTGCTTCATTTGAAAATATTTTCTCCCATTCTGAGGGTTGTTTTTGCATCTTGTTTATGTTTTCCTGTACTGTGTAAAAGCTTTTAAGTTTCATTAAGTCCCATTTGTTGATTTCTGTTTTTATTTCCATTTCTCTAGGAGGTGGGTCAAAAAGGATCTTGCTGTGATTTATGTCATAGAGTGTTCTGCCTAGGGTTTCCTCTAAGTGTTTTATAGTGTCTGGTCTTATATTTAGATCTCTAATCAATTTAGAGTTTATTTTTGTGTATGGTGTTATGGAGTGTTCTAATTTCATTCCTTTATGTGTAGGGGTCCATTTTTCCCAGCACCAATTACTGAAGAGACTGTCTTTTCTCCATTGTATATCCTTAGATCCTTTGTCATAGATGAGATAGACATAGGTATGTAGGTTTATCTCTGGGCTTTCTGTCCTGTTCCATTGATCTGTGTTTATGCCAATCTACATACACTTGATTCCATTATGGAGACATATAAATACATAGGTTTCAAGGTTATTACCAGTCAGATATATTCCTCTTCAGTGAATAGGGTGTTTTGTGTCCAGTTCATTGAGAAAGGAGTAGGTCTTGTCTATTACATATTTGGTAGATGGAATGGGATCTGTGCTAATTTCAAACTCTGCTTTTACACATCACCCCATGTCACCTTTCCCCTTAGGGAGGCATAAGTGTGTTCTCTAAATGTGTAACTCTGTTCTCTTTTGAAATTCAGTTCATGTGTAGCCATGTTTACATTTCCTCTATAAGTGATATATTACAATAAGTTTCTTTTTCTTTGTGGCTCATTTCACTTAGCATCATCGTACCTAAAGCCACTCATTATGCTGCTATTGGCCTTATGACATTGATTTTATGTCTGAGTGACATTCCATTGTATATAAGTACCACAACATCTATATCCATTTTTTTTTCCTTTCCTGGGATATATAAAGTGTACCGAAGTCGAGGTTCTTGTAAACAGAGCAGCCCTAAACTTTGGGCTGGCTGTGTGTTGTGGATTTTTAGTTTTCTCAAAATACACGCCCATGAGTGGAAGTGTGCTATGCTCTGTAGCTCTGTTTTAGAAAACAACATACAGTTCTCCAGAGACGCTGTTGGCAATTTACATCCTGTCCATCGGCGTAACCAGGCTCCCTTTTCTCCATGGCCTGTCCTGCATTTGTGGTTTTTACACTATTTGTGGATGGCCCTTTTGACTGGAGGTAAGGGACACTTCTATGTAGTGTGGATTTTCAATGCCTGAGGCCTTGCTTGGCCAAAAAGGGCATATGCATTTTTTCCCGAATATATTCAAGAAAATACACTTAATCCCTTTTCAGCCAAGGGCAACATTGTCGAAATTCTGTCGCTTTTCATGTGCTTTAAAGACGACTCCAGTCTACCTCTTGTAATCTGTTTCCTTCAATTCTGCCTTGCATTCAAATCCTCTTCACTGCCTTTCCTCAATATATTTCTGGATGATAGTTGTCCTTTATAACTCTGCAAGTTTGTGAATTGCTGTGCCCCTGATTTCCATTTTTCAACTCGCCTATTTGTGAGCTGGCTGCAATACCGCTGGATGGCTTTAGGCCCTAGTCTGGTTCCGGGGCTTCAGGCTGAGCCTTTGGTTAATTCTTCTTCCTGATGGGAAACTAGAGTGACATGTGCCCATCCAAACACCTACAGCTAATCTCTCATTTATTTCCCCTCTTCCTGTTCATCCTCTGCACAATTTTCAAACTGTGCATAACGGGAGGGTGAAGGCGCTGACAGTCCAAGTGGGGAGATTTTGAGTAATGCAGATGGAATGGCGAAGCCGAGCACGACAAAAGAAAAATGAGGTACCTTTTAGAAAACTTTCCCAATTACACAGTGTACCATCCACTGGGTTTCCCATGCATGTTTTAACTGTAGGAAGATTCCCTTAAACCTGGAGAGTTGGGACCACGAGAATGGATAGCACACAGTATTGCTCTAAGTGGTGTTCTTTTGTTCACACAACCTCAGCAATCTTGTCAGCCCCAAGTGTCCAGTCTTATGTCTCATCCAGCTGTGGGTGTAAAGGTGGTCAATCTAGCTTGCATCACAGGCCCTGAACGTAGTTTTTAAAACTTTCTATCTGTTTTTGCATTTTGCTTTTGAAATTTATTTTTATAAGTGGGTTTAACTGAATTTCAGTGCTGTGTTCATGCCGTCATACACACACGATTCCTTTAAGGGGACATGAGAATACATATGTTTTAAAATACTTAGAGTCAGACATATTCCTCTGCAATGAATAGGGGGTGTTGAGTCCAGTTCATTGTGCCGGGAGTAAGTGTTGTCTATTACATACATGGTTTATATAACGGTATCTGTGCTAATTTAAAACTGTGGTTTTATGCATCACCCCACCTCGGCTTTCCCATTAAGCAGGCAGAAGATGTTTTCTAAATGTGTGAATCTGTTGTGTTTGTCATTCAGTTCATGTGTAGTCATGTGTACATTCCCGCTATGAGTGATACCTTATGATAAGATTTGTTACTCTGTAATCTTTCCTAACTCCGTTCATGTGTAGCCATGTTTACAGGACCTTCATAAGTGATATCTTATGATAAGTTTCTTTTTCTGTGCGACTAATTTCACTTAGAATCATCGTACCTGTATCCACTCATTTTGCTGCTATTGGTCTTATGACATTGATTTCATGGCTGAGGGATATTTCATCGTACAAAAGTACCAAAATTTTTTTTTTTTTCTTTTTTTGCGGTATGCGGGCCTCTCACTGTTGTGGCCTCTCCCGTTGCGGAGCACAGGCTCCGGATGCGCAGGCCCAGCGGCCATGGCTCACGGGCCCAGCCGCTCCGCGGCATATGGGATCCTCCCAGACCGGGGCACGAACCCGTATCCCCTGCATCGGCAGGCGGACTCTCAACCACTGCGCCACCAGGGAGGCCCCAAAATTTTTTGAACCATATTTATCTTTAGTGGGATACTTAAGGTGTACCCAAGTTGAGGTTCTTGTAAGCAGTGCAGCCCTAAATATGGGGTGGCTCTGTCGTACTGATTTTCAGATTTCCAAATGTATATTCCCTAGACTGGAAGTGCCCTTGGCTCTGTAGCTCTGTAGTTTACTTGTTTTAGGGAACACAATGCACTCCTCCAGAGAGGCAGTTGGCAATTTACATCCCGCCCATCAGCAAAACAAGGCTCCCTGTTCTCCAGGGCCTGTCTTGCCTTTCTGATTTTTAGACATTTTGCGGATGTCCCTTTTGTCCGGTGGGAAGTGAAACTACTTTGTAGTGCAGATTTGCATTGCCCACTTGCTTGCTTGACCAAAAAGGGCGTATGTGTTTTCTCCTGAATATACTAAGGAGAAAACGCATACACACTTTTTGGCCAAGTGCATCATTGTCGAGATTGTGCCCCTCTTCCTGTGCTTTAAAGGCGATTCCAACATATCTCTTGAAATCTGTTTCATGCTATTCTGCCTCACTTACAAGTCCGCGTGTTTGCCTTCCCTCAACAGATTTTTGGATGATAGTTGTCCTTTATTACTATGCCAGGTTGTGAATTGCTCTGCCCTATAGCTCCATTTTTTAACTCGTTTTTTGTGAGCTGAACTTAAGTCCCATATTTTCGATTAGGACCTATACCTGTTGCCGGTGGGTGGCTGAGACTATGGTCAATTCTTCTTCCTCCCGGGAAATAAGAGTGACATATGCCCGTCCAAATGCATAACAGCTACTCTCTCATTGGTTCTCCCTCCTCCCATTCATCGTCTGTGAAATGGGTAACCTGTGCGAAACAGGAGGTTAAAGTGCTGTCTCTCCAGGTTGGGAGATTGATAGTAAAGCAGTTGGAAAGTCAAAGCGGAGCACCAGGAGAGGGACTTTTCGTTGAGATTTAGAGACCTTTCGTATTCACAGTGTGTCCATTCTCTAGGTTTCCCGTACATGTTATAGCTGTAGTAATATTCCCTTCAACCTGGAGAGTTGGGACCCATGGAATGGGTGCCTTGCATTATTGCTTTAAAGCGTCTGCATTTGCTCACCCAATCTCACCAATCCTCTCAGTCTCATGTGTCCAGCCTTATGCCACATCCAGCTGTCGTTGTAGATAGGGTCATTCCAGGTTTCATCAGAGACCCTGAAGGAATTGTACAGAATTTCCCTGTTTTTTTGTTTTGTTTTTGAAATTCCTTTTTATAGTGGGTTTGAGCTTATTTTCGCTGCCATGATTATGCCTGTCTAGAAACACTTGATTCTCTTATGGAGACATATCAATACATAGGTTTTAAGATTCTTACTACACAGATATATTCCTCTGTGGGAAATATGGGGTTTTGAGTCCCTTTCACTGCGGATGGTGTAGGTCTTCTCTATTCCATAGTTGGTTTTTGGAACGGTACCTGTGCTTATATCAAACTCTGGTTTTATGCATCACCCCACCTCTCCTTCCCCCTTAAGCAGGCATAAGAGTGTTTTCTAAATGTGAGACTCTGTTCTCTTTCCTAACTCAGTTCATGTGTAGCCATGTTTACAGGATCTTCATAAGTGATATCTTATGAAAAGTTTCTTTTTCTGTTTGACTTATTTTACTTAGAATCATCGTACCTGAATCCACTCATTTTGCTGCTACTGGTCTTATGACATTGATTTCATGGCTGATGGATATTCCATCATACGTAAGTACCACAATTTTTTGAACCATTTTTATATTTCCTGGAATATTTAAGGTGTACCGAAGTTGAGGTTCTTGTAAGCAGTGCAGCCCTCAATTTTGGGGTGGCTCTGTCATATTGATTTTCAGTTTTCCCAAGGTATATTCCCTAGACTGGAAGTGTCCTTGGCTCAGTAGCTCTGTTGTTTACTTGTTTTAGGGAACACCATGCAAACCTCCAGAGAGGCAGATGGCAATTTACATTCCGGCCAACAGCATAACAAGGCTCCCTGTTCTCCAGTGCCTGTCTTGCCTTTCTGGTTTTTACCCATTTTGTGGATGTCCCTTTTGACCAGTGGGAAGTGATACATCTTTGTAGTGCAGACTTGCATTGCCCACTTGCTTGCTTGGCCAAAAGTGCCGTATGCGTTTTCTCCTGAATATATTCAGGACAAAACGCATATGCCTTTTTTGGCCAAGATCATCATTGTCGAAGATGTGCCCCTCTTCCTGTGCTTTAAAGGCGATTCCAACGTACCTCTTGAAATCTGTTTCCTGCTATTCTGCCTCGCTTTCAAGTCCGCCTCGTTGGCTTCCCTCAACAGACTTTTGGACGATAGTTGTCCTTTATTACTCTGCCAGTTTGTGAATTGCTGTGCCCCTGAGCTCCATTTTTTAACTCGTTTTTTGTGAGCTGAACGCAAGTCCAATATTTTTGTTCAGGACCTATACTAGTTTTGGGTGGGTGGCTGAGACTTTGGTTAATTCTTCTTCGTCCCGGGAAATAAGAGGGACATGTGCCCGTCCAAATGCCTAACAGCTACTCTCTCATTGTTTCTCCCTCTTCCCTTGCATCCTTTGCCAAATTGGCAACCTGTGCGAACCAGGAGGTTAAACGTGCTGTCTCTCCAAGTTGGGAGATTGATAGTAAAGCAGTTGAAAAGTCAAACTGGAGCACAAGGAGAGGGACTATTCGATGAGATTTAGAAACGTTTCCTATTCACAGTGTGTCCATTCTCTAGGTTTCCCGTACATGTTACAGCTATAGTAATATTCCCTTCAACCTGGAGAGTTGGGATCCATGGGATGGGTGCCATGCATTATTGCTTTAAAGGTCTGCGTTTGCTCACCCAATCTCACCAATCCTCTCAGTCTCATGTGTCCAGCCTTATGCCACATCCAGCTGTCGTTGTAGATAGGGTCATTCCAGGTTTCATCAGAGACCCTGAAGGAATTTTAAAGAATTTCCCTGTTTTTTTGTTTTGTTTTTGAAATTCTTTTTATTGTTGGTTTGAGCTGATTCTCACTGCCATGTTTATGCCAGTCTAGACACACTTGATTCTCTTATGGACACATATCAATAAATAGGTTTTAAGATTCTTACTAGTCAGATATATTCCTCTGCGGGAAATATGGGGTTTTGAGTCCCTTTCACTGAGGAAGGTGTAGGTCTTGTCTATTCCATAGATGGTTTTTGGAACAGTACCTGTGCTTATATCAAACTCTGGTTTTATGCATTACCCCACCTCTCCTTCCCCCTTAAGCAGACATAAGAGTGTTTTCTAAATGTGAGTCTCTGTTCTCTTTCCTAACTCAGTTCATGTGTAGCCATGTTTACAGGATCTTCATAAGTGATATCTTATGATAAGTTTCTTTTTCAGTGTGACTAATTTCAGTTAGAATCATCGTACCTGAATCCACTCATTTTGCTGCTACTGGTCTTATGACATTGTTTTCATGGCTGAGGGATATTCCATCGTACATAAGTACCACAATTTTTTGAACCATTTTTATATTTCCTGGAATATTTAAGGTGTACCGAAGTTGAGGTTCTTGTAAGCAGTGCAGCCCTCAATTTTTGGGTGGCTCTGTCTAATTGATTTTCAGTTTTCCCAAGGTATATTCCCTAGACTGGAAGTGCCCTTGGCTCTGTAGCTCTGTTGTTTACTTCTTTTATGGAACACAATGCACTCTTCCACAGAGGCAGTTGTCAATTTACATCCCGCCCATCAGCATAACAAGGCACCCTTTTCTCCGGGGCCTGTCTTGAATTTCTTGTTTTTACCATTTTTGTGGATGTTCCTGTGGACCGGTGGGAAGTGATACTTCTTTGTAGTGCAGACTTGCATGCCCGCTTGCTTGCTTGGCCAAAAAAGGTGTATGCGTTTTCTCCTGAATATACTCAGGAGAAAATGCATAAGCCCTTTTTGGCCAAGTGCATCATTGTCGAAGTTGTGCCCCCCTTCCTGTGCTTTAAATGTGATTCCAACAGACCTCTTGAAATCTGTTTCCGGCTATTCTGCCTCGATGTCAAGTCCACCTCGTTGACTTCCCTCAATAGATTTTTGGACGATAGTTGCCCTTTATTACTCGGCCACTTTGTGTATTGCTGTGCCCCTGAGTGCCGTTTTTTAACTCGTTTTTTCTGAGCTGTACGCAATCCAATAATTTGGTTCAGGACCTATACTGGTTCCCGGTGGGTGGCTGAGACTTTGGTCAATTCTTCTTCCTCCAGGGAAATAAGTGTGACATATGCCCATCCAAATGCCTTACAGCTACTCTCTCATTGGTTGTCCCACTTCCCATTCATCCTCTGCTAAATTGGCAACCTGTGCGAAACAGGAGGTTAAAGGTGCTGTCTGTCCAGGTTGGGAGATTGATAGTAAAGCAGTTGGAAAGTCATACCGGAGCACCAGGAGAGGGACTATTTGTTGAGTTTTAGAGACCTTTCGTATTCACAGTGTGTCCATTCTCTAGGTTTCCCGTACATGTTATAGCTGTAGTAATATTCCCTTCAACCTGCAGAGTTGGGACCCATGGAATGTGTGCCATTCATTATTGCTTTAAAG
Source organism: Mesoplodon mirus (assembly GCF_964341445.2). Taxonomy (NCBI): domain Eukaryota; kingdom Metazoa; phylum Chordata; class Mammalia; order Artiodactyla; family Ziphiidae; genus Mesoplodon; species Mesoplodon mirus. Next base: position 1,665,586 of record NW_028295734.1, read on the forward strand.
GGTCTGCATTTGCTCACCCAATCTCACCAATCCTCTCAGTCCCATGTGTCCAGCCTTATGCCACATCCAGCTGTCGTTGTAGATAGGGTCATTCCAGGTTTCATCAGAGACCCTGAAGGAATTTTAAAGAATTTCCCTTTTTTTATTTTTGAAATTCCTTTTTATATTTGGTTTGAGCTGATTCTCGCTGCCATGTTTATGCCAGTCTAGACACACTTGATTCCTTAAAGAGACATATCAATCCATAGGTTTTAAGATTCTTACTAGTCAGATATATTCCTCTGTGGGAAATATGGGTTTTTGAGTCCCTTTCATTGAGGAAGGTGTAGGTCTTGTCTATTCCATAGTTGGTTTTTGGAACGGTACCTGTGCTTATATCAACCTCTGGTTTTATGCATCACCCCACCTCTCCTTCCCCCTTAAGCAGGCATAAGAGTGTTTTCTAAATGTGAGACTCTCTTCTCTTTCCTAACTCAGTTCATGTGTAGCCATGTTTACAGGATCTTCATAAGTGATATCTTATGATAAGTTTCTTTTTCTGTGTGACTTATTTTACTTAGAATCATCGTACCTGAATCCACTCATTTTGCTGCTACTGGTCTTATGACATTGATTTCATGGCTGAGGGATATTCCATCGTACGTAAGTTCCACAATTTCTTAAACCCTTTTTGTCTTTCCTGGGATATTTAAGGTGGACACAAGTTGAGGCTCTTTTAAGCAGTGCAAACCTAAATTTTGGGGTGGCTCTGGCTTATTGATTTTCAATTTTCCCAAGGTATATTCCTTAGCCTGAAAGTGCCCTTGGCTCTGTAGCTCTGTTGTTTATTTTTTTAGGGAACACAATGCACTCCTCCAGAGAGGCAGTTGGCAACTTTCGTCCCGAACATCATCATAAAAAGGCTCCCAGTTTTCCAGCGCCTGTCTTGCCTTTCTGGTTTTTACACATTTTGCGGACGTCCCTTTTGACCGGTGGGAAGTGATGCTTCTTTGTAGTGCAGATTCACATTGCCCATTTGATTGCCTGGCCAAAAAGGTTCTATGTGTTTTCTCCTGAATATATTCAGGAGAAAACTCATACGGCCTTTTTGGCCAAGTGTATCATTGTCAAAGTTGTGCCCCTATTCCTGTGCTTTAAAGGCACTTCCAACGTACCTCTTGAAATCTGTTTCCGCCTATTCTGCCTCGCTTTCAAATCCGCCTCGTTGCCTTCCCTCAACTGATTTTTGCACGATAGCGGTCCTTTACTCCTCTGCCAGTTTGTGAATTGCTGTGCCCCTGAGCTCCATTTTTCAACTCGTTTTTTGTGAGCTGAATGCAAGTCCAAAATTTTGGTTCAGGAACTATACTGCTTCCCGGCGGGTGGCTGAGACTTTGGTTAATTCTTCTTCCTGCCGTGAAATTAGTGTCACATGTGCCCCTCCAAATACCTAACAGCTACTCTCTCATTGGTTCTTCCTCTTCCCTTTCATCCTCTGCCGAATTGTCAACCTGTGCAAACCAGGAGGTTAAAGGGGCTGTCTCTCCAAGTTGGGAGATTGATATTAAAGGCATTGGAAAGTGAAACCGGAGCACCAGGATAGGGACTATTCGTTGAGTTTTAGAAACCTTTCATATTCACAGTGGGTCCATTCTCTTGGTTACCCGTACATATTATAGCTCTAGTAATATTCCCCTCAACCTGGAGAGAAGGGACCCATCGAATGGCTGCCACACATTATTGCTTTAAGGTTCTGCATTTGCTCACCCAATCTCACCAATCCTCTCTGTCCCATGTGTCCAGCCATAGGCCACATCCTGCTGTCATTGTAGATAGAGTCATACCAGGTTTCATCAGAGACCCTGAAGGAATTGTAAAGAATTTCCCTGTTTTTTTGGTTTGAATTTGAAATTCCTTTCTATAGTGGGTTTGAGCTGATTCTCACTGCCATGTTTATGCCAGTCTAGACATACTTGATTCCCTTACGGAGATATATCAATACATAGGTTTTAAGATTCTTATTAGTAAGATATATTCCTCTGCAGGGAATATGGGTTGTTGTGTCCCTTTCCCTGAGGAAGGTGTAGGTCTTGTCTATTCCTTATTAGGTTTTTGGAAAGGTACCTGTACTAATTCAAACTCTGGTTTTATGCATCACCCCACCTCTCAATCCCCCTTAAGCAGGCATAAGAATGTTTTCTTTTTTTTTTTTTTTTTTAACTTATTTTATTTTTTTGCTTTATAACAAATTTAATCAGTTATACATATACATATGTTTCCATATCCCCTCCCTTTTGCGTCTCCCTCCCACCCACCCTATCCCACCCCTCCAGGCGGTCACAAAGTACCAAGCTGATCTCCCTGTGCTATGCGGCTGCTTCCCACTAGCTATCTACCTCACGTTTGGTAGTGTATATATGTCCATGCTGCTCTTTCACTTTGTCACAGCTTACCCTTCCCCCTCCCCATATCCTCAAGTCCATTCTCTAGTAGGTCTGTGTCTTTATTCCTGTCTTACCCCTATGTTCTTCATGACATTTTTTTTTCTTAAATTCCATATATATGTGTTAGCATACAGTATTTGTCTTTCTCTTTCTGACTTACTTCACTCTGTATGACAGACTCTAGGTCTATCCACCTCATTACAAATAGCTCAATTTCATTTCTTTTTATGGCTGAGTAATATTCCATTGTATATATGTGCCACATCTTCTTTATCCATTCATCCGATGATGGACACTTAGGTTGTTTCCATCTCCGGGCTATTGTAAATAGGGCTGCTATGAACATTTTGGTACATGTCTCTTTTTGAATTATGGTTTTCTCAGGGTATATGCCCAGTAGTGGGATTGCTGGGTCATATGGTAGTTCTATTTGTAGTTTTTTAAGGAACCTCCATACCGTTCTCCATAGCGGCTGTACCAATTCACATTCCCACCAGCAGTGCAAGAGTGTTCCCTTTTTTCCACACCCTCTCCAGCATTTATTGTTTCTAGATTTTTTGATGATGGCCATTCTGACTGGTGTGAGATGATATCTCATTGTAGTTTTGATTTGCATTTCTCTAATGAGTAAAGATGTTGAGCATCCTTTCATGTGTTTGTTGGCAGTCTGTATATCTTCTGTGGAGAAATGTCTATTTAGGTCTTCTGCCCATTTTTGGATTGGGTTGTTTGTTTTTTTGTTATTGAGCTGCATGAGCTGCTTATAAATTTTGGAGATTAATCCTTTGTCAGTTGCTTCATTTGCAAATATTTTCTCCCATTCTGAGGGTTGTCTTTTGGTCTTGTTTATGGTTTCCTTTGCTGTGCAAAAGCTTTTAAGTTTCATTAGGTCCCATGTGTTTATTTTTGTCTTTATTTCCATTTCTCTAGGAGGTGGGTCAAAAAGGATCTTGCTGTGATTTATGTCATAGAGTGTTCTGCCTATGTTTTCCTCTAAGAGTTTGATAGTGTCTGGCCTTACATTTAGGTCTTTAATCCATTTTGAGCTTATTTTTGTGTATGGTGTTAGGGAGTGATCTAATCTCATACTTTTACATGTCCCTATCCAGTTTTCCCAGCACCACTTATTGAAGAGACTGTCCTTTCTCCACTGTACATTCCTGCCTCCTTTATCAAAGATAAGGTGACCATATGTCCGTGGGTTTAACTCTGGGCTTTCTATCCTGTTCCATTGATCTATCTTTCTGTTTTTGTGCCAGTACCATACTGTCTTGATTACTGTAGCTTTGTAGTATAGTCTGAAGTCAGGGAGCCTGATTCCTCCAGCTCCATTTTTCGTTCTCAAGATTGCTTTGGCTATTCGGGGTCTTTTGTGTTTCCATACAAATTGTGAAATTTTTTGTTCTAGTTCTGTGAAAAATGCCACTGGTAGTTTGATAGGGATTGCATTGAACCTGTAGATTGCTTTGGGTAGTAGAGTCATTTTCACAATGTTGATTCTTCCAATCCAAGAACATGGTACATCTCTCCATCTATTTGTATCATCTTTAATTTCTTTCATCAGTGTCTTATAATTTTCTGCATACAGGTCTTTTGTCTCCTTAGGTAGGTTTATTCCTAGATATTTTATTCTTTTTGTTGCAATGGTAAATGGGAGTGTTTCCTTGATTTCACTTTCAGATTTTTCATCATCAGTATATAGGAATGCCAGAGATTTCTGTGCATTAATTTTGTATCCTGCAACTTTACCAAATTCATTGATTAACTCTAGTAGTTTTCTGGTAGCATCTTTAGGATTCTCTATGTATAGTATCATGTCATCTGCAAACAGTGACAGCTTTACTTCTTCTTTTCCAATTTGGATTCCTTTTATTTCCTTTTCTTCTCTGATTGCTGTGGCTAAAACTTCCAAAACTAGGTTGAATAAGAGTGGTGAGAGTGGGCAACCTTGTCTTGTTCCTGATCTTAGTGGAAATGGTTTCAGTTTTTCACCATTGAGGACGATGCTGGCTGTGGGTTTGTCATATATGGCCTTTATTATGTTGAGGTAAGTTCCCTCTATGCCTACTTTCTGCAGGGTTTTTATCATAAATGGGTGTTGAATTTTGTCGAAAGCTTTCTCTGCATCTATTGAGATGATCATATGGTTTTTCTCCTTCAATTTGTTAATATGGTGTATCACGTTGATTGATTTGCGTATATTGAAGAATCCTTGCATTCCTGGAATAAACCCCACTTGATCATGGTGTATGATCCTTTTAATGTGCTGTTGGATTCTGTTTGCTAGTATTTTGTTGAGGATTTTTGCATCTATGTTCATCAGTGATATTGGCCTGTAGTTTTCTTGCTTTGTGACATCCTTGCCTGGTTTTGGTATCAAGGTGATGGTGGCCTCGTAGAATGAGTTTGGGAGTGTTCCTCCCTCTGCTATATTTTGGAAGAGTTTCAGAAGGATAGGTGTTAGCTCTTCTCTAAATGCTTGATAGAATTCGCCTGTGAAGCCATCTGGTCCTGGGCTTTTGTTTGTTGGAAGATTTTTTATCACAGTTTCAATTTCAGTGCTTGTGATTGGTCTGTTCATATTTTCTATTTCTTCCTGATTCAGTCTCGGCAGGTTGTGCATTTCTAAGAATTTGTCCATTTCTTCCAGGTTGTCCATTTTATTGGCATAGAGTTGCTTATAGTAATCTCTCATGATCTTTTGTATTTCTGTAGTGTCAGTTGTTACTTCTCCTTTTTCATTTCTAATTCTATTGATTTGAGTCTTCTCCCTTTTTTTCTTGATGAGTCTGGCTAATGGTTTATCAATTTTGTTTATCTTCTCAAAGAACCAGCTTTTAGTTTTATTGATCTTTGCTATCGTTTCCTTCATTTCTTTTTCATTTATTTCTGATCTGATTTTTATGATTTCTTTCCTTCTGCTAACTTTGGGATGTTTTTGTTCTTCTTTCTCTAATTGCTTTAGGTGCAAGGTTAGGTTGTTTATTCGAGATGTTTCCTGTTTCTTAAGGTGGGATTGTATTGCTATAAACTTCCCTCTTAGAACTGCTTTTGCTGCATCCCATAGGTTTTGGGTCGTCGTGTCTCCATTGTCATTTGTTTCTAGGTATTTTTTAATTTCCTCTTTGATTTCTTCAGTGATCACTTCGTTATTAAGTAGTGTATTGTTTAGCCTCCATGTGTTTGTATTTTTTACAGCTCTTTTCCTGTAATTGATATCTAGTCTCATAGCATTGTGGTCGGAAAAGATACTTGATACAATTTCAATTTTCTTAAATTTACCAAGGCTTGATTTGTGACCCAAGATATGATCTATCCTGGAGAATGTTCCATGAGCACTTGAGAAAAATGTGTATTCTGTTGTTTTTGGATGGAATGTCCTATAAATATCAATTAAGTCCATCTTGTTTAATGTATCATTTAAAGCTTGTGTTTCCTTATTTATTTTCATTTTGGATGATCTGTCCATTGGTGAAAGTGGGGTGTTAAAGTCCCCTACTATGATTGTGTTACTGTCGATTTCTCCTTTTATGGCTGTTAGTATTTGCCTTATGTATTGAGGTGCTCCTATGTTGGGTGCATAAATATTTACAATTGTTATATCTTCTTCTTGGATCGATCCCTTGATCATTATGTAGTGTCCTTCTTTGTCTCTTCTAGTAGTCCTTATTTTAAAGTCTATTTTGTCTGATATGAGAATTGCTACTCCAGCTTTCTTTTGGTTTCCATTTGCATGGAATATCTTTTTCCATCCCCTTACTTTCAGTCTGTATGTGTCTCTAGGTCTGAAGTGGGTCTCTTGTAGACAGCATATAGATGGGTCTTGTTTTTGTATCCATTCAGCCACTCTGTGTCTTTTGGTGGGAGCATTTAGTCCATTTACATTTAAGGTAATTATCGATATGTATGTTCCTATTCCCATTTTCTTAATTGTTTTGGGTTCATTATTGTAGGTCTTTTACTTCTGTTGTGTTTCTTGCCTAGAGAAGTTCCTTTAGCATTTGTTGTAGAGCTGGTTTGGTGGTGCTGAACTCTCTCAGCTTTTGCTTGTCTGTAAACGTTTTAATTTCTCCATCAAATCTGAATGAGATCCTTGCTGGGTAGAGTAATCTTGGTTGCAGGTTTTTCTCCTTCATCACTTTAAGTATGTCCTGCCACTCCCTTCTGGCTTGTAGAGTTTCTGCTGAGAGATCAGCTGTTATCCTGATGGGGATTCCCTTGTGTGTTATTTGTTGTTTTTGCCTTGCTGCTTTTAATATGATTTCTTTGTGTTTAATTTTTGACAGTTTGATTAATATGTGTCTTGGCGTATTTCTCCTTGGATTTATTCTGTATGGGACTCTCTGTGCCTCCTGGACTTGATTAACTATTTCTTTTCCCATATTAGGGAAGTTTTCAACTATAATCTCTTCAAATATTTTCTCAGTCCCTTTCTTTTTCTCTTCTTCTTCTGGAACCCCTATAATTCGAATGTTGGTGCGTTTAATGTTGTCCCAGAGGTCTCTGAGACTGTCCTCTGTTCTTTTCATTCTTTTTTCTTTATTTTGCTCTGCAGCAGTTATTTCCACTATTTTATCTTCCACCTCACTTATCCGTTCTTCTGCCTCAGTTATTCTGCTATTGATCCCATCTAGAGTATTTTTTATTTCATGTATTGTGTTTTTAATCGATGTTTGATTCATCTTTAGTTCTTCTAGGTCCTTGTTAACTGTTTCTTGCATTTTGTCTATTCTATTTCCAAGATTTTGGATCTGGGAAATAGAATCTTGGATCATCTTTACCATCATTATTCTGAATTCTTTTTCAGGTAGACTGCCTATTACCTCTTCATTTGTTAGGTCTGGTGGGTTTTTATCTTGCTCCTTCTCCTGCTGTGTGTTTTTCTGTCTTCTCATTTTGCTTATGTTACTGTGTTTGGGGTCTCCTTTTTGCAGGCTGCAGGTTCGTAGTTCCTGTTGTTTTTGGTGTCTGTCCCCAGTGGCTAAGGTTGGTTTAGTGGGTTGTGTAGGCTTCCTGGTGGAGGGGATTAGTGCCTGTGTTCTGGTGGGTGAGGCTGGATCTTGTCTTTCTGGTGGGCAGGTCCACGTCTGGTGGTGTGTTTTGGGGTGTCTGTGGACTTTTTATGATTTTAGGCCACCTCTCTGCTAATGGGTGGCGTTGTGTTCCTGTCTTGCTAGTTGTTTGGCTCAGGGTGTCCAGCACTGTAGCCTGCTGGTCGTTGAGTGAAGCTGGGTGCTGGTGTTGAGATGGAGATCTCTGGAAGATTTTCGCCGTTTGATATTATGTGGAGCTGGGAGGTCTCTTGTGGACCAGTGTCCTGAAGTTGGCTCTCCCACCTCAGAGGCACAGCACTGACTCCGGGCTCCTCAATTTGGGATGATGTGTTGTCTATTCATGTATTCCGCAGATGCAGGGTACATCAAGTTGATTGTGGAGCTTTAATCCGCTGCTTCTGAGGCTGCTGGGAGAGGTTTCCCTTTCTCTTCTTTGTTCTCACAGCTCCTGGGTCTCAGCTTTGGATTTGGCCCCGCCTCTGCGTGTAGGTCGCCGGAGGGCGTCTGTTCTTCGCTCAGATAGGACAGGGTTAAAGGAGCAGCCTCTTCGGGGACTCTGGCTCACTCAGGCCGGGCGGGAGGGAGGGGCATGGAGTGCGGGGCAAGCCTGCAGCGGCAGAGGTCGGCGTGACGTTGCACCAGCCCGAGGCGCGCCGTGCGTTCTCCCAGGGAAGCCGCCCCTGGATCCCGGGACCCCGGCAGTGGCGGGCTGCACAGGCTCCCGGAAGGGCGGTGTGGGCAGTGACCTGCGCTCGCACACAGGCTTCTTGGCGGCGGCAGCAGCAGCCCCAGCGTCCCACGCCTGTCACTGGGCTCCGCGCTTTCAGTCGCGACTCGCGCCCGTCCGTGGAGCCCCTTTAAGCAGCGCTCTTAATCCCCTCTCCTAGCGCACCAGGAAACCAAGAGGGGAGAAAAAGTCTCTTGCCTCTTCGGCAGCTCCAGAGTTTTCCCGGACTCCCTCCCGGCTAGCTGTGGCACATTAGCCCCCTTCAGGCTGAGTTCTCGCCGCCAGCCCCAGTCCTCTCCCTGTGCTCTGACCGAAGCCCGAGCCTCAGCTTCCAGCGCTGCGTGCCCCGGCGGGCGAGCAGACAAGCCTTTCGGGCTGGTGAGTGCCGCTCGGCACCGATCCTCTGTGTGCGGATCTCTCCGCTTTGCCCTACCCAGGTATGTGGGGAGTTTCTTGCCTTTTGGGAGGTCTGGGGTCTTCTGCCAGCGTTCAGTAGGTGTTCTGTAGGAGTTGTTCCACGTGTAGCTGTATTTCTGGTGTATCCGTGGGGAGGAAGGTGATCTCCGCGTCTTACTCTTCCGCCATCTTACCCGGAAGTCAAGAATGTTTTCTAAATGTGAGTCTCTCTTCTCTTTCCTAACACAGTTCATGTGTAGCCATGTTTACAGGATCTTCATAAGTGATATCTTATGGTAATTTTCTTTTTCTGTGTGACTTATTTCACTTAGAATCATCGTACCTGAATCCACTCATTTTGCTGCTACTGGCCTTATGACATTGATTACATGGCTGAGGGATATTCCTTGTACATAAGTACCACAATTTCTTGAACCATTTTTGTCTTTCCTGGGATATTTAAGGCGTACCCAAGTTGAGGTTCTTGAAAGAAGTGAAACCCTAAATTTTGGGGTGGCTCTGTCTTATTGATTTTCAGTTTTCCCAATGTATATTTCCTAGACTGGACGTGCCCTTGGCTCTGTAGCTCTGTTGTTTATTTGTTTTACGGCACACAGTGCACTCCTCCAGAGAGGCAGTTGGCAACTTAATCCCGCCAATCAGCATAACAAGGCTCCCAGTTCTCCAGGGGCTGTCTTGCCTTTCTGGTTTTTACACATTTTGCGGATATCCCTTTTGACTGGTTAGAGGTGATAATTCTTTGTAGTGCAGATTTGCATTGTCTGCTTGCTGGATGGCCAAAAATGGCGTATTTGTTTTCTCCTGAATATATCAGGAGAAAAGGCATACGCCCTTTTTGGCCAAGTGCATCATTGTCGAAGTTGTGCCCCTCTTCCTGTGCTTTAAAGGCGATTGCAACATACCTCTCGAAATCTGTTTCCTGCTATTCTGCCTCGCTTTCAAGTCCGCCTCGTTGCCTTCCATTAAACAAATATTTGGACGATAGTTGTCCTGTATTTCTCTGCCAGTTTGTGAATTGCTGTGCCCATGAGCTCCATTTTTCAACTCGTTTTCTTGTGAGCTGAATGCAAGTCCAAACTTTGGATCAGGACCTATACTGGTGTGTGGTGGGTGGCTGAGACTTTGGTTAATTTTTCTTCCGGCTGGGAAATTAGAGGGACATATTCCCATCCAAATGCCTAACAGCTACTCTCTTATTGGTTCTCCCTCTTCCCTTTCATCCTCTTCCAAATTGGCAACTTGTGAGAACCAGGAGGTTAAAGGGGCTGTCTCTCCAAGTTGGGAGATTGACAGTAAAGCAAATGGAAAGTCAAACCGGAGCACCAGGAGAGGGACTATTAGTTGAGTTTTAGAGACCTTTCGTATTCACAGTGTGTCCATTCTCTAGGTTTCCAGTACATGTTATAGCTGTAGTAATATTCCCTTCAAGCTGGAGAGTTGGGACCCATGGAATGGGTGCCACTCATTATTGCTTTCAAGGGTCTGCATTTGCTCACCCAATCTCACCAATCCTCTCAGTCCCAAGTGTCCAGCCTTATGCCACATCCAGCTGTCATTGTAGATAGGGTCATTCCAGGTTTCATTAGAGACCCTGAAGGAATTGTAAGAAATTTCCCTGTGTTTTTGTTTTGTTTTTGAAATTCCTTTTTATAGTGGGTTTGAGCTGATTCTCACTGTCACATTTATGCCAGTCTAGACACACTTGATTCCCTTATGGAGACATATCAATACATAGGTTTTAAGATTCATACTAGTAAGTTATATTACTCTGTCTTGAATATGAGGTGTTGAGTCCCTTTCACTGAGGAATGTGTAGGTCTTGTCTATTTCGTATTTGGTTTTTGGAACGGTACCTGTACTAATATCAAAATCTGATTTTATGCATCACCCCACCTCTCCTTCCCCCTTAAGCAGGCATAAGCATTTTTTTTAAATGTGAGTCTCTCTTCGCTTTCCTAACTCAGTTCATATGTAGCCAGGTTTACAGGATCTTCATAAGTGATATCTTATGATACGTTTCTTTTTCTGTGTGACTTATTTCACTTAGAATTATCGTACCTGAATCCACTCATTTTGCTGCTACTGGCCTTATGACATTGATTTCATGGCTGAGCGATATTCCATCATACGTAAGTACCACAATTTCTTGAACCATTTTTGTCTTTCCTGGGATATTTAAGGTGTACACAAGTTGAGGTTTTTGTAAGCAGTGCAGCCCTGAATTTTGGTGTGGATCTGTCTTATTTATTTTCAGTTTTCCCAAGGTATATTCCCTAGACTGGAAGTGCCCTTGGCTCTGTAGCTCTGTTGTTTACTTGTTTTAGGGAACACAATACACTCCTCCAGAGAGGCAGTGGGCAGTTTGCATCCTGCCCATCAGCATAACAAGGCTCCCTGTTCTCCAGGGCCTGTCTTGCCTTTCTGTTTTTTACACATTTTGTGGATGTCCCTTTTGACCGGTGGGAAGTGATACTTCTTTGTAGTGCAGATTTGCATTGCCCGCTTGCTTGCTTGTCCAAAATGGGCATATGCGTTTTCTCCTGAATATATTCACGTGAAAACCCATATGCCCTTTATGGCCATTTCCATAATTTTCGAAGTTGTAATGCTTTTCCTGTGTTTAAAGGCGATTCCAATGTACCTCTTGAAATCTGTTTCATGCCATTCTGCCTCATTTTCCATTCCGCCTCGTGGTTTTCCCTCAACAGATTTTTCGAAGAGAGTAGTCCTTTATAACTCTGCAGGTTAGTGAATTGCTGTGGCCCTGAGCTCCATTTTTCAACTCGCGTTTTTGTGAGCTGACCGCAAATCAACAGTTTTGCTTCTGGACTTATACTGGTTCTGGGGGGCAGGCTGAGACTTTGGTTAATTCCTCTTTGTGATGGGAAATTAGAGAGTCATGTGGCCATCCAAATGCCTACAGCTACTCTCTCATTGGTTCTCTCTCTTCCCTTATATCCTCTGCACAATTTGGCAACTGTGCGAACCAGGAGGTTATAGGGTCTGACTTTCCATGTTGGGAGATTGATAGTCAAGCAGTTGGAATGTCAAACTGGAGCACAAGGAGAGAAAAAAGTAGTAGAGTTTTAGAAACCTTTCACCATCAGATGATTTCCATTCTCTAGGTTCCCATACATGTTATAACTGTAGTGATATTCCCTTCTACCTGGAGAGATGGGAACCATGGAATGGGTGGCAGGCATTATTGCTTTAAACGGTCTGCATTTTTTCACCCAATCTCACCAATCCTCTCAGTCCCAAGTGACCAGCCTTATGCCACATCCAGCTGTCATTGTAGATACGGTCATTCCAGGTTTCATCAGAACCCCTGAAGGTATTCTGTAAGAATTTTACTGTTTTTATGTTTTGTTTTGAAATTCATTTTTATAGTGGGTTTGAGCTGATTCTCACTGCCATGTTTATGTCGTTCTAGACACACTTGGTTCCCTTATGGAGACATACCAATACATAGGTTTTTAAATTCTTACTAGTCAGATATATTTCTCTGCGGGGAATAGGGTTGGTGAGTTCCGTTCACTGAGGAAGGAGTAGGGCTTGTCTCTTCTGTTTTTGGATTATGGAACGGTACCTGTGCTAATATCAATCTTATGTTTTGTGCATCTCGCCACCTCTCTTTCCCCTTAATCAAGCGTTAGAAAGTTTTCTAAATCTGATACTCTGTTCTCTTCCATAAATCAGTTCATATGTAGCCATGTTTACATTCTCTTCAAAAGTGATATCTTATGTCACAATGCACCATGGCCGTTCTCATAATAATGCTCCATGACCCCTGTCATCACAATGCACCATGGCCTGTTTATTAAAATGCTCCATGATCCTTGTCATCAAAATTCTCCACGTCCTTTTCATCACAATGCTACATGACATTACTCATCAAAATGTTACATGCTCTTGTCATCAAAATTCACCATCCACTTGACATTGCAATGTTCCATGCACTTGTCATCACAATGCTCCATGCTCATGTCATCACAAAGCTCCATGCACTTGTCATCACAATGCTCCATGACCCCTGCCATCACAATGCTCACTGACACCTGTCATCACAATGCTTCATGCCCCTTGTCATTACAGTGCTCCATGATGCTCGACATCACAATTACCCAAGGTCTGCTCATCACAATGCTCCATAGCCAATATCATCACAATTCTCCATAACCACTGTCATCACAACACTCCATGACACCTGACAACACAATGATTCGGGACTCTTGTCATCACAATGTTCCATTCCCTAGTCATCACAATGCTCCATGACACCTGTCATCACGATACTCCATGAATATTTTCAGCCCAATGTTCCATGCCCCTTGTCATCACAGTGATCCATGTCGTTGTCATCCCTATGCTCCATGACCACTGTTTCCACAATGCTCCGTGACGCTTGTCATCACAGTGCTCCATGACACCTGTCATCACAATGCTTCATGCCTTTGTCAGCAAAATGCTACATGACTTTGTCATTACAATGCTCTATTTGCTTGGCATCACAATCCTCCATGAAACATGGGATCACATTGCTACATACCCTTGTCATCACAATGCTCCATGCTCCTTGAAATCAAAATGATCCATGACCTCTGTCATCACAATGCTCCAAACTCTTGTGATCACAATGTTCTATAACATTTGTCATCACAACGCTCCATGATGCCTGTCATCACAATATTCCATGCCCTTTTCATCACAATGCTCCATGACCTTCTCATCACAATTCTCAATACACTTGTCATCACAATGTTCCCTGACACTTGTCGTCAGAATGCTCCTTGAACAACGTCACGAAAAGGCTCCATTCCTTTTTCATCACAATGCCCCATGCCGTTTTCATCACAATGCTCCATTCCATTTTCATCAAAATACTCCACAAGCTTGTCATCAGAATGCTCCATGACCCTTGTCATCACAATTCTCCATGCACTTGTCAGCACAATGCTCCCTGAACCTTGTCATCACAATGCTCCAAGCCATTGTCATCACAATGCTCCATTACCTTTGTCATCAGAATCCTCCATGACACTTGGCATCACAATGCTCCATGCCATTGTCATCAGAATGGGCCATTACATATGTCATCACAATGCTCCCTGACACCTGTCTTCACAATACTTCATGACCTACCTTGTCATCACAATGCTCCATGCCCTTGTTATCACAATGCTCCATGCCCACTCTCATCACAATTATCCCAGAAACATTTCAGAGCAATGTTCCATACCCTTCTCATCACAATGCTCCGGTACCTCTGTCATAACAATGCACCATGAACCCTGCCATCACAATGTAACACGGCCTATTCATCACAAGGTTCCATGACACCTGTCATCACAATGCTGAAGGCCGCTTAAATCACAATGCTCCATGCCCTTGTCATCAGAAAGCTCCATGACACATGTCATCAGAATGTTCCATGCCCTTCACATCACAATGCTCCATGCCCTTGTCATCACAATGCTCCAAGACCCCTGTAAATACAAAGATCCATGCCCCTTTTCATCTCAATGCTCCATGAACCCTGTCATCACAGTGCACCATGCCCATCATCATAATGCTTCAGGCTATTGTCATCACAATGAAATCAGTATTCTCCATGATCTCTGTCATCATAATGCTCCAAACCCTTGTGATCACAATGTTCCATAACACTTATCACCACAACACGCCATGATGCTCATCATCACAATTATCCATGGTCTTCTCATCACAATGGTCCATGATCTTTGTCATCACAATGCTCAATACACTTGTCATCACAATGCTCCCTGACACTTGTCGTCAGTATGCTCCTTGTACCCAGTCATGAAAAGGCTCCATGACTTTGTCATCACAATAATCCATGCCCTTGTCATCACCATGCTCCAAGACCCCTGTAATCAAAATGCTCCATGACACTTTTCATCAGAATGCTCCATGAGGTTTGTCATCACAAGTCTCCATGGTCTTCTAATCACAATGCTCCAGGACCTTGTCATCATCATGCTCCTTTCCCTTGTCATCACAATGCTCCATGCTCCTTGAAATCAAAATGATTCATGACCTCTGTCATCATAATGCTCAAATCCCATGTGATCAGCTTGTTCCATAACACTTTTCATCACAACGCTCCATGATGCCTGTCATCACAATACTCCATGCCCTTTTCATCACAATGCTCCATGACCTTTGTCATCACAATTCTCAATACACTTGTCATCACAACGCTCCCTGATACTTGTCGTCAGAATGCTCCTTGAAACCTATCACGAAAAGGCTCCTTGCCTTTTTCATCACAATGCCCCATGCCGTTTTCATCACAATGCTCCATGCCATTGTCATCAAAATACTCCACAAGCTTGTCATCAGAATGTTCCATGACCCTTGTCATCACAAATCTCCATGCACTTGTCAGCAAAATGCTCCCTGACCCTTGTCATCACAATGCTCGAAGCCATTGTCATCACAATGCTCAAGTATCTTTGACAGCAGAATCCAACATGACAATTGGCATCACAATTCTCCATGCCCTTGTCATAACAATGCCCCATTCCAAATGTCATCACAATAATCCATGAAACTAAAGAGACCACTGTTCCATCCCCTTGTCATCACAATGCTCCATGCTCTTGTTATCACAATGCTCCATAACCCCTGTCATCACAATGCTCCATGACTCCAGTCATCACAATGCTTCATGAACTTTGTCATCACAATTGTCCATGTCCTCGTCATCAACAGTCTCTGTGACCTTTTTAACCACAATGCTCCATGAAATTTTCATCACAATGCTCTTTGACCCTTGTCATGAAACTGCTCTATGCCTTTCTCAGCACAATGCTCCATGACACATGTCATCACAATGCACCATGCGCTTGTCATCACAATGCTCCACAAATTTGTCATCACAATACTCCATAAAACTTGTCATCACAATGCTCCATGCACTTCTCATCAAAATGCTCTCTCACCACTGATATCACAATGCTACATCACTATTTGTCACAATAATCCCTCACCAATGTCATCACAATGATTCATGGCATCTGTCATCACAATGCTACATGCACTTATCATCACAATGTTGGATGACCCCTGACATCAAAATGTTCCATAACACCTGTCATCAAACTGCTGCATGATCCTTTTCAGCAAAATGCTCCATGACCCCTGACATCATAATGTTCCATAACACCTGTCATCAAAATGTTCCATGACGGTTTTCATCAAATTGTTCCATGACACTGTCATCAAAATGCTCCCCGCCCTTCTCATCAAAATGCACCACACCTTTGTCATCAAAATGCTCCATGATTTGTCATCACAATGCTCCATGCCCTTGCCATCACAGTGCTCCATTACCCCAGTCATAACAATGCTCCATGACCCCTGCTATCACGATGTTGAATGGCCTTGTCATCACAAAGCTCCATGACCCTTCTCATCACAATGCTCCAAGAACCCTGTAATCACAATGCTCTATGCCCCTTTTCATCTCAATGATCCATGAACCCTGTCATCACAATGCACCAGGCCCATCATCATAATGCTTCATGCTATTGTCATCACAATGAAATCAAAATGCTCCATGAACTCTGTCATAACAATGCTCCAAACCCTTGTGATCACAATATTCCATATCACTTATCATCACAATGCCCCATGATGCTCGTCATCACAGTTATCCATGGTCTTCTCCTCAGAAAGCTCCATGACATTTGTCATCACAATGCTCAGTACACTTGTCATCAACATGTTCCCTGACACTTGTTGTCTGCATGCTCCTTGAATCCAGTCATGACTAGGCTCCATGCATTTTTCATCACAATGATCCATGCCCTTTTCATCACAATGCTCCAAGACCCTTGTAATCACAATGCTCCATGCCCTTGTCATCACAAAGCTCAATGACGCATGCCATCAGAATGCTCCTTGGCCTTCTCCTCACAATGCTCCATGCCCTAGTCATCACAATGTGCCAAGACCCCTCTAATCACAATGCTCAATGCCCATTTTCACCTGTATGCTCCAGTAGACTTGTCATCACAAGGCTCCATGTTTTTCTCATCACAATGCTCAAGGAACTTGTCATCACAATGTTTCCTGACCTTGTCATGAAAATTCTCAATGGCCATTGTCATCATAATGCTCCTAGCCCTAGTCATCACAATACTCCATTATATTTGTCATCACAATCCTCCACTACATTTGGCATCACAATACTCCCAGCCATTGTCATCGCAATGGACCATGACATATGTCATCACAATGCTCCCTGACACCTGTCTTCACAATACTCCATGACCTTCTCTTCACAATGATCCATGCCCTTGTCATCACAATGCACCATGTCCACTGTCATAACAATAAACTATGAATCTTGTCATCACAATGCTCCATGCCACTGTCATCACAATGCTCCATGCGCTTGTCATCACAATGCTCCATGACTTGTCATCACAATGCTCCAAGACCCCTGTAATCACAATGCTCCATGCCGCTTTTCATCAGAATACTCCATGAGAATTGTCATCATAAGAATCCATGGTCTTCTCATCACAATGCTGCAGGACCTTGTCATCACCATGCACCATTACCTTGTCATCACAATGCTCCATGACCCCTGTCATCACAATAATCCATGAATATTTTCAGCCCAATGCTCCACGACCTATTCATCACAATGCTCCATGGCCAATATCATCTCAATGCTCCATGACCAGTGTCATCACAACACTCCATGACACATGACGACACAATGATCCGGGACTCTTGTCATCAAAATGCTCCATTCCCTACTCATCACTATGCTCCATGACCCCTGTCATCACAACACTCCATGAAAATTTTCAACCCTGTGCTCCATGACATTTGTCATCACAATGATCCATGCACTTGTCATGCCAATGCTCCATGACCCCTGTATTCACAATGATCTGTGACGCTAGTCATCACAGTGCTCCATGACACATGTCATTACAATGCTCCATGCCTTTGTCAGCAAAATGCTACATGACCTTGTCATTACAATGCTCTATGCGCTTGTCATCACAATACTCCATTTCCATTGTCATCACAATCCTCCATGAAACTTGGGGTCACATTGCTTCATGCCCTTGTCATCACAATGCTCCATGCTCCTTGAAATCAAAATGATCCATGACCTCTGTCATCACAATGCTCCAAACTCTTGTGATCACAATGATCCATAACACTTGTCATCACAACGCTCCATGATGCCTGTCATCACAATACTCCATGCCCTTTTCATCAAAATGCTCCATGACTTTTCTCATCACAATTCTCAATACACTTGTCATCACAATGCTCCCTGACACTTGTCTTCAGAATGCTCCTTAAACCCTGTCACGAAAAGGCTCCATGCCTTTTTCATCACAACGCCCCATGCCTTTTTCATCACAATGTGCCATGCCATTGTCATCAAAATACTCCACAAGCTTGTCATCAGAATTCTCCATGACCCTTGTCATCACAATTCTCCATGCACTTGTCAGCACAATGCTCCCTGACTCTTGTCATCACTTTGCTCCAAGCCATTGTCATCACAATGCTCCATTACATTTGTCATCAGAATTCTCCATGACACTTGGCATCACAATGCTCCATGCCATTGTCATCACAATGGGCCATTACATATGTCATCACAATGCTCCCTGACACCTGTCTTCACAATACTGCATGACCTGGTCATCACAATGCTCCATGCCCTTGTCATCACAATGCACCATTCCAACTGTCATCACAATAATCCATGAAACTTATTAGACCAATGCTCCATGACCTTGTCATCACAATGTTCCATGCCCTTGTTATCACAATGTGCCAAGACCCCTCTAATCACAATGCTCCATGCCCATTTTCATCAGTATGCTCCAGAAGACTTGTCATCACAAAACTCCATGGTTTTCTCATCACAGTGCTCCAGGACCTTGTCATCACAATGCTTCACGACATTGTCATGAAAATTCCCAATGGCCATTGTCATCATAGTGTTCCAAGCCCTAGTCATCACAGTGCTCCATTATATTTGTCATCACAATCCTCCATTACATTTGGCATCACAGTACTCCCAGCCATTGTCATCGCAATGGACCATGACATATGTCATCACAATGCTCCCTGACACCTGTCTTCACAATACTCCATGACCTTCTCTTCACAATGATCCATGCCCTTGTCATCACAATGCACCATGTCCACTGTCATCACAATAATCTATTAATCTTGTCAGACCAATGCTCCATGCCCCTGTCATCACAATGCTCCATGCCCTTGTCATCACAATGCTCCATGATTTGTCATCACAAAGCTCCATGACCCATGTATCACAGTGTTCCAAGCCCTAGTCATCACAATGCTCCAAGACCCCTGTAATCACCATGCTCCATGCCCCTTTTCATCAGAATGCTCCATGAGAATTGTCATCATAAGTATCCATGGTCTTCTCATCACAGTGCTCCAGGACCTTGTCATCACCATGCTCGATTACCTTGTCATGACAATGCTCCATGACCCCTGTCATCACAATAATCCATGAATATTTTCAGCCCAGTGCTCCACGACCTATTCATCACAATGCTCCATGGCCAATATCATCTCAATGCTCCCTGACCACTGTCATCACAACACTCCATGACACCTGACAATACAATCATCCAGGACTCTTGTCATCACAATGCTCCATTCCCTAGACATCACAATGCTCCATGACCCCTGTCATCACAACACTCCAAAAAAATTTTCAGCCCAGTGCTCCATGACACTTGTCATCACAATTATCCATGCACTTGTCATCCCAATGCTCCATGACCCCTGTATTCACAATGATCCGTGATGCTTGTCATCACTCTGCTCCATGACACATGTCATTACAATGCTCCATGCCTTTGTCAGCAAAATGCTACATGACCTTGTCATTAAAATGCTCTATTCGCTTGTCATCACAATACTCCATTTCCATTGTCATCACAATCCTCCATGAAAGTTGGGATCACATTGCTTCATGCCCTTGTCATCACAATGCTCTATGCTCCTTGAAATCAAAATGATCCATGACCTCTGTCATCACAGTGCTCCAAAGTCTTGTGATCACAATGTTCCATAACACTTATCATCACAGCGTTCCATGATGCCTGTCATCACAGTACTCCATGCCCTTTTCATCACAATGCTCCATGACCTTTCTCATCACAATTCTCAATACACTTGTCATCACAATGCTCCCTGACACTTGTCCTCAGAATTCTCCTTGAAACCTGTCACGAAAAGGCTCCATGCTTTTTCATCGCAATGCCCCATGCCGTTTTCATCACAATGCTCCATGCCATTGTCATCAAAATACTCCAGAAGCTTATCATCAGAATGCTCCATTATCTTTGTCATCACAGTTCTCCATGAACTTGTCAGCACAATGCTCCCTGACCCTTGTCATCACAATGCTCCAAGCCATTGTCATCACAATGCTCCATTACCGTTGTCATCAGAATCCTCCATGACAGTTGGCATCACAATGCTCCATTCCATTGTCATCACAATGGGCCATTACATATGTCATCACAATGCTCCCTGACACCTGTCTTCACAATACTGCATGACCTGGTCATCACAATGCTCCATGCCCTTTTCATCACAATGCACCATTCCAACTGTCATCGCAATAATCCTTGAAACTTATTAGATCAATGATCCATGCCCTTGTCATCACAATGCTCCATGCCCTTGTTATCACAATGCTCCTTGAACCCTGTCTTCACAATGCTCCGTGACTCCAGTCATCACAGTGCTTCATGACCTTTGTCACCACAATGGTCCATGCCCTCGTCATCAACCGTCTCTGTGACCTTTTTAACCACAATGCTCCATGAACTTTTCATCACAATCCTCTTTGACCCTTGTCATCACAATGCTCTATGCCTTTCTCAGCACAATGCTCCATGCACTTGTCAGCACAATGCTCCGTGACCCCTGTCATCACAATGCTCCATGACCCCTGTCATCACAATGCTCCGTGACTCCAGTCATCACAATGCTTCATAACGTTTGTCATCACAATGGTCCATGCCCGTGTCATCACAAGGCTCTGTGACCTTTGTAACCACAATGCTCCATGAACATTTCATCACAATTCTCTGTGACCCTTGTCATCACAATGCTCCATTTCTTTGTGAGAACAATGCTCCATGACCATTGTCTTCAAAATGTGCCACGCACATTTCATCACAAAGGTCCACATACTTTTCATTGCCATGCTCCATAAACCTTGTAATCACAATGCTCCATGCACTTCTCATCAAAATGCTCTCTCACCACTGATATCACAATGCTACATCACTATTTGTCACAATACTCCCTCACCCCTGTCATCACAATGTTCCATGACTCCTGTCATCACAATGCTACATGCACTTATCATCACAATGTTCGATGACCCCTGACATCACAATGTTCCATAACACCTGTCATCAAAATGTTCCATGACACTTTTAATCAAATTGCTCCATGACCCTGTTATCAGAATGCTCCCTGCCTTTCTCATCACAATGCACAACGCCCTTGCCATCAAAATGCTCCATGTCGAGAGACTTCCGGGTAAGATGGCGGAAGAGTAAGACGTGGAGGTCACCGTCCTCCCCACGGATACACCAGAAATACAGCTGCACGTGGAGCAACTTCTACAGAACACCTGCTGGATGCTGGCAGAGGACCCCGGACCTCCCAAAAGGCAAGAAAATCCCCACATTCCTTGGTAGGGCAATGCGGAGAGATTCCCGCACAGAGGATCAGTGCCGAGCGGCACTCACCAGCCTGAGAGGCTTGTCTGCTCTCCCCGGCATCGCTGGAAGCTGAGGCTCGGGCTTCGGTCAGAGCGCAGTGAGAGGACTGGGGCTGGCAGCGAGAACTCAGCCGGAAGGGGGCTAATGAGCCACAGCTAGCCAGCAGGTAGTCCGAGAAAACTCTGGAGCTGCCGAAAAGGCAAGAGACTTTTCTTTCCTCTTGGTTTCCTGGTGCGCGAGGAGAGGGGATTAAGAGCGCTGCTTAAAGGGGCTCCACAGACGGGCGCGAGACGCGACTGAAGGTGCGGAGCCCGGTGACGGGCGTGGGACGCTGGGGCTGCTGCTGCCACCGGCAAGATGCCTGTGTGCGAGCGTGGGTCACTGTACACACCGCCCTTCCTGGAGCCTGTGCAGCCCGCCACTGCCGGAGTCCCGGGATCGAGGGGCGGCTTCTCTGGGAGAACGCACGGTGTGCCTCGGGTTGGTGCAACATCACGCCGACCTCTGCCGCTGCAGGCTCGCCCCGCACTCCGTGCCCCTCCCTCCCGCCCGGCCTGAGTGAGCCAGAGTCCCCGAAGAGGCTGCTCCTTTAACCCTGTCCTGTCTAAGTGAAGAACAGACGCCCTCCGGCGACCTACATGCAGAGGCGGGGCCAAATCCAAAGCTGAGACCCAGGAGCTGTGAGAACAAAGAGAAAGGGAAACCTCTCCCAGCAGCCTCAGAAGCAGCGGATTAAAGCTCCACAATCAACTTGATGTACCCTGCATCTGTGGAATACATGAATGGACAACAAATCATCCCAAATTGAGGAGCCAGGAGTCAGTGCTGTGCCTCTGAGGTGGGAGAGCCAACTTCAGGACACTGGTCCACAAGAGACCTCCCAGCTCCACATAATATCAAACGGCGAAAATCTTCCAGAGATCTCCATCTCAACACCAGCACCCAGCTTCACTCAACGACCAGCAAGCTACAGTGCTGGACACCCTATGCCAAACAACTAGCAAGACAGGAACACAACGCCACCCATTAGCAGAGAGGCTGCCTAAAATCATAAAAAGTCCGCAGACACCCCAAAACACACCACCAGACGTGGACCTGCCCACCAGAAAGACAAGATCCAGCCTCACCCACCAGAACACAGGCACTAGTCCCCTCCACCAGGAAGCCTACACAACCCACTAAACCAAACTTAGCCACTGGGGACAGACAACAAAAACAACGGAAACTACGAACCTGCAGCCTGAAATAAGGAGACCCCAAACACAGTAACATAAGCAAAATGAGAAGACAGAAAAACACACAGCAGGAGAAGGAGCAAGATAAAAACCCACCATACCTAACAAATGAAGAGTTAATAGGCAGTCTACCTGAAAAAGAATTCAGAATAATGATGGTAAAGATGATCCAAGATTCTCTTTTCCAGATCCAAAATCTTGGAAATAGAATAGACAAAATGCAAGAAACAGTTAACAAGGACCTAGAAGAACTAAAGATGAATCAAGCATCAATTAAAAACACAATAAATGAAATAAAAAGTACTCTAGATGGGATCAATAGCAGAATAACTGAGGCAGAAGAACGGATAAGTGAGGTGGAAGATAAAATAGTGGAAATAACTGCTGCACAGCAAAATAAAGAAAGAAGAATGAAAAGAACAGAGGACAATCTCAGAGACCTCTGGGACAACATTAAATGCACCAACATTCGAATTATAGGGGTTCCAGAAGAAGAAGAGAAAAAGAAAGGGACTGAGAAAATATTTGAAGAGATTATAGTGGAAAACTTCCCTAATATGGGAAAGGAAATAGTTCATCAAGTCCAGGAGGCACAGAGAGTCCCATACAGAATAAATCCAAGGAGAAATACGCCAAGACACATATTAATCAAACTGTCAAAAATTAAACACAAAGAAATCATATTAAAAGCAGCAAGGCAAAAACAACAAATAACACACAAGGGAATCCCCATCAGGATAACAGCTGATCTCTCAGCAGAAACTCTACAAGCCAGAAGGGAGTGGCAGGACATAATTAAAGTGATGAAAGAGAAAAACCTGCAACCAAGATTACTCTACCCAGCAAGGATCTCATTCAGATTTGATGGAGAAATTAAAACGTTTACAGACAGGCAAAAGCTGAAAGCGTTCAGCACCACCAAACCAGCTTTACAACAAATGCTAAAGGAACTTCTCTAGGCAAGAAACACAACAGAAGGAAAAGACCTACAATAACGAACCCAAAACAATTAAGAAAATGGGAATAGGAACATATATAACAATAATTACCTTAAATGTAAATGGACTAAATGCTCCCACCAAAAGACACAGATTGGCTGAATGGATACAAAAACAAGACACATATATATGCTGTCTACAAGAGACCCACTTCAGACCTAGAGACACATACAGACTGAAAGTAAGGGGATGGAAAAAGATATCCCATGAAAATGGAAACCAAAAGAAAGCTGGAGTAGCAATTCTCATATCAGACAAAATAGACTTTAAAATAAAGACTACTAGAAGAGACAGAGAAGGACACTACATAATGATCAAGGGATCGATCCAAGAAGAAGATATAACAAATGTAAATATTTATGCACCCAACATAGGAGCACCTCAATACATAAGGCAAATACTAACAGCAATAAAAGGAGAAATCGACAGTAACACAATCATAGTAGGGGACTTTAACACCCCACTTTCACCAATGGACAGATCATCCAAAATGAAAATAAATAAGGAAACACAAGCTTTAAATGATACATTAAACAAGATGGACTTAATTGATATTTATAGGACATCCCATCCAAAAACAACAGAATACACATTTTTCTCAAGTGCTCATGGAACATTCTCCAGGATAGATCATATCTTGGGTCACAAATCAAGCCTTGGTAAATGTAAGAAAATTGAAATTGTATCAAGTATCTTTTCTGACCGCAATGCTATGAGACTAGATATCAATTACAGGAAAAGAGCTGTAAAAAATACAAACACATGGAGGCTAAACAATACACTACTTAATAACAAAGTGATCACTGAAGAAATCAAAGGGGAAATTAAAAAAATACCTAGAAACAAATGACAATGGAGACACGACGACCCAAAACCTATGGGACACAGCAAAAGCAGTTCTAAGGGGGAAGTTTATAGCAATACAATCCCACCTTAAGAAACAGGAAACATCTCGAATAAACAACCTAATCTTGCACCTAAAGCAATTAGAGAAAGAAGAACAAAAACATCCCAAAGTTAGCAGAAGGAAAGAAATCATAAAAATCAGATCAGAAATAAATGAAAAAGAAATGAAGGAAACGATAGCAAAGATCAATAAAACTAAAAGCTGGTTCTTTGAGAAGATAAACAAAATTGATAAACCATTAGCCAGACTCATCAAGAAAAAAAAGGGGAAGACACAAATCAATAGAATTAGAAATGAAAAAGGAGAAGTAACAACTGACACTGCAGAAATACAAAAGATCATGAGAGATTACTACAAGCAACTCTATGCCAATAAAATGGACAACCTGGAAGAAATGGACAAATTCTTAGAAATGCACAGCCTGCCAAGACTGAATCAGGAAGAGATAGAAAATATGAACAGACCAATCACAAGCACTGAAATTGAAACTGTGATAAAAAATCTTCCAACAAACAAAAGCCCAGGGCCAGATGGCTTCACAGGTGAATTCTATCAAGCATTTAGAGAAGAGCTAACACCTATCCTTCTGAAACTCTTCCAAAATATAGCAGAGGGAGGAACACTTCCAAACTCATTTATGAGACCACCATCACCCTGATACCAAAACCAGACAAGGATGTCACAAAGAAAGAAAACTATAGGCCAATATCACTGATGAACATAGATGCAAAAATCCTCAACAAAATACTAGCAAACAGAATCCAACAGCACATTAAAAGGATCATACACCATGATCAAGTCGGGTTTATTCCAGGAATGCAAGGATACTTCAATATACGCAAATCAATCAACGTGATACACCATATTACCAAATTGAAGGAGAAAAACCATATGATCATCTCAATAGATGCAGAGAAAGCTTTCGACAAAATTCAACACCCATTTATGATAAAAACCCTCCAGAAAGTAAGCATAGAGGGAACTTTCCTCAACATAATAAAGGCCATATATGACAAACCCACAGCCAGCATCGTCCTCAATGGTGAAAAACTGAAACCATTTCCACTAAGATCAGGAACAAGACAAGGTTGCCCACTCTCACCACTCTTATTCAACCTAGTTTTGGAAGTTTTAGCCACAGCAATCAGAGAAGAAAAGGAAATAAAAGGAATCCAAATCGGAAAAGAAGAAGTAAAGCTGTCACTGTTTGCAGATGACATGATACTATACATAGAGAATCCTAAAGATGCTACCAGAAAACTACTAGAGCTAATCAATGAATTTGGTAAAGTTGCAGGATACAAAATTAATGCACAGAAATCTCTGGCATTCCTATATACTAATGATGAAAAATCTGAAAGTGAAATTAAGAAAACACTCCCATTTACCATTGCAACAAAAAGAATAAAATATCTAGGAATAAACCTACCTAAGGAGACAAAAGACCTGTATGCAGAAAATTATAAGACACTGATGAAAGAAATTAAAGATGATACAAATAGATGGAGAGATGTACCATGTTCTTGGATTGGAAGAATCAACATTGTGAAAATGACTCTACTACCCAAAGCAATCTACAGATTCAATGCAATCCCTATCAAACTACCACTGACATTTTTCACAGAACTAGAGCAAAAAATTTCACAATTTGTATGAAAACACAAAAGACCCCGAATAGCCAAAGCAATCTTGAGAACGAAAAATGGAGCTGGAGGAATCAGGCTCCCTGACTTCAGACTATACTACAAAGCTACAGTAATCAAGACAGTATGGTACTGGCACAAAAACAGAAATATAGATCAGTGGAACAGGATAGAAAGCCCAGAGATAAACCCACGGACATATGGTCAACTTATCTTTGATAAAGGAGGCAGGAATGTACAGTGGAGAAAGGACAGTCTCTTCAATAAGTGGTGCTGGGAAAACTGGATAGGGACATGTAAAAATATGAGATTAGATCACTCCCTAACACCATACACAAAAATAAGCTCAAAATGGATTAAAGACCTAAATGTAAGGCCAGACACTATCAAACTCTTAGAGGAAAACATAGGCAGAACACTCTATGACATAAATCACAGCAAGATCCTTTTTGACCCACCTACTAGAGAAATGGAAATAAAGACAAAAATAAACACATGGGACCTAATGAAACTTAAAAGCTTTTGCACAGCAAAGGAAACCATAAACAAGACCAAAAGACAACCCTCAGAATGGGAGAAAATACTTGTAAATGAAGCAACTGACAAAGGATTAATCTCCAAAATTTATAAGCAGCTCATGCAGCTCAATAACAAAAAAAACAAACAACCCAATCCAAAAATGGGCAGAAGACCTAAATAGACATTTCTCCACAGAAGATATACAGACTGCCAACAAACACATGAAAGGATGCTCAACATCTTTGCTCATTAGAGAAATGCAAATCAAAACTACAATGAGATATCATCTCACACCTGTCAGAATGGCCATCATCAAAAAATCTAGAAACAATAAATGCTGGAGAGGGTGTGGAAAAAAAAGAACACTCTTGCACTGCTGGTGGGAATGTGAATTGGTACAGCCACTATGGAGAACGGTATGGAGGTTCCTTAAAAAACTACAAATAGACCTACCATACGACCCAGCAATCCCACTACTGGGCATATACCCTGAGAAAACCATAATTCAAAAAGAGACATGTACCAAAATGTTCATAGCAGCCCTATTTACAATAGCCCGGAGATGGAAACAACCTAAGTGTCCATCATCAGATGAATGGATAAAGAAGATGTGGCACATATATACAATGGAATATTACTCAGCCATAAAAAGAAATGAAATTGAGCTATTTGTAATGAGGTGGATGGACCTAGAGTCTGTCATACAGAGTGAAGTAAGTCAGAAAGAGAAAGACAAATACTGTATGCTGACACATATATATGGAACTTAAGAAAAAAATGTGAGGAAGAACATAGGGTTAAGACAGGAATAAAGACACAGACCTACTAGAGAATGGACTTGAGGATATGGGGAGGGGGACAGGTAAGCTGTGACAAAGTGAAAGAGCGGCATGGACATATATACACTACCAAACGTAAGGTAGATAGCTAGTGGGAAGCAGCCGCATAGCACAGGGAGATCAGCTCGGTGCTTTCTGACCGCCTGGAGGGGTGGGATAGGGAGGGTGGGAGGGAGACGCAAAAGGGAGGGGAAATGGGAATATAGCTATATGTATAACTGATTAAATTTGTTATAAAGCAAAAAAAAATTTTTTTCAGGAGAAAAAAAAAAAGAAACAAAGTCCCAACACAGCAAAAATAAATAAATTAAATAATAAAAACGCCTACACACAACACTTAAAAAAAACTGCTCCATGTCCTTTGTCATCACAAAGATCCATGACCCTTGGCATCACAATGCTCAATGTCATTGTCATCACAATGCTCCATGAACACTCTCATCATATTGCTCCATGCCCTTGTCTTCACAAAGCTCCATGACACATGTCATCAGAATGCTCCATGGCTTTCTCATCACAATGCTCCATGCCCTTGCCATCACAATGCTCCATTACCCCAGTCATAACAATGCTCCATGACCCCTGCTATCACGATGATCCATGGCCTTGTCATCACAAAGCTCCATGACCCTTCTCATCACATTGCTCCAAGAACCCTGTAATCACAATGCTCTATGCCCATTTTCATCTCAATGATCCATGAATCCTGTCATCACAATGCACCATTCCCTTCATCATAATGCTTCATGCTATTGTCATCACAATGAAATCAAAATGCTACATGACTTCTGTCATAACAATGCTCCAAACAGTTGTGATCACAATATTCAATATCACTTGTCATCACAATGCCCCATGACGCTCGTCATCACAACTATCAATGGTCTTCTCATCAAAATGCTCCATGACCATTGTCATCACAATGCTCAATACACTTGTCATCAAAATGCTCCCTGAAACTTGTTGTCTGTATGCTCCTTGAATCCTGTCATGACAAGGCTCCATGACTTTTTCATCACAATGATCCATGTCCTTTTCATCACAGTGCTCCAAGACCCATGTAATCTCAATGCTCCATGCCCTTGTCATCACAAAGTTGAATGACGCAGGCCATCAGGATTCTCCTTGGTGTTCCCCTCACAATGCTCCATGCCCTTGTCATCACAATGTTCCAAGACCCCTGTAATCACAATGCTCTTTGCCCGTGTCATCAAAAAACTCCATGACGCATGTCATCAGAAGGCTCCATGGCCGTCTCATCACAATGCTCCATGCCCTAGTCATCACAATGCTCCAAGACCCCTGTAATCACAATGCTCCATGCCCCTTTTAATCAGAATGCTCCATGAGACTTATCATCAGAAGTCTCCATGGTCTTCTCATCACAGTGCTCCACAACCTTGTCATCACCATGCTCCATTCCCTTGTCATCACAATGCTCCATGAACCCTGTCATCACAATAATCCATGAACATTTTCAGCCCAATGCTCCACGACCTACTCATCACAATGCTCCATGGCCAATATCATAACAATGGTCCATGACCACTGTCATCACAGCACTCCATGACACCCGACAACACAATGATCCGGGACTCTTGTCATCACAGTGCTCCATTCCCTAGTCATCACAATGCTACATGACCCCTGTCATCACAACACTCCATGAACATTTTCAGCCCAGTGCTCCATGACACATGTCATCACAATGCTCCATGCCTTTGTCAGCAAAATGCTACATGACCTTGTCATTACAATGCTCTATGCACTTGTCATCACAATACTCCATTTCCATTGGCATCACAATCCTCCATGAACCTTGGGATCACATTGTTTCATGCCCTTGTCATCACAATGCTCCATGCTCCATGAAATTAAAATGATCCATGACCTCTGTCATCACAATGCTCCAAACCCTTGTGATCACAGTGTTCAAAAACACTTGTCATCACAACGCTCCATGATTCCTGTCATCACAATAATCCATGCCCTTTTCATCACAATGCTCCATGACCTTTGTCATCACAATTCTCAATACACTTGTCATCAAAATGCTCCATGCGCTTGTCAGCACAATGCTCCATGACACATGTCATCAAAATGCACCATGCTCTTCTCATCACAATGCTCCTTAAAATATGTCATCACAATGCTCCATGCACTTCTCATCAATATGCTCTCTCACAACTGATATCACAATGCTACATCACTATTTGTCACAATACTCTCTAACCCCTGTCATCACAATGTTCCATGACTCCTGTCATCACAATGCTACATGCACTTATCATCACAATGTTGGATGACCCCTGACATCAAAATGTTCCATAACACCTGTCATCAAAATGTTCCATGACACTTCTCATCAAATTGCTCCATGACCCTGTCATCAGAATGCTCCCTGCCTTTCTCATCACAATGCACAACGCCCTTGCCATCAAAATGCTCCATGACCTCTGTCATCACAAAGATCAATGACCCTTGGCATCACAATGCTCCATGTCATTGTCATCACAGTGCTCCATGAACGCTCTCATCACATTGCTCCATGCTCTTGTCTTCACAAAGCTCCATGACACATGTCATCAGAATGCTCCATGGACTTATCATCACAATGCTCCATGCCCTTACCATTACAATGCTCCATTACACTGTGATAACAATGCTCCATGACCCCTGCCATCATGATGTTCCATGGCCTTGTCATCACAAACCTCCCTGACCCTTCTCATCACAATGCTCCAAGAACCCTGTAATCACAATGCTCTATACCCCTTTCCATCTCAATGATCCATGAACCCTGTCATCACAATGCACCATGCCTTTCATCATAATGCTTCATGCTAATGTCATCACAATGAAATCAAAATGCTCCATGACCTCTGCCATAACAATGTCACACACCCTTGTGATCACAATATTCCAAAACACTTGTCATCACAATGCCCCATGACTCTCGTCATCACAATTATCCATGGTCTTCTCATCAAAATGCTCCATGATCTTTGTCATCACAATTCTCAAATACACTTGTCATCACAATGCTCCCTGACACTTGTCGTCAATATGCTCCTTGAACCCTGTCATGACAAGGCTCCATGCCATTTTCATCACAATGATCCATGCCCTTTTCATCACAATGCTCCAAGACCCATGTAATCAAAATTCTCCATGCCCTTGTCATCACAAAGCTCCATGTCTTTGTCAGAACAATGCTCAATGAGCATAGTCATCAAAATTTGCAACGCACATTTCATCACAACGGTCCACAACCTTGTCATTGCTATGCTTCATAAAACTTGTAATCACAATGGTCCATGCACTTCTCATCAAAATGCTCTCTCACCAGAGATATCACAATGTTCCATCTCTAGTCATCACAATACGCCCTCACCCCTATAATCACAAAGTTCCAGGACCCTGTCATCAC
The DNA here is from genome assembly GCF_964341445.2 of Mesoplodon mirus. NCBI lineage: Eukaryota > Metazoa > Chordata > Mammalia > Artiodactyla > Ziphiidae > Mesoplodon > Mesoplodon mirus. Next base: position 1,696,566 of record NW_028295734.1, read on the forward strand.
AATGCTTCATCCCCTTATCATCACAATGTTCCATGACCACTGACATCACAATGTTCCATAACCCCTGTCACCAAAATGCTCCATGACCCTTTTCATCGCAAAGCTCCAAGACCCCTGACATCACAATGTTCTATAACCCCTGCCATCAAAATATCCCTTTACAGTTTTTATCAAATTGCTGCATGACCTGGTCATCAAAATACTCCCTGCACTTCTCAGCACAATGCACCATGCCCTTGTCATCACAATGCTCCATGACTTGTCATCACAAAGCTCCGTGACCCTTGGCATCACAATGCTCAATGTCATTGTCATCACAATACTCCATGAAACCTCTCATCACATTGCTCCATGCCCTTGTCATCACAAAGCTCCATGACACTTGTCATCACAATGCTCGATGCCCTTCTCATCACAATGCTCCATGCCATTGTCATTACAATCCTACATGACCCATGTATCACAGTGTTCCGTGCCCTTGTCTTCACAATGCTCCATGCCCACTCTCATCACAATAATCCATGAAACATTTCAGACCAATGTTCCATGCCCTTCTCATCAAAATGCTCCATTACACCTGTCATAACAATGCACCATGAACATTGCCATCACAATGTTCCACGGCCTAGTCATCACAAGGTTCCATGACACTTGTCATCACAGTGCTCCATGCCCTTGTCATCACAATGCTCCAAGACCCTTGTAATCACAATGCTCCATGCCCCTTTTCATCTCAATGCTCCAGGACCCCAGTCATCACAATGCACCATGCCCATCATCATAATACTTCAGGCTATTGTCATCACAAAGAAATCAGTATTCTCCATGACATCTGTCATTATAATGCTCCAAACCCTTGTGATCACAATGTTCCATAACACTTATCATCACAACACCCCATGACGCTCATCATCACAATTATCCATGGTCTTCTCAATACAATGCTCCATGATCTTTTTCATCACAATGCTCAATACACTTGTCATCACAAAGCTCCCTGACACTTGTCGTCAGTATGCTCCTTGAACCCTGTCATGACAAGGCTCCATGCCTTTTTCATAACAATGATCCATGCACTTTGCATCACAAGGCTCCAAGATCCCTGTAATCACAAATGCTCCATGCCCTTGTCATCACAAAACTCCATGACGCATGTCATCAGAATGCTCCATGGCCTTCTCATCACAATGCTCCATGCCCTACTCATCACAATGCTCCATGGCCAATATCATCACAATGCTCCATGACCACTGTCATCACAACACTCCATGACACCTGACAACACAATGATCTGGGACTCTTGTCATCACAATGCTCCATTCCCTAGTCATCACAATGCTTCATGACCCCTGTCATCACAACACTCCATGAACATTTTCAGCCCAGTGCTCCATGACCCTTGTCATCACAATGCTCTATGACCCCTGTATTCACAATGCTCCGTGACGCTTGTCATCACTGTGCTCCATGACACATGTCATCACAATGCTCCATGTCTTTGTCAGCAAAATGCTACATGACCTTGTCATTACAATGCTCTATGCGCTAGTCATCACAATATTCTATTTCCATTGTCATCACAATCCTCCATGAACCTTGGGATCACATTGCTTCATACCCCTGTCATCACAATGCTCCATGCTCCTTGAAATCAAAATGATCCATGACGACTGTCATCACAATGCTCCAAACCCTTGTGATCACAATGTTCCATAACACTTGTCATCACAGTGCTCCATGATGCCTGTCATCACAATACTCCATGCCCTTTTCATCCCAATACTCCATGACGTTTGTCATCACAATTCTCAATACACTTGTCATCACAAAGCTCCCTGACACTTGTCATCAGAATGCTCCTTCAAACCTGTCACGAAAAGGCACCATGCCTCTTTCATCACAATGCCCCATGCCATTTTCATCTCAATGCTCCATGGCATTGTCATTAAAATACTCCACAAGCTTGTCATCAGAATGCTCCATGACCCTTGTCATCACAGTTCTACATGTACTTGTCAGCACAATGTTCCCTGACCCTTGTCATCACAATGCTCCAAGCCATTGTCATCACAATGCTCCATTACGTTTGTCATCAGAATCCTCCATGACACTTGGCATCACAATGCTCCATGCCATTGTCATCACATTGGGCCATTACATATGTCATCACAATGCTTCCTGACACCTGTCTTCACAATACTGCATGACCTGGTCTTCACATTGCTCCATGCCCTTGTCATCACAATGTGCCATTCCAACTGTCATCACAATAATCCATGAAACTTATTAGACCAATGTTCCATGCCCTTGTCATCACAATGCTCCATGCCCTTGTCATCACAAAACTCCATGACGCATTGTTCCATAACACTTTTCATCACAACACTCCATGATGCCTGTCATCACAATACTCTATGCACTTTTCATCACAATGCTACATGACCTTGGTCATCACAATGCTCAATAAACTTGTCATCAAAATGCTCCCTGACACTTGTTGTCTGTATGCTCCTTGAACCCTGTCATGACAAGGCTCCATTCTTTTTCATCACAATGATCCATGTACTTTTCATCACAATGCACCAAGACCAATGTAATCACAATGCTCCATGCCATTGTCATCACAAAGCTCAATGACGCATGTCATCAGAATGCTACATGGCCTTCTCATCACAATGATCCATGCCCTAGTCATCACAATGTTCCAAGACCCCTGTAATCACAATGCTCCATGCACCTTTTCATCAAAATGTTCCATGAGACTTGTCATCACAAGTCTTCATGGCCTTCTCATCACAATGCTCCAGGACCTTGTAATCCCCATGCTCCATTCCCTGGTCTTCAAAATGCTCCATGACCACTGTCATCACAACACTCCATGACACCTGACAACACAATGATCCGGGAGTCTTGTCATCACAATGCTCCATGACCCGTGTCATCACAATACTCCATGAAAATTTTCAGTCAAGTGCTCCATGACGCTTGTCATCCCAATGATCCATGCCCTTGTCATCCCAATTCTCCATGACCCCTGTATTCACAATGCTCCGTGACGCTTGTCATCACAGTGCTCCATGACACATGGCATCACAATGGTCCATGCCTTTGTCAGCAAAATGCTCCACGACCTTGTCATTATAATGCTCTATGCGCTTGTCATCTCAATACTCCATCTCCATTGTCATCACAATCCTCCATGAACCCTGTAATCACATTGCTTCATGCCCTTGTCATCACAATGCTCCATGCTCCTTGAAATCAAAATGATCCATGACCTCTGTCATCACAATGCTCCAAACCCTTGTGATCACATTGTTCCATAACACTTGTCATCACAACGCTCCATGATGCCTGTCATCACAATACTTCATGCCCTTTTCATCACAATGCTCCATGACGTTTGTCATCACAATGCTCAATACACTTGTCATCACAATGCTCCCTGACACTTGTCGTCAGAATGCTCCTTGAACCCTGTCATGACAAGGCTCCATGCCTTTTTCATCACAATGCCCCATGCCGTTTTCATCACAATGCTCCATGTCATTGTCATCAAAATACTCCACAAGCTTGTCATCAGAATGCTCTATGACCCTTGTCATCACAATTCTCCATGCACTTGTCAGCACAATGCTCCCTGACCATTTTCATCACAATGCTCCCAGCCATTGTCATCATAATGCTCCATTACCTTTGTCATCAGAATCCTCCATGACACTTGGCATCACAAAGCTCCATGCCATTGTCATCACAATGGGCCATGGCATAAGTCATCACAATGCTCCCTGACACCTCTCTTCACAATACTGCATGACATGGTCATCACAATGCTCCATGCCCTTGTCATCACAATGTGCCATTCCAACTGTCATCGCAATAATCCATGCAACTTATTAGACCAAAGTTCCATGGCCTTGTCATCACAATGCTCCATGCCCTTGTTATCACAATGCTCCATGAACCCTGTCATCACAATGCTCCGTGACTCCAGTCATCACAATGCTTCATGACCTGTGTCATCACAATGGTCCATGCCCTCGTCATCAACAGTCTCTGTGACCTTTTTAACCACAATGGTCCATGAACTTTTCTTCACAATGCTCTTTAACACTTGTCATCAGAATACTCCATGTGCTTGTCAGCACAATGCTCCATGACACATGTCATTACAATGCACCATACGCTTGTCATCACAGTGCTTCACAATCTTGTCATCACAATGCTCCTTAAAATATGTCATCACAATGCACCATGCACTTCTCATCAAAATGCTCTCTCACCACTGATATCACAATGCTACATCACTATTTGTCACAATACTGGCTTAACCCTTTCATCACAATGTTCCATGACTCCTGTCATCACAATGCTACATGCACTTATCATCACAATGTTCGATGACCCCTGACATCACAATGTTCCATAACACCTGTCATCAAAATGTTCCATGACACTTTTAATCAAATTGCTCCATGACCCTGTCATCAGAATGCTCCCTGCACTTCTCATCACAATGCACAATGTCCTTGCCATCAAAATGCTCCATGACCTTTGTCATCACAAAGATCCATGACCCTTGGCATCACAGTGCTCCATGTCATTGTCATCACAATGCACCATGCCCATCATCATAATGCTTCATGCTATTGTCATCACAATGAAATCAAAATGCTCCATGACCTCTGTCATCACAATGCTCCAAACCCTTGTGATCACAATATTCCATAACACTTGTCATCACAATGCCCCATGACACTCGTCATCACAATTATCAATGGTCTTCTCATCACAATGCTCCAAGATCTTTGTCCTCACAATGCTCAATACACTTGTCATCAAAATGCTCTCTGACACTTGTTGTCTGTATGCTCCTTGAATCCTGTCATGACAAGGCTCCATGCCTTTTTCATCACAATAATCCATGTCCTTTTCATCACAATGCTCCAAGACACATATAATCTCAATGCTCCATGTCCTTGTCATCACAAAGCTCAATGTTGCAGGCCATCAGAATGCTCCTTGGTCTTCTGCTCTCATTGCTCCATGCCCTTGTCATCACAATGTTCCAAGATGCCTGTAATCACAATGCTCCATGCCCTTGTCATCAGAAAACTCCATGACGCATGTCATCAGAATGCTCCATGGCCTTCTCATCACAATGCTCCATGCCCTAGTCATCACAATGCTCCAAGACCCCTGTATGCACAATGCTCCATGCCCCTTTTCATCAGAATGCTCCATGAGACTTGTCATCACAAGTCTCCATGGTCTTCTCATCACAATGCTCCAGGACCTTGTCATCAGCATGCTCCATTCCCTTGTCATCACAATGTTCCATGACCCCTGTCATCACAATAAACCATGAACATTTTCAGCCCAATGCTTCACGACCTACTCATCACAATGCTCCATGGCCAATATCACAAAGCTCCATGACCACTGTCATCAAAACACTCCATGACTCCTGACAACACAATGATCTGGGACACTTGTCATCACAATGCTCCATTCCCTAGTCATCACAATGCTCCATGACCCCTGTCATCACAATACTCCATGAACATTTTCAGCCCAATGCTCCATGACCCTTGTCATCACATTGAACCATGCCCTTGTTATCCCAGTGCTCCATGACACCTGTATTCACAATGCTCCGTGACTCCAGTCATCACAATGCTTCATAAGGTTTGTCTACACTACGGTCGATGCCCGCATCATCACAAGGCTCTGTGACCTTTGAAACCACAATGCTCCATGAACATTTCATCACAATTCTCCGTGACCCTTGTCATCACAATGCTCCATCCGTTTTTCAGAACAATGCTCCATGACCCTTGTCATCACAATGTGCCATGCGCTTTTCATCACAATGATCCACAACCTTGTCATCGCTATGCTCCATAAACCTTGTAATCACAATGCTCCATGCACTTCTCATCCAAATGCTCTCTCACATGAGATATCACAATGTTCCATCACTAGTCATCACAATCCTCCCTCACCCATGTTATCACAATGTTCCATGACTTCTGTCATCACAATGCTACATCCCATTATCAGCACAATGTTCCATGACCCCTGACATCACAATGTTCCATAACCCCTGTCATCAAAATGCTCCATGACCCATTTCATCCCAAATCCCCAAGACCCCTGGCATCACAATGTTCTATAACCCCTGCCATCAAAATGTTCCATTACACTTTTCTTCAAATTGCTGCATGACCCGGTCATCAAAATGCTCCCTGCCCTTCTCATCACAATGCACCACACCCTTGTCATCAAAATGCTCCATGACATTTGTCATCACAAAGCTCCATGACCCTTGGCATCACAATGCTCCATGTCATTGTCATCACAATGCCTAATGAACCCTCTCATCACATGTCTCCAAGCCCTTGTCATCACAAAGCTCCATGACACTTGTCATCACAATGCTCGATGCCCGTCTCATCACAATGCTCCATGCCCTTGTCATTATAATCCTCCATGACCCATGTATAACAGTGTTCCGTGGCCTTGTCATCACAATGCTCCATGCCCACTCTCATCACAATAATAAATGAAACTTTTCAGACCAATGCTCAATGCCCTTCTCATCACAATGCTCCATTACCTCTGTCATAACAATGCTACATGACCCCTGCCATCACAATGTTCCATGGCCTTGTCATCACAAGGCTCCATGACCCTTGTCATCACAATGCTCCAAGACCACTGTAATCACAATGCTCCATGCCCTTGTCATCACAAAGCTCTATGACACATGCCATCAGAATATCCCATGGCCTTCTCATCACATGCTCCATGCCCTTGTCATCACAAAGGTCCATGACGCATGTCATCAGAATGCTCCATGGCCTCCTCCTCACAATTCTCCATGCACTTGTGATCACAATGCTCCAAGTCCCGTGTAATCACAATGCTCCATGCCCCTTTTCATCACAATGCTCCATGAGACTTGTCATCACAAGTCTCCATGGTCTTCCCATCACAATGCTCCAGGACCTTGTCATCACCATGCTCCACTCCCTTGTCATCACAATGCTCCATGACCCCTCTCATCACAATACTCCATGAACATTTTCAGCCCAGTGCTCCATGAACTTTTCATCACAATGCTCAATGACAAATATCATCAAAATACTCCATGACCACTGTCATCACAACACTCCATGACACCTGACAACACAATGACCCGGGACTCTTGTCATCACAATGCTCCATTCCCTACTCATCACAATGCTCCATGACCCCTGTCATCACAGTACTCCATGAACATTTTCAGCCCAATGCTCCATGACCCTTGTCATCACAATCATCCATGCCCTTGTCATCCCAATTCTCCATGACCCTTGTAATCACAATGCTCCAAGAACCCTTAATCAAAATGCTCCATGCCCCTGTCATCACAAAGCTCCATGATGCATGTCATCAGAATGTTCCATGGGATTCTCCTCACAATGTTCCATGCCCTTGTCATCACAATGCTCCATGACCCCTGTAATCACAAACTCCATGACACATGTCATCAGAATGTTCCATGGCCTTCTCATCAATATGTTCCATGCCCTTGTCATCACAATGCTCCCAGACCCCTGTAGTCACAATGCTCCATGCCCCTTTTCATCTCAATGCTCCATGAACCCTGTCATCACAATGCATCATGCCCATCATCATAATGCTTCCGGCTATTGTCAGCACAATGAAATCAAAATTCTCCATGACCTCTCTCATCACAATGCTCCATGACCCCTGTCATCCCAATACACCATGAACATTTTCAGCCCAATGCTCCATGACACTTGTCTGCACAATGATCCATGCTCTTGTCATCCCAATTCCCCATGACCCATGTATTCACAATGCTCCGTGACGCTTCTCATCACAGTGCTCCATGACACCTGTCATCACAATGCTCCATGACCCTTGTCATCACTATGCTCCATGGCCACTGTCATCACAATGCTCCATTCCCCTTGTCATTACAGTGCTCCATGACGCTCGTCATCACAATACTCCACGGTCTTGCCATCACAATGCTCCATTCCCTGGTCATCACAATGCTCCATGCCCTGGTCATCACAATGCTCCATGTCCCCTGTCATCACAATTATCCTCGTTCTTGGCACCACTATGCTCCATGACAGTTCTCATCACCGTGTTACATGATTTGTCATCACAATTCTCTATGCACTGGTCATTGCAATGCTCCATGAACCCTGTCATAGGAAGCTCCATGTTCTTCTCATCACAATGCTTCATGAACTTGTCATCAAAATTCTCAATGGCCCTTGTCATCACAATGCTCCATCCCTTGTCATCACAATGCTCCATGTCCCTTGTCATCACAATGCTCCAAGCCCTTGTCATCAAAATGCTCCATTACATTTGTCATCACAATCCTCCATGACACTTGGCATCACAATGTTCCATTCCATTGTCATCGCAATGGACCATGACATATGTCATCACAATGCTCCCTGAGACCTGTCTTCAAAATACTCCATGACATTCTCATCACAATGCTCCATGACCCTTGTAATCACAATGCTCCATGAACTTTTCATCACAATGCTCTTTGTTCCTTGTCATCACAATGCTCTATGCCTTTCTCAGCGCAATGCTCCGTGACCCTTGTCATCACAATGCTCCATGCGCTTGTCAGCACGATGCTCCATGACACATGTCATCATAATGCACCATGTGCTTGTCATCACAGTGCTCCACAAGCTTGTCATCACAATGCTCCATAAACCTTGTCATCACAATGCTCCATGCACTTCTCATCAAAATGATCCCTCACCACAGATATCACAATGTTACATCATTATTCGTCACAATACCCACTCACCCCTTTTATCCCAATGTTCCATGGCCCCTGTCATCACAATGCTACATGCACTTATCATCACAATGTTCGATGACCCCTGACATCACAATGCTCCATAACCCCTGTCATCAAAATGCTCCATGACCCTTTTCATCATAATGCTCCATGACCTCTGACATCACAATGTTCCATAACCCCTGTCATCAAAATGTTCCATGACACTTTTCATCAAGTTGCTCCATGACCCTGTCATCACAATGCTCCCTGCCCTTCTCATCACAATGCACAACGCCCTTGTCATCAAAATCCTCCATGACCTTTGTCATCACAAAGATCCATGACCCTTGGCATCACAATGCTCCATGTCATTGTCATCACAATCCTCCATGAACACTCTCATCACATTGCTCCATGCCCTTGTCATCACAAAGCTCTATGACAGATGTCACCAGAATGCTCCATGGCCTTCTCATCACAATGCTCCATGCCCTTGCCGTCACAATGCTCCATTACCCCTGTCATAACAATGCTCCATGACCCCTGCCATCACGATGTTCCGTGGCCTTGTCATCACAGTGCTCCATGACACCTGTCATCACAATGTTCCATGACTTTGTCAGCAAAATGCTACATGACCTTGTCATTACAATGTTCTATGCGCTTGTCATCACAATACTCCATTTCCATTGTCATCACAATCCTCCATGAACCTTGAGAGCACATTGCTTCATGCCCTTGTCATCACAATGCTCCATGCTCCTTGAAATCAAAATGATCCATGTCCTCTGTCATCACAATGCTCCAAACCCTTGTGATCCCAGTGTTCCATAACACTTGTCATCACAATGCTCCATGATGCCTGTCATCACAAAATTCCATGCCCTTTTCATCACAGTGCTCCATGACATTTGGCATCAAAATGCTCAGTACACTTGTCATCACAATGCTCCCTGACACTTGTCATCAGAATGCTCTTTGAACCCTGTCACGAAAAGGCTCCATGCCTTTTTCATCACAATGCCCCATTCCGTTTTCATCACAATGATCCGTGACCATTGTCATCAAAATGCTCCATGACTGTGTCTGAAAAATGTTCCATGACACTTGTCATCACAATGTGCCATTCGCTTTTCATCACAACGGTCCAGAAAATTTTCATTGCAATGCTCCATAAACCTTGTAATCACAATGCTCCATACACTTCTCATCCAAATGCTCTCTCACCAGAGATATCACAGTGTTCCAACACTAGTTGTCACAATACTCCCTCACTACTGTAATCACAATGTCCCATGACCCCTGTCATCACAGTGCTACATCCCTTTATCATCAAAATGTTCCATGACCCCTGACACCACAATATTCTATAACCCCTGTCATCAAAATGTCCCAATACACTTTCCATCATATTGCTGAATGACCCTGTCATCAAAATACTCCCTGCCCTTATCATCACAATGCACCATGCACTTGTCATCAAAATGCTCCATGACATTTGTCATCACAAAGCGCCATGACACTTGGCATCACAATGCTCCATGAACCCTCTCATCACATTGTTCCATGCCCTTGTCATCACAAAGCTCCATGACACTTGTCATCAAAATGCTCGATGCCCTTCTCATCACAATGCCCCATGACCTTGTCATTACAATCCTTCATTACCCATGTATCACAGTGTTCCATGCCCTTATCATCACAATGCTCTATGCCCACTCTCATCACAATAATCCATGAAACTTATTAGACCAATGCTCCATTCCCTTGTCATCACAAGGCTCCATGCCCTTGTAATCACAATGTTCCATGACCCCTGTCATCACAATGCTCCATGCCTCCATTCATCACAATGCTTCATGACCTTTGTCATCACAATGGTCCATGCCCTCGTCATCAGCAGTCTCTGTGACCTTTTTAACCACAATGCTCCATGAACTTTTCATCACAGTGCTCTTTGACCCTTGTCAACACAATGTCCTATGCCATTCTCAGCACAATGCTCCATGACCCTCGTCATCACAATGCTCCATGACCCATGTCATCACAATGCACCCTGCACTTTTCATCACAGTGCTCCACAATCTTGTCACCACAATGCTCCATAAAACTTGTCATCACAATTCTCCATGCACTTCTCATCAAAATGCTCTCTCAACACTGATATCACAATGTTACATCACTATTCATCACAATACTCCCTCACCCCTGTCATCACAATATCCCATGACTTCTGTCTTTGCAATGCTACATGCACATATCATCACAAAGTTCGATGACCTCTGATATCACAATGTTCCATAACCCCTGTCATCAAAATGCTCCATAACACTTTTCCTCAAAATGCTCAATGACCCCTGACATCACAATGTTCCATAACAACTGTCATCAAAATATTCCATGACCCTTTTCATCAAATTGCTCTATAACCCTGTCATCACAATACTCCCTGCCCTTCTCATCACAATGTACCACGCCCTTGTCATCAAAATGCTCCATGACCTTTGTCGTCACAAGGATCCATGACCCTTGGCATCTCAATGCTCCATGTCATTGTCATCACAAAACTCCATGAACCCTCTAATCACAATGCTCCATGCACATTTGCATCTCAATGCTCCATGAACCCTGTCATCAAAATGCACCATGCCCATCATCATAATGCTTCAGGCTATTGTCATCATAATGAAATCAAAATATTTGATGATCTATCTCATCACAATGCTCCAAATCCTTTTGATCACAATGTTCCATAACACTTATCATCAAAATGTCCCATGACGCTCATCATCACAATTATCCATGGTCTTCTCATCACAGTGCTCCATGACCTTTGTCATCACAGTGCTCTATACACTTGTCATCACAATGCTCCCTGACACTTGTCATCAGTATGCTCCTGGAACCCTGTCATGACAAGGCTCCATACCATTTTCATAACAATGATCCATGCCAATTTCATCACAATGCTCCAAGACACCAGTAATCACAATGCTCCATGCCCTTTTCATCACAATGCCCCAAGACCCCTGTAATCACAATACTCCATGCCCCTTTTCATCAGAATGCTCCATGAGACATGTTATTACAAGGCTCCATGGTCTTCTCATCACAATTCTCCAGGAACTTTTCATCACAGTGCTCCATTCCCTTGTCATCACAATGCTCCATGACCCCTGTCCTCACAATACTTCCTGAACATTTTCAGTCCAGTTCTCCAGGAACTTCTCATCACAATGCTTCATGATCCCTATCATCACAATGCTCCATGACCACTGTCATCACAACGCTCCATGACCCCTGACAACACAGTGATCCGGGACTCTTGTCATCACAGTGCTCCATTCCCTAGTCATCACAATGCTCCATGAACATTTTCAGCCCAATGCTCCATAACCGTTGTCATCACAATGATCCATGACCTTGTCATCCCAATGCTCCATGACCCCTGTAATCACAATGATCCGTGATGCTTCTCATCACAGTGCTCTATGACCCTTATCATCACAATGCTCCATGCCTGTGTCAGCAAAATGCTACATGACCTTGTCATCAAAATGCTGCATTTGCTTGTCATCACAATACTCCCTTACCATTGTCATCACAATCCTCCATGAATCTTGGGATCACATTGCTTCATGCCCTTGTCATCCCAATGCTCCATGCTCCTTGAAAACAAAATGATCCATGACTTCTATCATCACAATGCTCCAAACCCTTGTTATCACAAAGTTCCATAACACTTGTCATCACAACGCTCCATGATGCCTGTCATCACAATACTCCATGTCCTTTTCGTCAAAATGCTCCATGATCTTTTTCATCACAATTCACAATACACTTGTCATCACAATGTTCCCTGACACTTGTCGTCAGAATGCTCCTTGAAACCTGTCATGAAATGGCTTCATGCCTTTTTCATCACAATGCTCATGCCCTTTTCATCACAATGCTCCATGTCATTGTCGTCACAATACTCCACAAGCTTGTCATCAGAATGCTCCATGACACTTGTCATTACAATGCTCCATGTCCCTTGTCATCACAATGCTCCAAGCTCTTGTCATCACAATGCTCCATTACATTTGTCATCACAATCCTCCATGACACTTGGCATCACAATGTTCCATTCCATTGTCATCGCAATGGACCATGACATATGTCATCACAGTGCTCCCTGAGACCTGTCTTCAAAATACTCCATGACCTTCTCATCACAGTGCTCCATGCCTTGTCATCACATTGCACCATGCCCACTGTCATCACAATAATCCATGAAACATGTCAGGCCAATGCTCCGTGCCCCTGTCATCACAATGATCATTGCCTTTTCATCACAATGCTCTATGAACCCTGTCATCACAATGCTCCATGACTCCAGTCATCACAGTGCTTCATGACCTTTGTCATCACAATGGTCCATGCCCTCGTCATCACAAGGCTCTGTGACCTTTGTCACCAAAATGCTCCATGAAATTTTCATCACAATGCTCGTTGACCCTTCTCATCACAATGCTCCATGCCTTTGTCAGCACAGGGCTCCATGACCCATGTCATCACAATGCGCCATGTGCTTCTCATAACAATGCTCCACAACCTTGTCATCACAATGCTCCATAAAACTTGTCATCACAATGCTCCATGCACTTCTTATCAAAATGCTCTCTCACGAATGATATCAAAATGCTCCCTCACTAGTCATCACAATACACACACTCCCCTGTCATCACAATGGTCCACAACACCGTCATGAAAATGTTCCATGACTCCTGACATCACAATGTTCCATAACCCGTCATCAAAATGTTCCATGACACTTTTCATCAAATTGCTCCATGACCCTGTCATCACAATGCTCCCTGCCCTTCACAAGAGAATTCACCACACCCTTGTCATCAAAATGCTCCATGACCTTTGTCATCACAAAACTCCATGATCCTTGGCATCACAATGCTTCATGCCATTTTCATCACAATGCTCCAAAAACCTCTCATCACATCGTTCCAAGCCCTTGTCTTCACAGTATCCATGATGCTTTTCATCACAATGCTCGATGCCATTCTTCTCACAATGCTCCATGCACTTGTCAATACAGTCCTCCATGAACCATGTATCACAGTGTTCCGTGCCATTGTTATCACAATGCTCCTTGCCCCCTCTCATCACAATAATCCATGAAACATCTCAGACCAATATTCCATGCCCTTTTCATCACAGTGATCCAAGACTCTTCTAATTATAATGCTCCATGCCCTTTTTCATCTCAATGCTCCATGAATGCTGTCATCACAATGCACCAATGCACATCATCATAATGCTTCATGCTATTGTCATCACAATGAAATCAAAATGCTCTATGACCTCTGTCATCACAATGCTCCAAATCCTTGTGATGACAGTATTCCCTAACACTTATCATCACAGCTCCCCATAACGCTCGTCATCACAATTATCCATGGTCTTCTAATCACAATGCCCCATGACATTTGCCATCACAATGCTCAATACCCTTGTCATCACAATGGTCCCCGACACTTGCCATCAGTATGCTCCTTGAACCCTGTCATGACAAGGCTACATGCCTTTTTCATCACAATGTTACATGCCATTTTCCTCACAGTGCTCCAAGACCCCTGTAATCACAATGCTCCATGCCCTTGTCATCACAAAGCTCCATGATGCATGTCATCAGAACGCTCCATGACATTCTCATCCCAATGTTCAATGCCATTGTCATCACAATGCTCCAAGACCCCTGTAATCACAATGCTCCATGAGCCTTTTCATCAGAATGCTCCATGAGACTTGTCATCACATGGCTCCATGGTCTTCTCATCACAGTGCTCCAGTACCTTGTCATCACAATGCTCCTTGACCCCTGTCATCACAATACTCCATGAACATTTTCAGCCCAATGCTCCATGACGTTCTCATCACAATGCTCCATGACCTCTGTCATAACAATGCTCCATGACCACTGTCATGACAATGCTCCATGAACCCTGACAACACAATGATCCGGGACGCTTGTTATCAAAATGCTCCATGCCCTTGTCATCCCAATGCTCCATGAACCCTTTAATCACAATGCTCCATGACGCTTGTCATCACAGTGCTCCATGAACCTTGTCATCACAATGCCTTTGTCAGCAAAATGATACATAATCTTGTCATCACAATGCTCCAAGACCCCTGTAATCACAAAGCTCCATGACCCTTTTCATCAGAATGCTCCATGAGACTTGTCATCACATGGCTCCATTGTCTTCTCATCACAGTGCTCCAGTACCTTGTCATCACAATGCTCCTTGACCCCTGTCATCACAATACTCCATGAACATTTTCAGCCCAATGCTCCATGACGTTCTCATCACAATGCTCCATGACCTCTGTCATGACAACGCTCCATGAACCCTGCCAACACAATGATCCAGGACGCTTGTCATCAAAATGCTCCATGCCCTTGTCATCCCAATTCTCCATGAACCCTTTAATCACAATGCTCCATGACGCTTGTCATCACAGTGCTCCATGAACCTTGTCATCACAATGCCTTTGTCAGCAAAATGATACATAATCTTGTCATCACAATGCTCCATGTGCTTGTCATCACAATCCTCCATGACCCTTGGGATCATATTGCTTTATGCCCTTGTCATCTCTATCTTGCCTTTCTGGGTTTTACAGATTTTTGGATACCCTTTTTGACCGGTGGGAAGCGACAATTCTTTGTAGTGTGGATTTGCGTTGTGTGCTTGCTTGATTGGCCAAAAAGGGCCTATGCCTTTTCTCCTGAATATATTCAGGAGAAAAGTCATACACAGTTTTTGGCCAAGTGCATCATTCTCAAAGTTGTGATGCCTTTCCTGTGCTTTAAAGGCGATTCCAATTTACCTCTTGAAATATGTTTTGTGCAATTCTGCCTCATTTTCAAGTCCGCTTTGTTGCCTTCCCTCAACAGATTTTTGGAAGAGAGTAGTCCTTTATAACTCTTCAGGTTTTTGATTTGCCTTACCCCTGAGCTCCAATTTTCAAATCCCATTATTGGGAGCTGACCGCAAATCCACAATATTGCTTCAGGACCTATACTGGTTCCAGGGGTGGCTATACTGGTTCCCTGTGGGTGGCTGAGGCTTTGGTTAATTCTTCTTCCTAATGGGAATTTAGAGTGACATGTGTCCGTCCAAATGCCTACATCTACTCTCTGATTGGTTCTCCCTCTTCCCTTTCATCCTCTGCACAATTAGCAAACTGTGCGAACCAGGAGGTTATAGGGGATGACTCTCCTAAGTTGGGAGATTGATAGTAAAGTTGTTGGAATGCCAAACTGTAGCACAAGGAGAGGAAAAAGTAGGAGACTTTCAGAAACCTTTCGCCATCACAGGGTGTCCATTCTCTAGGTTTCCCATACATGTTATAACTGTAGTGATATTCCCTTCTACCTGGAAATTTGGGACCCATGGAATGGTGGCATGCATTACTACTTTAAAGGGTCTGCATTTTCTCTCCCAATCTCACCAGTCCTCTCAGTCCCAAGTGTCCAGCCTTATGTCTCATCCAGCTGTCTTTGCAGATAGGGTCATTCTAGGTTTCATCAGAACCCCTGAAGGAATTGTGTAAGAATTTCGCTGTTTTTTTGTTTTGTTTTTGAAATTCATTTTTATAATGGGGTTGAGCTGATTTTCCCTGACGTGTTTATGACGGTCTAGACACACTTGTTTCCCTTACAGAGGCATATCAATACATAGGTTTTAAGATTCTTACTAATCAGATATATTCCTCTGTGGGGAATAGGGGTTTTGAGTCCCGTTCACTGAGGAAGGTGTAGGTCTTGTCTATTCTGTATTTGGTTTATGGAATGGTACCTGTGCTAATATCAAACTCTGGTTTTATGCATCACCACACCTCTCCTTTCCCCTTAAGGAGGCATAAGAGTGTTTTCTAAATGTGAGACGCTGGTCCCTTTCCTAATTCAGTTCATGTGTTGTGATGTTGACATTCCCTCTGTAAGTGATATCTTATGATAAGATTCTTTTTCTGTGTGACTAATTTCCCTTAGAATCATCATACCTAAATCCTCTCATTATGCTGCTACTGGCCTTATGACATTGATTTCACGTCTGAGTGATATTCCGTTGTACAAAATTACCACAAATTCTTTATGCATTTCTCTTTCTCCTGGGATACTTTAGGTGTACCGAAGTTGAGGTTCTTGTATGCAGAGCAGCCCTAAACTTTGTGGTGCCTGTGTCTTGTTGATATTTAGTCTTCCCAAGTTATATGTCCATGAGTTGAAGTCCCCTTTGCTCGGGGGCTTTGTATTTTAGATGTTTTAGGAAACAGCATACACTTCTTCAGAGTAGCTCTTGGATATTTATACCCCACCCATCAGCGTGACTAGTCTCCCTGTTTTCCATGGCCTCTCCTGCATTTTCGATTTGTACACATTTTTTGGATGGACTTTCTGAGCAGTGGAAATTGAGACTTCTTTATTGTGCGGATTTGCATTTCCCTCTTGCTTGGTTGGCCAAAAACTCTGTATGTGTTTTTTTCCTGAAGATATTCATGAAACAAACGCATACACCCTTTTGCCCAACTGCATCATTTTAGAAATTCTGCTGCTTTTCATATGCTTTAAATGTGAGTACAATCTACCTTTTGAAATCTGTTTCCTGCAATTCTGCCTCTCATTCAGAACCTCTTCGTTGCCTTACCTGAATATATTTTTTGGACGTTGGTTATCATTTATATCTTTGCAGGTCTTTGAATTGTCTGCTCCTGAGCTCCATTTTGCAACTCGCTTTTTTTGTGAGCTGACCGCCAAACCATTGGATTGATTCCGGCAATATTCTGGTTCTGGGGAGGCAGGCTGAGCCTTTGGTTAATTCTTCTTCCTAATGGGAAATTAGAGTGACATGTGCCTGTCAAAACTACTACAGCTAATCTCTTATTGGTTCTTCCTCTTCCCATTTATCCTCTGCAAAAATTGCAAACTGTGTGAAACAGGAGGTTAAAGGTGCTGATTCTCCAAGTGGGGAGATTGTCAGTAATGTGGCTGGAATGGCGAACCCCAGCACCAGGAGATCAAAAATGAGGTGCATTTTAGACACCTCTCCTGAGCACACGGTGTACATTCATCTCGGTTTCCCAGGCATGTTTTCACTGTCAGAAGATTCCCTTGAAAGTGCAGATTTGGGACCCATGGAATGGGTACCAGGCAGTATTACTTTAAAAGGTCTGCATTTCCTCACCCAGCCTCTCTAACATCTCTTAGCGTGCATAGCTTCCAACCATATATATCATCCTGCTGTGGGTCTACATGTGTTCAATCCATGTTACATCGTAGCCCTTCAACAAAAGTTGTAAGAATTTTTGTCTGTCTCACCGTTTTTATAAATATTTTTAAATTTATTTTTATATTGGTTACAGCTGATTTTCAAAGCTCTGTTTTTTGCTGCTGTACATCCACTTGATTCATGTACTGTGAGACAACAATAAATTCTTTCTCAGATGCTTATGATTCATATGTATTATTTTCCAGTGACTTGAGTGGACTGAGTGCCGTTCTTTGAGGTTCCGTTTAGGCCTTGCCAGTTATTCAATTCGGTACTTGGAATGGTATCTTTGCTAATTTCAACCTCCTGGATAATACCTCACCATTCCCCACCTTTCCCATTTAGCAGCCTTATGTCTATTTTCTACATATTTGACTATGTTTCTGTTTTGTAGTTTATTTCATGTGTAGCCATGTTTGATTCCACCTTTAAGTGACATCTTATGATATGTGTCTTTTTCTTTCTGACATGTGTCACTTAGAATGATCGTATGTAACTCCTCCAGAGTTGTTCCAACTGGCCTTATTTCATTGATTTCTGGATGAGTAATATTCCACTCTACATAAGTACCCCATCTCTTTTATCCATTTTATCCTTCCAGGGACATTTAGGTTATATCCAAGTGGAGGCCCTTTTTAACAGAGAGGTAGTAAACGTTGGAGTGCCAGTTTTCTGTCATTTTTTTGTTTTTCCCAAGGTATACGCCCATGAGTGCAAGTGCCCTATGCTCTGTAGCTCAGTTTTCAGATGTTTTAGCAAACCCAATACACTTCTCCAGAGTGGCCGTTGGCAAATTACATTTCCACTATCAGCCTCACAGGGCTCCCTTTTCTCCTCACCCTGTCCTGCATTTCTGGTGTTTACACTTTATGTGGATGGCCCTTCTGACTGATGTGAAGTGATACATTTTGTAGTATTGATTTCCAGTGCCCACCTGTTTGTTTGGATAAAAAGTGTGAATGGCCTTTACTTGAATATATTCAGAAAAAAATGCATACGCCCTTTTGGGCCAATTGCATCATTGGTGATGTTCAGCCACTTTTCTTGTGCTTTAATGGGGAGACCTTTCTACCTCTTCAAATCTGATTCCTGCCACTCTCCCTTGCTTATAAGTCCTTTTCTGTGACTTACCTCAAGACATTTTTCAACAGTAGATATCTTCAACTCTGCAGTTTCATGAATTTTAGTGCCCCTGAGTTCCATTTTTCAACTTGAGTTTTTGGAAACTCGACACAAAACAGCAGGATTTCCTCTAGCCCTATTCTCTTTCTGTGGGCAATTCTAGCCTTTGATGAATTTGTCTTCTGGATTGGAAATTAGAGTGGCATGTGCCTGTCCGAACACCTAAGACTTGTCTCTAAATTTTTGTCATCCTTCCGCTTCATCCTCTGGACAGATTCCAAACTGTGTGCAACAGGATATTGACGGTGCTGATATCCCCAAGTGAGGAGATTGTTAGGAAAGATGCTGGAGGGTTGAACCCGAGCACCAGGCGATGAGGAGATGAGGTGCCTTTTCCAAACTCTTTCCGATCAAATGGTGTACCTCCTCTAGGTGTGACAGGCATGTTTTAGCTCTAGGAAGGGTCCCGTGCATGGAAGGAGAACACCAGGGATTTTTCCAAATCAGTGCCTCCCCGAACCCCAAACTGGGGAATTTTTAAGCTACGGCTACACGTATGTCCATTAAGGGCCTTGGGAAATAGGCAGAGCCCAAACTTTAGATGATTGAAATCTTCAGGTTCAGAAGCGCTCACCATCGGCCTTCCTTAGGTTACATTTTATCTGTCATTGATAGATGATGTCAATAAAAATATCGATTCTTTTTCAGATTATTTCCCCTTATAGGTTATTGCAAAATATTCAGTGTAGTTCCCTGTGCTATACAGTAGTTCCTTGTTGATGATCTATTTTATACATAGCAGTGTGTATGTGTTAATCCCAAACTGTTAATTTATCCCTTCTCCTACCTTTCCCCTTTGGTAATAATAAATTATAAGATTTTATACTTCTCAGAAATGGGGGAGCTGAAAGAGAGGTATCCTTTTCAATGGAAAAGCATTCAAAACAAGATTGAAGCTTCAGCCAAGAGTATTCGATGTACATCCATGGAAATAAATCACTTCATTTCTCTAATGTTGACCTGACAAATAAGACAGACGTCTTCACTGAACTTGCTTATAGTAAAGTGATGGAAATATCAAATGTAAGTCTTAGAAAAATCTTATTTTACCCGAGCATTATACACTGCTCTATGTTAACTACAGTGTGGCTCACACATCTGTTCAATGAAGTTACAAAGTTCTCAATTTCTGTTTCTGATCATCCAGAGGGGACCCCAACAGTAGTCCCCGTGCCCAGTGTCATTGGAGCCAACATATCAAGACTGAGTTTGGTTCAGAAGCAAAGGAAACATTATTTTGAAAACCGAATGGAGAGGTGAGAGTGTGCACTCCCCCACGGGCTGTGGGCTGGGATGCTGAGTAGGGATCCCAGCAGCGTCAGTGGGAGTTAGGGGATGGAGGTCTCGAGGGCTGGGTTGGCTGCAGCTCAGGCTCTATGCCGTGCAGTCTGCATGGGACTCCGCTAGCTGAGGTGTCGACCCAGCCATTCTGCACTAGGTAGTCGGGTCTGAAGTGCCGGGTGTGGGACCTCTGCATGCGGAACCCTAGGAGCATGTGAAATTAGACAAAGCACAAAGGAAAAACAGGTTAGACTTTATTTTATTGCCCAGATTCTCTTTTTATCTCCCAGGAATTTTTAATGAACGTTGCCAGAGACGAACACCTCCTCTGCTTTTTGTTCCGTTCCTCATTCTTGGGGTGTTGAGGGTGAAGACCCCTCTTTTGTAACTGCTTCATGCTGTGGTGGGAGCCCTGATACCTAGGGGGAGGGGCAAAACGTCTCCCCACCAGCCTCCAGGTGAGGTTGATTGTCCCAAAGCCTCCTGCCTCTCTTCTCGTCCGCCTGAGCACCAGCATTGGAAGTGTTATAGATTCTAATGACCTTTAAGGGTCCAGGAAAGAGATGCGCAGAGATGCTGAGGTGGCAGGTTTCACCCCACCCCACATTTTTTCAGTGACATTAGGCTGACATTTTTTGCCAGCATAGATGCTCTGATCAGTAGTCTGTGCTTTCTTTAATTAGGTCCCTGAATTAATGTATAAACAGCACCATGTGTCAGAGCCCTGCCCGTGCAACTCCCAGACAGTCCAGGGTCAGTGGTGATCCAGGACCATGACGTCCACTGAGTCAACGGCCTTTAGAAGTAGCCAGCAGTCCAGCCGGTCATATTGGCCACCATCACCGCGGTGTCTGTAGGGTTTTCTATGGTGAAAGCGTGATATACGTTTCCCCCGCCAAGCTTATTAGCTCCCCTCTGGGTGCAGTTAAGTCCTGCAAGCAGTAGTCTGCTCTTTCGGGGCACAGTCTTGTTGTTTTCTGAGAGAAACTCCAGGTCAAGTGATGGTCACACGAGTCATCTTGGGGGCCTGTTGCCCCCATTTGTCTCTCTGGAGGTTGGAGTTGGAGGGCCTCCTCACTCGAGGTCAGTGTGTCCACAGAGCGACCCCTGCAACTTCAGGACATGATGGGTGGTTAGGATCACCACGTGGGTTCCTATTCCCTTAGGAGGGAGCTGCCTCGTGGGCTGCTGATTTCCAGGTTTTAGATACCCCAGTATCCTGGCCTGATGAGTCGGTGGGCAAAGCCCTTGGTGACCATAGTTTATCATACCTGAAGGGCATTCTTGTGTTGCTCCATTTCAATTGGTCACTGTTTTTGCACTAAGTCTCCAAGGGCGATGAACCTTTGACCGGGTATGTAAAGGTCAAAGGGTTTAGCTAAATTAGTGAGTTCCTGGGCAAGGATCTGAATTGACTGCTCTTTCCATTCTTAAAAGGCTGCTTCTGGATTCTATTCAAAAGGATCATCATCTTTTCGTGTCAGTGTTTCAGGTAGAGGCCCAGCTATTAGACTGTAGTTAGGGATCCAGATGCAGAAAACCTTGGCCTCCCCAGGAACCCCTAAGCTGTCTTCTAGTTTTAGAAGAGGTAAGGCTGCAAATGGCTTCTTCCCTATCCTGGGATGCGTTTCTCCAAATATCTGTGAGAATGAAGCCCAGGCAAGTCACCTGAGCCTGGGATATTTGAGCCATTTTCTTGGACACCTTCTATCCTTTCTTGGCTAGGTAGTTCAGAGGCGTCTTTAGTAGGCCTGGCAATCAGAATGTCATCTGCATATTGAAGGAGGGTTCCCTTTTAAAGAGGTAGAACGTTTCGGTGTTTAGAGGACATTTCCCCAATGATGGTGTGGGGATTTTTGAACCATTGGGGCAGGACAGCCCAGCATTATTGGTTTTGTTGCATGTTGTGTCCTGCCACTCACAAGCCAAAAATTCTTGTGACTCTGAGATGAATGGAATACAGAAGAAGGCATCATTGAAGTCTAATACAGAATGCCATGGCCTGGTGGATGGTAGAATGAGCAGCAGGGTGTAGGAAATAGGATCTACTAGATGTAGATCCTCGGTGGCTTCACTAACTGTCCTGATATCCTTTACCAGGTCTCCAGCAGCCCATGGCGCTCTCGTGGTCAGGCCAATCCCAGGATATGGAGCTCACCTGGGCTGCATCCCGCACCCCACAGCCCACGGGGCTCTCGTGTTCAATTCCCTCCCAGGGTATGGAGCTCACCTGTGCAACTACCCAGCAGCCCATGGGGCTCTCATAGTCAGGCCCTTCCCAGGATACGGAACTCCCCTGGGCAGGTACCCCAGCAGGGCTGGACACACAGGAACTGTGCACATAGCCCACCTTGCAGAGAACCCCCAGCTCACCTGTCGCTCACAGCTGACACAGAACACCTCAGAGCAGGACTTGAACTAACAAACAGCAGCTCTGACAGGTCTGTGACCCTGGCTATCACTCTGTGCAGCCTCTCTCTGCCTGGTCTTCCAGACACTTCCACTGCAGCCAGTGCACCAGGCCTCTGTCTCCACCCACCATCACTCCTCTCCCTGACTCCTGGGTTCCTCTCATTAGGATAGGGTTTTCTTGAAGTTGTTTTCCACTTATGGACCAGATAAAATGATAAGAAAACAAGCCGCAGCTGCAGCCCCTTGTCTATCCTGACTCTCAAGAGCGCACACCTCTTCCTTGGGACTGACCCGTTTAGCAAGGTTCATTTTCTGCAACTGTGAGCCCCTGAGGGGTGAGGATTGGCTGATTTGGGCAGCCTGACACTGCCTGCCAGCCCCCCCCACAGGTGTGCCTGTGTTGAGGTCAATATAAACACCTCTCCAGTCAGCAAGAGCCCCTGTAGCTGTGACTGACGCCATATTCTCTGCCCCGTCAGCAGTTTCGGGGCTGGGGTGATGGGAGGGAGTTACGGGCCGTGGCTTTGTGGGTGGCCCAGTGTGAGTGGGGCTCTGCTGGACTTTCTGCAGGAGTTGTCAGGCTGCCACCTGCTAAAGAAGAGGATGTGTCACCCATACCTGCCACTAGAATTTCTCCCCAGGCAGAGGTGAGGAAGTAAAAAAGCAGTGGGGTCCATGGCAGGAGGGGTATCTCAGGCAGGGAAATGGAAAGATTCCAGAAGAGCATCTGGGGCCAGGACCATCCTGGCTGGCCTGCAGGCACCAAGTCGGCCTGCGTGCTCTCGCTAGTGTGGCTCTACAGCCCTTCCTGTAGGCTTGCAAGTGCTTGTACATATTCAGGTGTTTTACCTGGAAAGGGTGGGAAGAGTTCAGCTGCAGCAGGACTGGGGCTCAGCTCACATTTACTCACAGACGCCTCGACACATTCCCCCAGCTTTGCAATGAGGATGCTCCTTGTGGGGGGGAGTGCTGCTGACGGCATGGGAGACGATTTCCCACCTCTGACCAACTTAAGAAATTTTTACCACTGGAGCAAGTGCCCTGATACGATTTTCCTCTGTATAACTGGTGAGTTCTGTTTTTTTTTTTCTTTTTTTCTTTTTGGTTCAATTTAGATTTTATTTATTCCTCTTTTTTTTTTAATTTGGAGATATAAACATGGAAATAATGCATTAATATAAAGACGTCTATGTGAAGGGAAAAACTTTTTTTCTGTTTTATTTTATTAAATGTTATTTATTTATTTTTAATTTTTTTAAATTTATTTCTTTTATACAGCAGGTTCTTATTGGATATATATTTTATACATATAAGTGTGCACATGTGAATCCCAGTCTCCCAATTCATCCCACCACCACCCTCATATGGCGTTCCCTCCTTGGTGTCCATATGTTTGTTCTCTACATCTGTCTCTATCTCTGCCCTGCAAACTGGTTCATCTGTACCATTTTTTTAGGTTCCACATATATGCATTAATATACAATATTTGTTTTTCTCTTTCTGACTTACTTCACTCTGTATGACAGTCTCTAGATCCATCGAGGTCTCTACAAATGAACCAATTTCATTCCTATGTATGGCTGAGTAATATTCCGTTGTATATATGTACCACATCTTTATCCATTCGTATGTTTGTGGGCACTTAGGTTGCTTTCATTACCTGTCTATTGTAAATAGTGCTGCAGTGAACATTGTGGTGAATGTGTCTTTTTGATTTATGGTTTTCTCTGGGTATATGCCCAGGAGTGGGATTGCTGGATTATATGGTAATTCTATTTTTAGTT
The DNA here is from genome assembly GCF_964341445.2 of Mesoplodon mirus. NCBI lineage: Eukaryota > Metazoa > Chordata > Mammalia > Artiodactyla > Ziphiidae > Mesoplodon > Mesoplodon mirus. The sequence continues at coordinate 1,721,393 of NW_028295734.1, forward strand.
TTTTAAGGAACCTCCATACTGTTCTCCATAGAGACTGTATCGATTTACTTTCCCACCAATAGTGGAAGAAGGTTCCTTTTCTCCACACCCTCTCCAGCATTTGTTGTTTGTAGATTTTCTGATGATGCCCATTCTAACAGGTGTGACGTGATACCTCATTGTAGTTTCGATTTCCATTTCTCTAATAATTAGTGATGTTCAGCAGATTTTCATGTACGTACTGGCCATCTCTATGTCTTCTTGGAAGAAATGTCTATTTAGATCTTCCATTTTGTATTGGGTTGTTTGTTTTATTAATATTGAGCTGCATGAGCTGTTTATATATATTGGAGATTAATCATTTGTCCATTGATTCGTTTGCAAATATTTTCTGCCATTCTGAGGGTTGTCTTTTCGTCTTGTTTGTAGTTTCCCTTCCTTTGCAAAAGCTTTTACATTTCATTAGTCCCATCTGTTTAGTTTTCTTTTTTATTTCATTACTATAGGAGGTGGATCAAAAAAGATCTTGCTGTGATTTACGTCAGAGTATCCTTCGTAAGTTTTCCTCTCAGAGTTTTATACTGTCTGGTCTTACATTAAGGTCTCTAATCCATTTTGAATATATTTTTATGTATGGTGTTGGGGAGTGTTCTAATTTCATTCTTTTACATGTAGCTGTCCATATTTCCCAGCACCAATGATTGAAGAGACTGTCTTATCTCCATTGTATAGTCTTGCCTCCTTTGTCATAGATTAGTTGACCATATGTGTGTAGGTTTATCCTTGGGCTTTGTTTTTTTTTTTTTTTCCTTTTACACGTTTATTCGAGTATAATTGCTTTACAATGGAGTGTTCATTTCTGCTGTATAACAAAGTGAATCAGCTATACATATACAAATATCACCAGATCACCTCCCTCTTGCATCTCCCTCCCACACTCCATATTCCACCCCTTTATGTGGTCACAAAGCACCGAGCTGATCTCCCTGTTCTATGTGGCTGATTCTCAGTAGCTATCGGTGTTACATTTGGTAATGTATTTATGTCCATGCCACTCTCTCACTTCGTCCCAGCTTACCCATCCCCCTTCCGGTGTCCTCAAGTCCGTTCTCTATGTCTGTGTCCTTAATCCTGTCCTGCCACTAGGTTCTTCAAAATCTTTTTTTTTTCTTCATTAGATTCCATATATCTCTGTTAACATACAGTATTTGTTTTTCCCTTTCTGACTTACTTCACTGTGTAGGACAGATTCTAAGTCCATCCACCTCAGTACAAATAACTCAGTTTTGCTTCTTTTTATGGTTGAGTAATATTTGATTGTATATATGTGCCAGATGTTCTTTATCCATTTATCTGTCGATGGACACTTAGGTTGATTCCATGTCCTGGCTAATGCAAATAGAGCTGCAATGAACATTTTTGTACATAACTCTTTTTGAATTATGGTTTTTGCAAGGCAAATGCCCAGTACTTGGATTGTTGTGTCATATGGTACTTCTATTGTTAGTTATTTAAAGGAACCTCCGTACTGTTCTCCCTAGTGCCCATATCAATTTACATTCCCACCCACAGTGCAAGTGTGTTCCATTTTCTCCAATAAAGGCCTCTCCAGCATTTATTGTTTTGTAGATTTTTTTGATGATTGCCACTCTGACTGCTGTGAGGTGATACCTCAGGGTAGTTTTGATTTGCATTTCTCTAATGATTAGTGATGTTCAGCATCCTTTCATGTGTTTCTTGGTAATCTGTATATCTTCTTTGGAGAAATGTCTATTTAGGTCTTCTGCCCGTTTTTGGATTGGGTTGTTTGTTTTTGTGATATTGAGCTACATGCGGTGCTTGTAAAGTTAGGAGATTAATCCTTTGTCAATTGCTTCATTTGAAAATATTTTCTCCCATTCTGAGGGTTGTTTTTGCATCTTGTTTATGTTTTCCTGTACTGTGTAAAGGCTTTTAATTTTCATTAGGTCCCATTTGTTGATTTCTGTTTTTATTTCCATTTCCCTAGGAGGTGGGTCAAAAAGGATCTTGCTGTGATTTATGTCATAGAGTGTTCTGCCTAGGGTTTCCTCTAAGTGTTTTATAGTGTCTGGTCTTATATTTAGATCTCTAATCAGTTTAGAGTTTATTTTTGTGTATGGTGTTATGGAGTGTTCTAATTTCATTCTTTTATGTGTAGGGGCCCAGTTTTCCCAGCACCAATTACTGAAGAGACTGTCTTTTCTCCATTGTATATCCTTAGCTCCTTTGTCATAGATGAGATAACCATAGGTATGTAGGTTTATCTCTGGGCATTCTGTCCTGTTCCATTGATCTGTGTTTATCCCAATCTACATAAACTTGATTCCATTATGGAGACATATAAATACATAGGTTTCAAGGTTATTACCAGTCAGATATATTCCTCTTCAGTGAATAGGGTGTTTTGTGTCCAGTTCATTGAGAAAAGAGTAGGTCTTGTCTATTACATATTTGGTATATGGAATGGAATCTGTGCTAATTTCAAACTCTGCTTTTACACATCACCCCACGTCACCTTTCCCCTTAAGGAGGCATAAGTGTGTTTTCTAAATGTGTAACTCTGTTCTCTTTTGAAATTCAGTTCATGTGTAGCCATGTTTACATTTCCTCTATAAGTGATATATTACAGTAAGTTTCTTTTTCTTTGTGGCTCATTTCACTTAGCATCATCGTACCTAAAGCCACTCATTATGCTGCTATTGGCCTTATGACATTGATTTTATGTCTGAGTGACATTCCATTGTATATAAGTACCACAACATCTATATCCATTTTTTTTCCTTTCCTGGGATATATAAAGTGTACCGAAGTCGAGGTTCTTGTAAACAGAGCAGCCCTAAAGTTTGGGCTGGCTGTGTGTTGTGGATTTTTAGTTTTCTCAAAATACACGCCCATGAGTGGAAGTGTGCTATGCTCTGTAGCTCTGTTTTAGAAAACAACATACAGTTCTCCAGAGAGGCTGTTGGCAATTTACATCCTGTCCATCGGCGTAACCAGGCTCCCTTTTCTCCATGGCCTGTCCTGCATTTGTGGTTTTTACACTATTTGCGGATGGCCCTTTTGACTGGAGGTAAGGGACACTTCTCTGTAGTGTGGATTTGCAATGCCTGATGGCTTGCTTAGCCAAAAAGGGCATATGCATTTTTTCCCGAATATATTCAAGAAAATACACTTAATCCCTTTTCAGCCAAGGGCAACATTGTCGAAATTCTGTCGCTTTTCATGTGCTTTAAAGACGACTCCAATCTACCTCTTGAAATCTGTTTCCTTCAATTCTGCCTTGCATTAAAATCCTCTTCACTGCCTTTCCTCAATATATTTCTGGATGATAGTTGTCCTTTATAACTCTGCAAGTTTGTGAATTGCTGTGCCCCTGATTTCCATTTTTCAACTCGCCTCTTTGTGAGCTGGCTGCAATACTGCAGGATGGCTTTAGGCCCTAGTCTGGTTCCGGGGCTTCAGGCTGAGCCTTTGGTTAATTCTTCTTCCTGATGGGAAACTAGAGTGACATGTGCCCATCCAAACACCTACAGCTAATCTCTCATTTATTTCCCCTCTTCCTGTTCATCCTCTGCACAGTTTGCAAACTGTGCATAACGGGAGGGTAAAGGCGCTGACACTCCAAATGGGGAGATTTTGAGTAATGCAGAATGAATGGCGAAGCCGAGCACGACAAAAGGAAAAATGAGGTACCTTTTAGAAAACTTTCCCAATTACACAGTGTACCATCCACTGGGTTTCCCATGCATGTTTTAACTGAAGGAAGATTCCCTTAAACCTGGAGAGTTGGGACCACTAGAATGGGTAGCACACAGTATTGCTCTAAGTGGTGTTCTTTTGCTCACACAACCTCAGCAATCTTGTCATCCCCAAGTGTCCAGTCTTATGTCTCATCCAGCTGTGGATGTAAAGGTGGTCAATCTAGCTTGCATCACAGGCCCTGAACATAATTTTTAAGACTTTCTCTCTGTTTTTGCATTTTGCTTTTGAAATTTATTTTTATAAGTGGGTTTAACTGAATTTCAGTGCTGTGTTCATGCCGTTATACACACACATGATTCCTTTATGGAGACATGAGAATACATATGTTTTAAAATACTTAGAGTCAGACATATTCCTCTGCAATGAATAGGGGGTGTTGAGTCCAGTTCATTGTGCCGGGAGTAGGTGTTGTCTATTACATACATGGTTTATATAACGGTATCTGTGCTAATTTAAAACTGTGGTTTTATGCATCACCCCACCTCGGCTTTCCCATTAAGCAGGCAGAAGATGTTTTCTAAATGTGTGACTCTGTTGTGTTTGTAATTCAGTTCATGTGTAGTCATGTGTACATTCCCGCTATGAGTGATAACTTATGATAAGATTAGTTACTCTGTAATCTTTCCTAACTCAGTTCATGTGTAGCCATGTTTACAGGACCTTCATAAGTGATATCTTATGATAAGTTTCTTTTTCTGTGTGACTTATTTCACTTAGAATCATCGTACCCGAATCCACTCTTTTTGCTGCTACTGGCCTTATGACATTGATTTCATGGCTGAGCAATATTCCATCGTACGTAAGTACCACAATATCTTGAACCATTTTTGTCTTTCCTGGGATACTTAAGGTGTACCCAAGTTGAGGTTCTTGTAAGCAGTGCAGCGCTAAATTTTAGGGTGGCACTGTCTTATTGATTTTCAGTTTTCCCAAGGTATATTCCCTAGACTGGAACTGCCCTTGGCTGTGTAGCTCTGTTGTTTACTTGTTTTAGGGAACACAATGCACTCCTCCAGAGAGGCAGTTGGCAACTTACATCCCGCCCATCAGCATAACAAGGCTCCCTGATCTCCAGGGCCTGTCTTGCCTTTCTGGTTTTTACACATTTTGTGGATGTCCCTTTTGACCGATGGGAAGGGATACTTCTTTGTAGTGCAGATTTGCATTGCTGCTTGCTTGCTTGGCCAAAAAGGGCGTATGCATTTTCTCCTGAATATATTCAGGAGAAAACGCATACGCCCTTTTTGGCCAAGTGCATCATTGTCGAAGTTGTGCCCCTCTTCCTGTGCTTGAAAGGTGATTCCAACGTACCTCTTGAAATCTGTTTCCTGCTATTCTGCCTCGTTTTAAAGTCTGCCTCTCTGCCTTCCCTCAAAAGATTTTTGGACGATAGTTTTCCTCTATTACTCTGCCAGTTTGTAAATTGCTGTGCCCTTGAGCTCCATTTTCTAACTCGTTTTTTGTGAGCTAACCGCAAGTCCAAAATTTTGGTTCAGGACCTATACTTGTTCACGGCGGGTGGCTGAGACTTTGGTTAATTCTTCTTCCTGCCGGGCATTTAGAGTGACATGAGCCCGTCCAAATGCCTAACAGCTACTCTTTCATTGGTTCCCCCTTTTCCCTTTCATTCTCTTCCAAATTGGCAACCTGAGTAAACCAGGAGGTTAAAGGGGCTGTCTCTCCAAGTTGGGAGATTGATAGTTAAGCAGTTGGAAATTCAAACCAGAGCACCAGGAGAGGGACAGTTAGTTCGGTTTTAGAAACCTTTCGTATTCACTGTGTGTCCATTCTCTTGGTTTCCTGTACATGTTATAGCTGTAGTAATATTCCCTTCAACATGGAGAGTTGGGAACCATGGAATGGGTGCCACACATTATTGCTTTGAATGGTCTGCATTTGCTAACCCAAATTCACCAATCCTCTCAGTCCCAAGTGTCCAGCCTTATGCCACATCCAGCTGTCGTTGTACACAGGGTCATTCAAGGTTTCATCAGAGACCCTGAAGGAATTGTAAAGAATTTCCCTGTTTTGTTGTTTTGTTTTTGAAATTCCTTTTTATAGTGGGTTTGAGCTGATTCTCACTGCCGTGTTTATGCCAGTCTAGACACACTTGTTTCCCTTACGGAGATATATCAATACATAGGTTTTAAGATCCTTACTAGTCAGATATATTCCTCTGTGTGAAGTATGGGGTCTTGATAACCTTTCAGTGAGGAAGGTGTAGATCTTGTGTATTTTGTATTTGGTTTCTGGAATGGTGCCTGTACTTATATCAAACTCTGTTTTATGCAACACCCCACCTCTCCTTCCCCCTTAAGCAGGCGTAAGAGTGTTTTCTAAATGTGAGACTCTGTTCTCTTTCCTAACTCAGTTCATGTGTAGCCATGTTTACAGGATTTTCATACGTGATATCTTATGATAAGATTCTTTTTCTGTGTGACTTATTTCACTTAGAATCATCATACCTGAATCCATTCATTTTGCTGCTACTGGTCTTTTGACATTGATATCATGGCTGAGGGATATACCATCATAATGTAAGTAACACAATTTTTTGAACCATTTTTATCTTTCACGGAATATTTAAGGTGTACCCAAGTTGAGGTTCTTGTCAGCAGTGCAGCCCTAAATTTTGGGGTGGATTTGTCTTATTGATTTTCAGTTTTCCCAAGGTATATTCCCTAGACGTGAAGTGCCCTTGGCTCTGTAGCTCTGTTGTTTACTTGTTTTAGGGAACACAATGCACTCCTCCAGAGAGGCAGTTGGCAATTTACATGCCTTCCTTCAGCATAAGAAGGCTCCCTGTTCTCCAGGGCCTGTGTTGCCTTTCCGGTTTTTAAACATTTCTCCGATGTCCCTTTTGACCGGTGGGAAGTGATACTACTTTGTAGTGCAGATTAGCATTGCCCGCTTGCTTGCTTGGCCAAAAAGGGCGTATACGTTTTCTCCTGAATATATTCAGGAGAAATCACATACGCGCTTTTTGGCCAAGTGCCTCATTGTCGAAGTTGTGAGACTCTTCCTGTGCTTTAAAGGTGATTCGAACGTACCTCTTGAAATCTGTTTCCTGCTATTCTGCCTCCCTTTCAAGCCCACCTCGTTGCCTTCCCTCAACAGATTTTTGGACGATAGTTGGCCTCTGTTACTCTGCCAGTTTGTGAATTGCTGTGCCCCTGATCTCCATATTTTAACTCGTTTTTTCTGAGCTGAACGCAAGTCCAATATTTTGGTTCAGGAACTATACTGGTTCCCGGTGGGTGGCTGAGACTTTGGTCAATTCTTCTTCCTCCCGGGAAATAAGAGTGACATATGCCCGTCCAAATACCTAACAGCTACTCTCTCATTGGTTCTCCCTCTTCCCATTCATCCTCTGCAAAATTGGCAACCTGTGCGAAACAGGAGGTTAAAGGTGCTGTCTCTCCAGGTTCAGAGATTGATAGTAAAGCAGTTGGAAAGTCAAACCGGAGCGCCAGGAGAGGGAATATTCGTTGAGTTTTAGAGACCTTTCATATTCACAGTGTGTCCATTCTCTAGGTTTCCCATATATGTTATAGCTGTAGTAATATTCCCTTCAACCTAGAGAGTTGGGACCCATGGAATGGTTGCCATGCATTATTGCTTTAAAGGGTGTGCCTTTGCTCACCCAATCTCACCAATCCTCTCAGTCCCATGTGTCCAGCCCTATGCCACATCCAGCTGTCGTTGTACATAGGGTCATTCCAGGTTTCATCAGAGACCCTGAAGGAATTGTAAAGAATTTCCCTGTTTTTTTGTTTTGTTTTTGAAATTCCTTTTAATAGTGGGTTTGAGCTGATTCTCGCTCCAATCTTTATGCCAGTCTACACACACTTGATTCCCTTACGGAGACATATCAATACATAGGTTTTAAGATTCTTACTAGTCAGATATATTCCTCTGCGGGAAATATGGGGTTTTGAGTCACTTTCACTGAAGAAGGTGTAGGTCTTGTCTATTCCATAGTTGGTTTATGAAATGGTACATGTGCTTATATCAAACTCTGGTTTTATGCATCACCCCACCTCTCCTTCCCCCTTAAGCAGGCATAAGTGTGTTTCCTAAATGTGAGACTCTCTTCTCTTTCCTAACTCAGTTCATGTGTAGCCATGTTTACAGGATCTTCATAAGTGATATCTTATGATAAGTTTCTTTATCTCTGTGACTTATTTCACTTAGAATCATCGTACCTGTATCCACTCATTTTGCTGCTACTGGTGGTATGACATTGATTTCATGGCTGAGGGATATTCCATCGTACGTAAGTACCACAATTTTTTGAACCATATTTATATTTCCTGGGATATTTAAGTTGTACACAATTTGAGGTTCTTGTAAGCAGTGCAGCCCTAAATTTTGGCATGGGTCTGTCTTATTGATTTCCAGTTTTCCAAGGTATATTCCCTAGACTGGAAGTGTCCTTGGCTCTGTCGCTCTGTTTTTTACTTGTTTTAGGGAACACAATGCTCTCCTCCAGAGGCAGTTGGCAATTTACATCCCGCCCATCAGCATAACAAGGCTCCCTGTTCTCCAGGGCCTGTCTTGAATTTCTTGTTTTTACCCTTTATGTGGATGTCCCTTAGGACTGGTGGGAATTGATACTTCTTTGTACTGCAGGTTTGCATTGTCCGCTTGCTTGCTTGGCCAAAAAGGGCGTATGCGTTTTCTCCTGAGTATATTCAGGAGAAAACACATAAGTACTTTTTGGCCAAGTGCATCATAGTCGAAGTTTGTCTCTCTTCGTGTGCTTTAAAGGCGATTCCAACGTACCTCTTGAAATCCGTTTCCTGCTATTCTGCCTTGCTTTCAAGTCCACCTAGTTGCCTTCCCTCAACAGATTATTGGACGATAGTTGCCCTTTATTACTCTGCCAGTTTGTGAATTGCTGTGCCCCTGAGCTCCATTTTTTAACTCGTTTTTTGTGAGCTGAACTCAAGACCAATATTTTGGTTCTGGACCTATATAGGTTTTTGGTGGGTCGCTGAGACTTTGGTTAATTCTTTTTCCTCCCGGGAAATAAGAGTGACATGTGCCCGTCCATATTCTTAACAGCTACTCTCTCATTGGTTCTCCCTCTTCCCTTTCATCCTTTGCCAAATTGGTAACCTGGGAGAAACAGGAGGTTAAAGGTGCTGTCTTTCCAAGTTGGGAGATTGATAGTAAAGCAGTTGGAAAGACAAACTGGCGCAAAAGGAAAGGGAATATTCGTTGAGTTTTAGAAACCTTTCGTATTTACACTGTGTCCATTCTCTAGGACTCTCATACATGTTATAGCTATAGTAATATTCCCTTCAACCTGGAGAGTTGGGACCCATGGAATGGGTGCCATGCATTATTGCTTTAAAGGGTCTGCATTTGCTCACCCAATCTCACCAATACTCTCATTCCCATGTGTCCAGCCTTATGCCACATCCAGCTGTCATTGTAGATTGGGTCATTCCAGGTTTCATCAGAGACCCTGAAGGAATTGTAAAGAATTTCCAAGTTTTTTTGTTTTGTTTTAGAAATTCCTCTTTATACTGGGTTTGAGCTGATTCTCACTGCCAGGTTTTTCCAGTCTAGACACACTTGATTCCCTTACGGAGACATATCAATACATAGGTTTTAAGAATCTTACTAGTCAGATATATTCCTCTGGAGGAAATATGGGGTTTTGAGTCCCTTTCACTGAGGAAGGTGTAGGTCTTGTCTATTCCATAGTGGGTTTTTGGAACACTACCTGTGCTTATATCAAACTCCGGTTTTATGAATACCCCCACCTCTCCTTCCCCTTAAGCTGGCATAAGAGTGTTTTCTAAATGTGAGACTCTGTTCTCTTTCCTAACTCAGTTAATGTGTAGCCATGTTTACAGGATCTTCATAAGTGATATCTTATGATAAGTTTCTTTTTCTGTGTGACTTATTTCACTTAGAATCATCGTACCTGAATCCACTCCTTTTGCTGCTACTGGTCTTATGACATTGATTTCATGGCTGAGGGATATTCCATCGTATGTAAGTACCACAATTTTTTTAAACATTTTTATATTTCCTGGGATATTTATGGTGTACCCCAGTTGAGGTTCTTGTAAGCAGTGCAGCCCTAAATTTGGGGGTGGCTCTGTCTTATTGATTTTCAGTTTTCCCAAGGTATATTCCCTAGACTGGAAGTGCTCTTGGCTATGTAGCTCTGTTGTTTACTTGTTTTTGGGAACAAAATGCACTCCTCCTGAAAGGCAGTTGAAAACTTACATCCCGCCCATCAGCATAACAAGGCTCACTATTCTCCAAGGCCTGTCTTGCCTTTCTGGGTTTACCCATTTTGTGGTTTTTCCTTTTGTCCGGTGGGAAGTGATACTTCTTTGTAGTGCAGATTTGCATTGCCCGCTTGCTTGCTGGGCCAAAAAGGGCGTATGCGTTTTCTCCTGCATATATTCAGGAGAAAATGCATACGCCCTTTTTGGCCAAGTACATCATTGTCGAAGTTGTGCCTCTCTTCCTGTGCTTTACAGACGATTCCAACGTACCTCTTGAAATCTGTTTCCTGCTATTCGGCCTGAATTTCAAGTCTGCTTCGTTGCCTTCCCTCAACAGATTTCTGGACGATAGTTGGCCTTTATTAGTGTGCCAGTTTGTGAATTGCTCTGCCCCTGAACTCCATTTTTCAACTCGTTTTTTGTGAGCTGAATGCAAGTCCAAAGTTTTGGTTCAGGACCTCTACTGTTTCCCGGTGAGTGGCGGAGACTTTGGTTAATTCTTCTTCCTGCCGGGCATTTAGAGTTACATGTGCACGTCCAAAGGCCTAACAGCTATTCTCTCATTGGTTTTCCCTCTTCCCTTTCATCCTCTGCCAAATTGGCAACCTGTGCGAACCAGGAGGTTAAAGGGGCAGTCTCTCCAAGTAGGGAGATTGATAGTAAAGCAGTTGGAAAGTCAAACCGGAGCACCAGGAGAGTGACTATTCGTTGAGTTTTAGAAACCTTTCGTACTCACAGTGTGTCCATTCTCTAGGTTTCCCATTCATGTATAGCTGTAGTAATATTCCCTTCAACCTGGAGAGTTGGGACCCATGGAATGGGTGCCATGCATTATTGCTTTAAAGGGTCTGCATTTGCTCACCCAATCTCACCAATCCTCTCAGTCCATAGTGTCCAGCCGTTTGCCACATCCAGCTGTCATTGTAGACAGGGTCATTCCACGTTTCATCAGAGACCCTGAAGGAATTGTACAGAATTTCCCTGTTTTTTTGTTTTGTTTTTGAAATTCCTTTTTATAGTGGGTTTGAGCTAAATCTCGCTGCCATGTTTATGCCAGTCTAGACACACTTGATTCCCTTACAGAGACATATCAGTACATAGGTTTTAAGATTCTTACTAGTCAGATATATTCCTCTGCGGGAAATATGGGGTTTTGAGTCCCTTTCACTGAGGAAGGTATAGGTTGGTCTTGTCTATTCCATAGTTGGCTTTGGGAATGGTACCTGTGCTTATATCAAACTCTGGTTTAATGCATCACCCCACCTCTCCTTCCCCCTTAAGCAGGCATAAGAGTGTTTTCTAAATGTGAGACTCTGTTCTATTTCCTAACTCAGTTCATGTGTAGCCATGTTTACAGGATCTTCATAAGTGATATCTTATGATAAGCTTCTGTTTCTATGTGACTTATTTCACTTAGAATCATCATACCTGAATACACTCATTTTGCTGCTACTGGTCTTACGACATGGATTTCATGGCTGAGGGATATTCCATTGTACGTAAGTACCACCACAATTTTTTGAAACAATTTTATATTTCCTGGGATGTATAAGGTGTACCCAAATTGAGGTTCTTGTAAGCAGTGCAGCTCTAAATTTCGGGGTGGCTCTGTCTTATTGATTTTCAGTTTTCCCAAGGTATATTCCCTAGTCTGGAAGTGCCCTTGGCTCTGTAGCTCTGTTGTTTACTTGTTTTAGGGAACACAATGCACTCCTCCAGAGAGGCAGATGGCAATTTACATTCCGGCCATCAGCATAACAAGGCTCCCTGTTCTCCAGGGCCTGTCTTGCCTTTCTGGGTTTTACCCATTTTGTGGATGTCCCTTTTGACCAGTGGGAAGTGACACTTCATTGTAGAGCAGATTTGCATTGTCCGCTTGCTTGTTTGGCCAAAAAGGGCGTATGCGTTTTCTGCTGAATATATTCAGGAGGAAACGCATACGCCCTTTTTGGCCAAGTGCATCATTTTCGAAGTTGTGCCCCTCTTTCTGTGCTTTAAAGGCGATTCCAACCTACCTCTTGAAATCTGTTTCCTGCTATTCTGCCTCACTTTCAAGTCCGACACGTTGCCTTCCCTCAACAGATTTTTGGACGATAGTTGTCCTTTATTACTCTGCCTGTTTGTGAATTGCTGTGCCCCAGAGCTCCATTATTTAACTCGTTTTTTGTGAGCTGAATGCAAGTCCAATATTTTGGTTCAGGACCTATACTGGTACCCGGTGGGTGGCTGAGACATTGGTTAATTCTTCTTCCTCCCGGGAAACAAGAGTGACATGTGCCCGTCCAAATGCCTAACAGATATTCTCTCATTGGTTCTCCCTCTTCCGTTTCGTCCTCTGCCAAATTGGCAACCTGTGTGAAACAGGAGGTTAAACGGGCTGTCTCTCCAAGTTGGGAGATTGATAGTAAAGCAGTTGGAAAGTCAAAGCGCAGCACCAGGAGAGGGACTATTTGTTGAGTTTTAGAGACCTTTCATATTCACAGTGTGTCCATTCTCTAGGTTTCCTGTACATGTTAGGGCTGTAGTAATATTCCCTTCACCCTGGAGAGTTGGGACCCATGGAATGGGTGCCATGCATTATTGCTTTAAAGGGTCTGCATTTGTTCACCCAAGCTCACCAATCCTCTCAGTCCCATGTGTCCAGCCTTATGCCACATCCAGCTGTCGTTGTAGATAGGGTCATTCCAGGTTTCATCAGAGACCCTGAAGGAATTGTAAAGAATGTCCCTGTTTTTTTGTTTCGTTTTTGAAATTCTTTTTATAGTGGGTTTGAGCTGATTCTCACTGTCATGTTTATGCCTGCCTAGACACATTTGATTCCATTAAGGGTACATATCAATACATAGGTTTTAAGTTTCTTACTAGTAAGATATATCCCTCTGCATGGAATATGGGGGGTTGATTTCCTTTCACTGAAGAAGGTGTAGTTCTTGTCTATTCCGTAATTGGTTTTTGGAATGGTACCAGAACTAATATCAAAATCTGGTTTAATTCATCACCCCACCTCTCTTCCCCCTTAAGCAGGCATAAGAGTGTTTTCTAAATGTGAGACTCTGTTCTCTTTCCTAACTCAGTTCATCTGTAGCCATGTTTACAGGATCTTCATAAGTGATATCTTATGATAAGTTTCATTTTCTGTGTGACTTATTTCACTTAGAATCATCGTACCTGAATCCACTCATTTTGCTGCTACTGGTCTTACAACATGGATTTCATGGCTGAGGGATATTCCATCGTACGTAAGTACCACAATGTTTTGAACCATTTTTATACTTCCTGGGACATTTAAGGTGTACCCAAGTTGAGGCTGTTGTAAGCAGTGCAGCCTTAAATTTGGGGGTGGCTCTGTCTTATTGATTTTCCGTTTCCCAAGGTATATTCCCTAGACTGGAAGTCCCCTTGGCTCTGTAGCTTTGTTGTTTACTTGTTTTAGGGAACACAATGCACTCCTCCAGTGAGGCAGTTGGCAATTTACATCCTGCCCATAAGCATAAAAAGGCCCCCTTTTCTCCAGGTCCTCTCTTGCCTTTCTGTTTTTTACATATTTTGTGGATGTCCCTTTTGACCGGTGGGAAGTGATACTTCTTTGTAGTGCAGATTTGCATTGCCTGCTTGCTTGCTTGGCCAAAAAGGGCGTTTGCGTTTTCTCCTGCATATATTCAGGAGAAAATGCATACGCCATTTTTGGCCAAGTGCATCATTGTCGACGTTGTGCCCCTCTTCCTGTGCTTTACAGACGATTCCAACTTACCTCTTGAAATCTGTTTCCTGCTCTTCGGCCTCATTTTCATGTCCGCTTCGTTGCCTTCCCTCAACAGATTTCTGGACTATAGTAGGCCTTTATTACTCTGACAGTTTGTGAATTGCTCTGCCACTGAGCTCCATTTTTCAACTCGTTTTTTGTGAGCTGAATGCAAGTCCAATATTTTGTTTCAGGACCTATACTTGTTCCCTGTGGGTGGTTGCAACTTTGGTTAATTCTACTTCCTGCCGGGAAATTAAAGTGACATATGCCCGTCCAAATGCCTAACAGCTTCTCTCTCATTGGTTCTCCCTCTTCCTTTTCATCCTCTGCCAAATTGGCAACCTGTGAGAACCAGGAGGTTAAAGGGGCTGTCTCTCCAAGTTGGGAGATTGATAGTAAAGCAGTTGGAATGTCAAACTGGAGCACCAGGAGAGGGACTATTCGTTGAGTTTTAGAAACCTTTCATATTCACAGTGTGTCCATTCTCTTGGTTTCCTGTACATGTTATAGCTGTAGTAATATTCCCTTCATCCTGGAGAGTTGGGACGCATGGAATGGGTGCCGTGCATTACTGCTTTAAAGGGTCTGCATTTGCTCACCCAATCTCACCAATCCTCTCAGTCCCAAGAGTCCAGACTTATGACAAATCCATCTGTCATTGTAGACAGGGTCATTCCACGTTTCATCAGAGACCCTGAAGGAATTGTAAAGAATTTCCCTGTTTTTTTTGGTTTGTTTTTGAAATTCCTTTTTATAGTGGGTTTGAGCTGATTCTCGCATCCATGTTTATGCCAGTCTAGACTCACTTGATTCCCTTATGGAGACATATCAATACATAGGTTTTAAGATGCTTACTAGTCAGATATATTCCTCTGCGGGAAATATGGGGTTTTGAGTCCCTTTCACTGAGGAAGGTATAGGTAGGTCTTGTCTATTCCATAGTTGGTTTTTGGAACGGTACCTGTGCTCTAATAAAACTCTGGTTTATGCATCACCCCACCTCTCCTTCCCCCTTAAGCAGGCATAAGAGTTTTTTCTAAATGTGAGAGTCTGTTCTCTTTCCTAACTCAGTTCATGTGTAGCCATGTTTACAGGATCTTCATAAGTGATATCTTATGATAAGCTTCTTTTTCTGTGTGACTTATTTCACTTAGAATCATCGTACCTGAATCCACTCATTTTGCTACTAATGGTCTTATGACATTGATTTCATGGCTGAGGGATATTCCATCGTACGTAAGTACCACAATTTTTTGAACCATTTTTATATTTCCTGGGATATTTAAGGTGTACTCAAGTTGAGGTTCTTGTAAGCAGTGCAGCCATAAATTTGAGGGTGGCTCTGTCTTATTGATTTTCAGTTTACCCAAAGTATATTCCCTAGACTGGAAGTGCCCTTGGCTCTGTAGCTCTGTTGTTTACTTGTTTTAGGGAACACAATGCACTCCTCCAGTGAGGCAGTTGGCAATTTACATCCCGCCCATCAGCATAACAAGGCTACCTGTTCTCCAAGGCCTGGCTTGCCTTTCTGGTATTTACACATTTTGTGGATGTCCCTTTTGACAGGTGGGAAGTGATACTTCTTTGTAGTGCAGATTTGCATTGCCCGCTTGCTTGCTTGGCCAAAAAGGGCGTATGCGTTTTCTCCTGCATATATTCAGGAGAAAACGCATACGCCCTTTTTGGCCAAGTGCATCATTGTCGAGGTTGTGCCCCTCTTCCTGTGCTTTACAGATGATTCCAACGTACCTCTTGAAAATTGTTTCCTGCTATTCGGCCTCACTTTCATGTCCGCTTTGTTGCCTTCTCTCAACAGATTTTTGGATGAGAGTTGTCCTTTATTACTCTGCCAGTTTGTGAATTGCTGTGCCCCTTAGCTTCATTTTTCAACTCGTTTTTTCTGAGCTCAACGCAAGTCACAATTTTGATTCAGGACGTAATCTGGATCCCGGGGTGTGGCTGAGACTTTGGTTAATCCTTCTTCTTGCCGGGAAATTAGAGTGACATATGCCCGTCCAAATGCCTAACAGCTACTCTCTCATTTGTTCTCCCTCTTCCCTTTCATCCTCTGCCAAATTGGCAACCTGTGCGAACCAGGAGGTTAAACGGGCTGTCTCTCCAAGTTGGGAGATAGATAGTAAAGCAGTTAGAAAGTAAAACCGGATCACCAGGAGAGGGACTATTAGTTGAGTTTTAGAAGCCTTTCGTATTTACAGTGTGTCCATTCTCTAGGTTTCCCGTACATGTTATAGCTGTAGTAATATTGACTTCAACCTGGAGAGTTGGGACAAATGGAATGGGTGCCACACATTATTGCTTTAAAGGGTGTGCATTTGCTCAACCAATCTCACCAATCCTCTCAGTCCCAAGTGTCCAGCCTTATGCCATATCCAGCTGTCATTGTAGATAGGCTCATTCCAGGTTTCATTAGAGCCCCTAAAGTAATTGTAAAGAATTTCCATGTTTTTTGTTTTTTTTTTGAAATTCCTTTTTATATTGGGTTTGAGCTGATTCTCACTGCAATGATTATGCCAGTCTAGACACACTTGATTCCATTACGGAAACATATCAATACATAGGTTTTAATATTCTTACTCTTCAGATATATTCCTCTGTGGGAAATATCGTGATTTGAGTTCCTTTCACTGAGGAAGATGTAGGTCTTGTATATTCCATAGTTGGTTTTTGAAATGGTACGTGTGGTTATATCAAACGCTGGTTTTCTGTAGCACCCCACCTCATCTTCCCCCTTAAGCAGGCATAAGAGTGTTTTCTAAATGTGAGACTCTGTTCGCTTTCCTAACTCTGTTCTTGTGTAGCCATGTTTAGAGGACCTTCATAAGTGATATCATATGATAAGTTTCTTTATCTGTGTGACTTATTTCAGTTAGAATCATCGTACCTGAATCCACTCATTTTACTGCTACTGGTCTTATGACATTGATTTCATGGCTGAGGGATATTCCATCGTACGTAAGTACCAAAATATTTTAAACCATATTTATATTTCCTGGGATATTTAAGCTGTACGCAATTTGAAGTTCTTGTAAGCAGTGCAGCCCTAAATTTTGGGGTGGCTCTGTCTTATTGATTTTCTGCTTTCCCAAGGTATATTCCCCAGACTGGAAGTGCCCTTGGCTCTGTAGCTCTTTTGTTTCCTTGTTTTAGGGAACACAATGCACTCCTCCAGAGAGGCAGTTGGCAATTTACATCCCGCCCATCAGCATAACAAGGCTCCCTGTTCTACAGTGCCTGTCTTGCCTTTCTGGTTTTTACCCATTTTTTGGATGTACCTTTTGACAAGTGGGAATTGATACTTTGTAGTGCAGATTTGCATTGCCAGCATGCTTGCTTGGCCAAAAAGGGCGTATGCGTTTTCTCCTGCATATATTCAGGAGAAAACGCATACGCCCTTTTTGGCCAAGTGCATCATTGTCGATGTTGTGCCCCTCTTCCTTTGCCTTAAAAGCGATTCCAACGTACCTCTTGAAGTCTGTTTCCTGCTATTCTGCCTCGCTTTCAAGTCCGCCTCGTTGCCTTCCCTCAACAGATTTTTGGACGATAGTTGTCCTTTATTACTCTGCCTGTTTGTGAATTGTTGTGCACTGAGCTACATTATTTAACTCGTTTTTTTGTGAGCTAAACGCAAGTCCAATATTTTGGTTCAGGACTTATACTGGTTCCCGGTGGGTGGCTGAGGTTTTGGTTATTTCTTCTTCTTCCCACGAAGTAATATGACATGTGCCCGTACAAATGTCTAACAGCTACTCTCTCACTGGTTCTCCCTTTTCCCTTTCATCCTCTGCCAAATTGGCAACCTGTGCGAACCAGGAGGTTAAAGGTGCTGTCTCTCCAAGTTGGGAGATTGATAGTAAAGCAGTTGGAAAGTCAAATGGGATCACCAGGAGTGGGACTATTCGTTGAGTTTTTGAAACCTTTCGTATTCACTGTGTCCATTCTCTAGGGTTCCCGTACATATTATAGCTGTAGTAATATGTCCTTAAACCTGGCCTGTTGGGACCCATGGAATGGGTGCCACACATTATTGCTTTAAAGGGTCTACATTTGCTCACCCAATCTCACCAATCCTCTCAGTCCCAAGTGTCCAGCCTTATGCCACATCCAGCTGTCGTTGTAGATAGGGTCATTCCAGGTTTCATCAGCGACCCTGAAGGTATTGTGTAAGAATTGTTCTGTTTTTATGTTTTGTTTTGAAATTCATTTTTATATTGGGTTTGAGCTGATTCTCCCTGCCATGTTTATGTCATTCTAGGCACACTTAGTTACCTTACGGAGACATATCAATACATAGGTTTTAAAATTCTTACTAGCCAGATATATTTCTCTGTGGGGAATAGGGATGTTGAGTTCCGTTCACTGAGGAAGGAGTATTGCTTGTCTCTTTTGTTTTTGGATTATGGAACGGTACCTGTGCTAATATCAATCTTTTGTTTTGTGCATCTCCCCACCTGTCTTTCCCCTTAATCAAGCGTTAGAGTGTTTTCTAAATCTGAGACTCTGTTCTCTTCCCTAAATCAGTTCATATGTAGCCATTTTTACATTCCCTTCATAAGTGATATCTTATGTCAGAATGCACCATGGCCCTTGTCATAATAATGCTTCATGACCCCTGTCATCACAATGATCCATGACATGATTATCAAAATGCTCCATGTCCCTTGTCATCAAAATTCTCCACGTACTTGTCATCACAGTGCTACATGACAATTCTCATCAAAATGTTACATGCTCTTGTCATCACAATTCTCCATTCTCTTGACATTGCAATGCTCCATGCCCTTGTCATCACAATGCTCCATGCCTTTGTCATCACATTGCTCCATGACCCCTGTCATCACATTGCTCCCTGACACCTGTCATCACAATGCTTCATGCCCATTGTCATTACAGTGCTCCATGATGCTCGACATCACAATTACCCAAGGACTTCTCATCACAATGCTCCACGGTTTTGCCATCACCATGCTCCATGCCTTGTCATCTCAAATCTCAATGTCCCTTGTCCTCACAATTCTCCACGTCCTTGTCATTACAATGCTCCATGGCACTTCACATCACAGTGTTATATGCTCTTGTCATCAGAATACTTCATGCACTTGTCATCACAATGCTCCATGACCCCTGTCATAGGAAGCTCCATGCGCTTTTCATCAAAATGTTTCACGACCAGGACACTAAAATTCTCAATGGCCCTTGATATCACAATGCTCCATGCCCTTGTCATCACAATGCTCCTTTACTTTGTCACAACAATCCTCCATAACAATTGGCATCACAATGCTCCATGATATTGTCATCAAACTGGAACATGACATATTTCATCACAATGCTCCCTGACACCTTTCTTCACAATAATCCATGACCTTGTCATCACAGTGCTCCATGACCTTGTCATCACAATGTGCCATGCCCATTCTTATCACAATAATCCAAGAAACTTGTCAGACCAATGCTCCATGCCACTTTTCATCACAATGCTCCATGAAAGCTGTCATCAAAATGCACCATGCCCATCATTATAATGCTTCATGCTGTTGTCATCACAATGAAATCAAAAAGCTCCATGACATCTGTCATCACAATGCAGCAAACCCTTGTGATCACAATGTCCCATAACACTTGTCATCACAATGCCCCATGACGCTGGTCACCACAGTTATCCATGGGCTTCTCATCAAAATTCACCATGACTTTTGTCAACACAATGCTCAATACACTTGTCAACACAATGCTCTCTGATTATTGACCTCAGTATGCACCGTGCACTCTTTCATGACAAGGATCCATGCCTTTTTCCTCACAATGATCCATGCCCTTCTCATCAAAATGTTCCAAGACACCTGTGATCACAATGCTCCTTGCACTTGGCATCACAAAGCTCCATGACGGATGTCATCAGAATGCTCCATGGCCGTGTCATCATAATGTTCCATGCCCTTGTCATCACAATGCTCCAAGACCCCTGTAATCAAAATGATCGCTGCGCTTTTTCATCAGAATGCTCCATGAGACTTGTCATCACAAGGTTCCATGGTCTTCACATCACAGTGCTCCAGGACCTTGTCATCACAGTGCTCCATTCCCTTGTCATCACAATGCAACATGACCACTGTCATCACAATAATCCATGAAAATTTTCAGCCCAATGCTCCACGAAATTCTCATCACAATGCTCCATAGCCCATATCAACACAATGCTCAATGACGACTGTCATCAAAACACTCCATGACACCTGACAACACAATGATCCGGGACACTTGTCATCACAGTGCTCCATTCCCTAGTCATCACAATGCTCCATGACCCCTGTCATCACAACACTCCATGAACATTTTCAGCCCAGTGCTCCATGACCCTTGTCATCAAAATGATCCATGCCCTTGTCATCCCAATGCTCCATGACCCATGTATTCACAATGCTCCGTGACGCTTGTCATCACAGTGCTCCATGACACCTGTCATCACAATGCTCCATGCCTTTGTCAGCAAAATGTTACATGACCTTGTCATTACAATACTCTATGCGCTTGTTATCACAATACTCCATTTCCATTGTCATCACAATCTTCCATGAACCTTTGGATCACATTGCTTCCTGCCCTTATCATCACAATGCTCCATGCTCCTTGAAATCAAAATGATCCATGACCTCTGTCATCACAATGCTCCAAAACCTTGTGATCACAATGTTCCATAACACTTGTCATCACAACGCTCCATGATGCCTGTCATCACAATAATCCATGCCCTTTTCATCACAATGCTCCATGACCTTTGTCATCACAATTCTCAATACACTTGTCATCAAAATGCTCCCTGACACTTGTCATCAGAATGCTCCTTGAAACCTGTCAAGAAAAGGCTCCATGCCATTTTCATCACAATGCACCATGCCGTTTTCATCAGAATGCTCCAGGCCATTTTCATAAAAATCCTCCACAAGCTTGTCATCAGAATGCGCCATGACCCTTCTCATCATAATTCTCCATGCACTTTTCAGCACAATGCTCCCTGACCATTGTCATCACAATGCTCCAAGCCATTGTCATCACAATGCTCCATTACATTTGTCATCAGAATTCTCCATGACACTTGGCATCACAATGTTCCATGACATTGTCATCACAATGGGCCATTCCAAATGTCATTGCAATAATCCATGAAACATATTAGACCAATGTTCCATGCCCTTGTCATCACAATACTCCATGCCCTTGTTATCACAATGCTCCATGACCCCTGTCATCACAATGCTCCGTGACTCCCGTCATCACAATGCTTCATGACCTTTGTCATCACAATGGTCCATGCCGTCATCATCAACAGTCTCTGACCTTTTTAAACACAATGCTCCATGAACTTTTCATCACAATGCTCTTTGACCCTTGTCATCACAATACTCCATGCGCTTGTCAGCACAATGCTGCATGACATGTCATCATAGTGCACCATGCGCTTGTCATCACAGTGCTCGACAATCTTGTCATCACAATGCTCCTTAAAATTTGTCATCACAATGCTCCATGCACTTCTCATCAAAATGCTCTCTCACCACTGATATCACAATGCTACATCACTGTTTGTCACAATACTCCCTCACCCCTGTCATCACAATGTTCCATGACTCCTGTCATCCCAATGCTACATGCACTTATCATCACAATGTTCGTTGACCCCTGACATCACAATGTTCCATAACACCTGTCATCAAAATGTTCCATGACAATTTTCATCAAAGTGCTCCATGTCGCTGTCATCAGAATGCTCCAAGCCATTCTCATCACAATGCACAACGACCTTGCCATTAAAATGATCCTTGACCTTTGTCATCACAAAGATCCATGACCCTTGGCATCACAATGCTCCATGTCATTGTCATCACAATGCTTCATGAACGCTCTCATCACATTGCTCCTTGCCCTTGTCTTCACAAAGCTCCATGACACATGTCATCAGAATGCTCCATGTTCTTCTCATCACAATGCTCCATGCCCTTGCCATCACAATGCTCAATTACCCCAGTCATCACAATGCTCCATGACCCCTGCCATCACGATGTTCCATGGCCTTGTCATCACAAAGCTCCATGAACCTTCTCATCACAATGCTCCAGGAACCGTGTAATCACAATGCTGTCTGCCCCTTTTCATCTCAATGATCCATGAACCCTGTCATCACAATGCACCATGCCCATCATCATAATGCTTCATGCTATTGTCATCACAATGAAATCAAAATGCTCCATGACCTCTGTCATACAAATGCTCCAAACCCTTGTGACCACAATATTCCATAACACTTGTCATCACAATGCCCCATGACGCATGCCATCAGAATGCTCCATGTCCTTCTCATCACAATGCTCCGTGCCTTAGTCATCACAATGCTCCAAGACCCCTGTAATCACAATGCTCCATGCCCCTTTTCATCAGGATGTTCCATGAGACTTGTCATCACAAGTCTCCATTGTCTTCTCATCACAATGCTCCAGGAACTTGTCATCACCATGCTCCATTCCCTTGTCATCACAATGCTCCATGACCCCTGTCATCACAATACTCCATGAACATTTTCAGCCCAGTGCTCCACGACCTACTCATCACAATGCTCCATGGCCAATATCATCACAATGCTCCATGACCACTGTCATCACAACACTATATGACACCTGACAACACAATGATCTGGGATTCTTGTCATCACAATGCTCCATTCCGTAGTCATCACAATGCTTTATGACCCCTGTCATCACAACACTCCATGAATATTTTCAGCCCACTGCTCCATAACCCTTCTCATCACAATGATCCATGCCATTGTCATCCCAATGCTCCATGACCCCGTATTCACAATGCTCCATGACGCTTGTCATCACAGTGCTCCATGACACCTGTCATCACAATGCTCCATGCCTTTGTCAGCAAAATGCTACATGACTTTGTCATTACAATGCTCTATGCGCTTGTCAGCACAATACTCCATTTCCATTCTCATCACAATCCTCCATGAACCTTGGGATCACATTGCTTCATGCCCTGGTCATCACAATGCTCCATGCTCCTTGAAATCCAAATGATCCATGACCTCCGTAATCACAATGCTCCAAACCCTTGTGATCACAGTGTTCCATAACACTTCTCATCACAACGCTCCATGATGCCTGTCATCACAATACTCCATGCCCTTTCCATCACAATGCTCCATGACCATTTTCATCACAATTCTCAATACACTTGTCATCAAAATGCTCCCTGACACTTGTCTTCAGAATGCTCCTTGAACCCTGTCACGAAAAGGCTCCATGCCTTTTTCATCACAATGCCCCATGGCGTTTACATCACAATGCTCCATGCCATTGTCATCAAAATACTCCACAAGATTGTCATCAGAATGCTCCATGACCCTTGTCATCACAATTCTCCATGCACTTGTCAGCACAATGCTCCCTGACCCTTATCATCACAATGATCCAAGCCATTGTCATCACAAGGGGCCATTACATATATCATCACAATGCTACCTGACACGTGTCTTCACAATACTGCATGACCTGGTCATCACAATGCTCCATGCCCTTTTCATCACAATGTGCCATTCCAACTGTCATCACAATAATCCATGAAACTTATTAGACCAATGGTCCATGCCCTTGTCATCACAACGCTCCATGCCCTTATTATCACAATGCTCCATGGCCCCTGTCATCACAATGCTCCGTGACTCCAGTCATCACAGTGCTTCATGACCTTTGTCATCACAATGGTCCATGCCCTCGTCATCAACAGTCTCTGTGACCTTTTTAACCACAATGCTCCATGAACTTGTCATCACAATGCTCTTTGACCCTTGTCATCACAATGCTCCATGCGCTGGTCAGCACAATGCTCCATGACACATGTCATCACAATGCACCATGCGCTTGTCATCGCAGTGCTCCACAATCTTGTCATCACAATGCTCCTTAAAATTTGTCATCACAATCCTCCATGCACTTCTCATCAAAATGCTCTCTCACCACTGATATCACAATGCTACATCACTATTTGTCACAATACTCCCTCACCCCTGTCATCACAATGTTCCATGACTCCTGTCATCACAATGCTACATGCACTTATCACAATGTTCGATGACCACTGACATCACAGTGTTCCATAACACCTGTCATCAAAATGTTCCATTACACTTTTCATCAAATTGCTCCAAGACACTGTCATCAGAATGCTCCCTGCCCTTCTCATCACAATGCACAACGCCCTTGCCATCTAAATGCTCCATGACCTTTGTCATCACAAAGATCCATGACCTTTGGCATCACAATGCTCCATGTCATTGTCATCACCATGCTCCATGAACCCTCTCATCACATTGCTCCATGCCCTTGTCTTCACAAAGCTCCATGACACATGTCATCAGAATGCTCCATGGCCTTCTAATCACAATGCTCCATGCCCTTGCCATCACAATGCTCCATTACCCCAGTCATAACAGTGCTCCATGACCCCTGCCATCACGATGTTCCATGGTCTTGTCATCACAAAGCTCCATGACCCTTCTAATCACAATGCTCCAAGAACCCTGTAATCACAATGCTCTATGCCCTTTTTCAACTCAATGATCCATGAACCCTGTCATCACAATGCACCATGCCCATCATCATACTGCTTCATGCTATTGTCATCACAATGAAATCAATATGCTCCATGACCTCTGTCATAACAATGCTCCAAACCCTTGTGATCACAATATTCCCTATCACTTGTCATCACAATGCCCCATGACACTCGTCATCACAATTATCAATGGTCTTCTCATCACAATGCTCAATACACTTGTCATCAAAATGCTCCCTGACACTTGTTGTCTGTATGCTCCTTGAACCCTGTCATGACAAGGCTTCATGCCTTTTTCATCACAATGATCCATGCCCTTTTCATCACAATGCTCCAAGACCCATGGAATCGCAATGCTCCATGTCCTTGTCATCACAAAGCTCAATGACGCATGCCATCAGAATGCTCCTTGGTCTTCTCCTCACAATGCTCAATGCCCTTGTCATCTCAATGTGCCAAGACGCCTCTAATCACAATGCTCCATGCCCCTTTTCATCAGTACGCTCCATGAGACTTTTCATCACAAGGCTCCATGGTTTTGCCATCACAATGCTCCAGGACCTTGTCATCACAATGCTTCTCGACATTGTCAAGAAAATTTTCTATGGCCCTTGTCATCATAATGCTCCAAGCCCTAATCATCAAAATGCTCCATTATATTTGTCATCACAATTCGCCATTACATTTTGCATCACAATGCTCCATGCCATTGTAATCGCAATGGACCATGACATATATCATCACAATGCTCCTTGACACCTGTCTTCACAATACTCCATGACGTTCTCATCAGAATGCTCCAGGCCCTGGTCATCAAAATGCACCATGCCCACTGTCATCACAATAATCTATGAAACTTGTCAGACCAATGCTCCATGCCCCTGTCATCATAATGCTCCATGCCCTTATCATCACAAAGCTACATGACACCTGTCTTCACAATGCTCCGTGACTCCAGTCATCACAATGTTTCATAACGTTTGTCATCACAGTGGTCCATGCCCGCATCATCACAAGGCTCTGTGACCTTTGTAACCACAATGCTCCATGAACTTTTCATCACAATGCTCTTTGACCCTCGTCATCACAATGCTCCATGTGCTGGTCAGCACAATGCTCGATGACACATGTCATCACAATGCACCATGCGCTTGTCATCACAGTGCTCCACAATCTTGTCATCACAATGCTCCTTAAAATTTGTCATCACAATGCTCCATGCACTTCTCATCAAAATGCTCTCTCACCACTGATATCACAATGCTACATCACTATTTGTCACAATACTCCTTCACCCCTATCATCACAATGTTCCATGACTCCTGTCATCACAATGCTACATGCACTTATCACAATGTTCGATGACCCCTGACATCACAGTGTTCCATAACACCTGTCATCAAAATGTTCCATGACACTTTTCATCAAATTGCTCCAAGACCCTGTCATCAGAATGCTCCCTGCCCTTCTCATCACAATGCACAAAGCCCTTGCCATCTAAATGCTCCGTGACCTTTGTCATCACAAAGATCCATGACCCCTGTCTTCACAATACTCCGTGACTCCTGTCATCACAATGTTTCATAACGTTGGTCATCACAGTGCTCCATGCCCGTGTCATCACAAGGCTCTGTGACCTTTGTAACCACAATGCTCCCTGAAATTTTCATCACAATTCTCTGTGACCCTTCTCATCATAATGCTCCATGTCTTTTTCAGAACAATGCTCCATGACCATTGTCATCACAAAGTGCCACGTGATTTTCATCACAACGGTCCACAACCTTGTCACTGAAATGCTCCATAAACCTTGTAATCACAATGCTCCATGCACTTCTCATCAAACTGCTCTCTCACACGAGATATCACAATGTTCCATCACTAGTCATCACAATACTCTCTCACCCCTGTAATCACAATGTTCCATGAACCTGTCATCACAATGCTACATCCACTTATCATCACAATGTTCCATGACCCCTGACATCACAATGTTCCATAACCCCTGTCATCAAAATGCTCCATGACGCTTTACATCCCAAAGCTCCAAGACCCCTGACATCCCAATGTTCTATAATCCCTGCCATCAAAATGTTCCATTACACTTTTCATCAAATTGCTGCATGACCCGGTCATCAAAATGCTCCCTGCCCTTCTCATCACAATGCACCATGCCCTTGTCATCAAAATGCTCCATGACTTGTGGTCACAAAGCTCCATGACCCTTGGCATCACAATGCTCCATGTCATTGTCATCACAATGCTCCATAAACCCTCTTATCACATTGCTCCATGCCCATGTCATCACAAAGATCCCTGATACTTGTCATCACAATGCTCGATGACCTTCTCATCATAATGCTCCATGCCCTTGTCATTACCATCCTGAATGACCCATGTATCACAGTGCTCCGTGCCCTTGTCATCACAATGCTCCATGCCCACTCTCATCACAATAATCCATGAAAT
Organism: Mesoplodon mirus; assembly: GCF_964341445.2. Lineage (NCBI taxonomy): Eukaryota > Metazoa > Chordata > Mammalia > Artiodactyla > Ziphiidae > Mesoplodon > Mesoplodon mirus. The sequence continues at coordinate 1,748,255 of NW_028295734.1, forward strand.
ATTTCAGACCAATGTTCCATGCCCTTCTCATCAAAATGCTCCATTACCCCTGTCATAACAATGCACCATGACCCTTGTCATCAAAATGTTCCTCGGCCTAGTCATCACAAGGTTCCATGACACTTGTCATCACAATGCTAAAGGCCCCTGAAATCACAATGCTCCATGACCTTGTCATCAGAAAGCTCCATGATGCATGCCATCAGAATGTTTCATGGCCTTTTCATCACAATGCTCCATGCCCTTGTCATCACAATGCTCCATGACACTTGTAATCACAATGATCGATGCCCTTTTTCATCTCAATGCTCCATGAACCCTGTCATCACAATGCACCATGCCCATCATCATAATGCTTCAGGCTATTGTCATCACAATGAAATCAATATTCTCCATGACCTCTGTCATCATAATGCTCCAAACCCTTGTGATCACAATGTTCCATAACACTTATCATCACAACACCCCATGACGCTCATCATCACAATTATCCATGGTCTTCTCATCACAATGCTCCATGATCTTTGTCATCACAATGCTCAATACACTTGTCGTCACAATGCTCCCTGACACTTGTCGTCAGTATGCTCTTTGAACCCTGTCATGACAAGGCTCCATGCCTTTTTCATAACAATGATCCATGCCCTTTTCATCACAATGCTCCAAGATCCCTGTAATCACAATGCTCCTTGCACATCTCATCAAAATGCTCTCTCACCAGAGATATCACAATGTTCAATCACTAGTCATCACAATACTCCCTCACCCCTGTAATCACAATGTTCCATGACACTGTCATCACAATGCTACATCCCCTTATGATCACAATGTTCCATGACCCCTGACACCACAATGTTCCATAACCTCTGTCATCAAAATGCTCCATGACCCTTTTCTTCCCAAAGTTCCAAGACCCCTGACATCACAATGTTTTATAACCCCTGCATCAAAATGTTCCTTTACACATTTCATCAAATTGCTGCATGAACCGGCCATCAAAATGCTCCCTGACTTTCTCATCACAATGCACCATGCCCATGTCATCAAAATGCTCCATGACTTGTGGTCACAAACTCCATGACCCTTGGCATCACAATGCTCCATGTCATTGTCATCACAATGCTCCAAGAACCCTCTTATCACATTGCTCCATGCACTTGTCATCACAAAGCTCCCTGATACTTGTCATCACAATGCTCGATGCCCTTCTCATCACAATGCTCCATGCCCTTGTCATTACAATCCTGCATGACCCATGTATCACAGTGCTCCTTGCCCTTGTCATCACAATGCTCCATGCCCACTCTCATCACAATATTCCATGAAATATTTCAGACCAATGTTCCATGCCCTTCTCATCAAAATCTTGCATTAACCCTGTCATAGCAATGCACCATGACCTTTGCCATCAAAATGTTCCACGTCTAGTCATCACAAGGTTCCATGACACTTGTCATCACAATGCTTAAGACCACTGAAATCACAATGCTCCATGCCCTTGTCATCACAATGTTACAAGACCCTTGTAATCACAATGCTCCATGCCCCTTTTCATCTCAATGCTCCATGAACCCTGTCATCACAATGTTACAAGACCCTTGTAATCACAATGCTCCATGCCCCTTTTCATCTCAATGCTCCATGAACCCTGTCATCACAATGCACCATGCCCATCATCATAACGCTTCAGGCTATTGTCATCACAATGAAATCAATATTCTCCATGACCTGTGTCATCATAATGCTCCAAACCCTTGTGATCACAATGTTCCATAACACTTATCATCACAACACCCCATGATGCTCATCATCACAATTATTCATGGACTTCTCATCACAATGCTCCATGATCTTTGTCATCACAATGCTCAATACACTTGTCATCACAATGCTCCCTGACACTTGTCATCAGTATGCTCCTTGAACCCTGTCATGACAAGGCTCCGAGCCTTTTTCAAAACAATGATCCATGCCCTTTTTATCACAATGCTCCAAGATGCCTGTAATCCCAATGCTCCATGCCCTTGTCATCACAAATCTCTATGACGCATGACATCAGAATGCTCCATCGCCTTCTCATCACAGTGCTCCATGCCCTACTCATCACAATGCTCCATGGCCAATATCATCACAATGCTCCATGACCACTGTCATCACAACACTCCATGACACCTGACAACACAATGATCTGGGACTCTTGTCATCACAATGCTCCATTCCCTAGTCATCACAATGCTTCATGACCCCTGTCATCACAACACTCCATGAATATTTTCAGCCCAGTGCTCCATGACCCTTGTCATCACAATGCTCCATGACCCCTGTATTCACAATGCTCCGTGACGCTTGTCATCACTGTGCTCCATGACACATATCATCACAATGCTCCATGTCTTTGTCAGCAAAATTCTACATGACCTTGTCATTACAATGCTCTATGCGCTTGTCATCACAATACTCTATTTCCATTGTCATCACAATCCTCCATGAACCTTGGGATCAGATTGCTTCATGCAGTTTTCATCACAATGCTCCATGCTCCTTGAAATCAAAATGATCCATGCCCTCTGTCATCGCAATGCTCCAAACCCTTGTGATCACAATGTTCCATAACACTTGTCATCACAATGCTCCATGATGCCTGTCATCACAATACTCCATGCCCTTTTCATCCCAATGCTCCATGACCTTTGTCATCACAATTCTCAATACACTTGTCATCACAAAGCTCCCTGACACTTGTCATCAGAATGCTCCTTCAAACCTGTCACGAAAAGGCACCATGCATCTTTCATCACAATGCCCCATGCCATTTTCATCTCAATGCTCCATGCCATTCTCATTAAAATACTCCACAAGCTTGTCATCAAAATGCTCCATGACGCTTGTCATCACAGTTCTACATGCACTTGTCAGCACAATGTTCCCTGACCCTTGTCATCACAATGCTCCAAGCCATGGTCATCACAATGCTCCATTACATTTGTCATCAGAATCCTCCATGACACTTGGCATCACAATGCTCCATGCCATTGTCATCACATTGGGCCATTACAAATGTCATCACAATGCTTCCTGACACCTGTCTTCACAATACTGCATGACCTGGTCATCACATTGCTCCATGCCCTTGTCATCACAATGCGCCATTCCAACTGTCATCACAAAAATCCATGAAACTTTTTAGACCAATGTTCCATGCCCTTTTCATCACAATGCTCCATGCCCTTGTCATCACTAAACTCCCTGACGGATGTCATCAGAATGCTCCATGGACTTCTCATCATATTGCTCCATGCCCTAGTCATCACAATGCTCCAAGAACCCTGTAATCACAATGCTCCGTGCCCATTTTCATCACAATTCTCCATGAGATTTGTCATCACAATTCTCCATGGTCTTCTCATCACAATGCTCCAGGAACTTGTCATCACCATGCTCCAATCCCTTGTCATCATAATGCTCCATGACCACTATCATCACAACACTCCATGACACCTGACAACACAATGATCCTTGACTCTTGTCATCACAATTCTCCATTCCCTAGTCATCACAATGCTGCATGACCCGTGTCATCACAACACTCCATGAACATTTTCAGCCCTGGGCTCCATGACACTTCTCATCACAATATTCCATGCCCTTGTCATCCCAATGGTCCATGACCCCTATATTCACAAAGCTCCGTGACGCTTGTCATCACAGTGCTCCATGACACATGTCATCACAATGTTCCATGCCATTGTCAGCAAAATGCCACATGACCTTGTCATTACAATGCTCTATGCGCTTGTCATTACAAAACTCCATTTCCATTGTCATCACAATCCTCCATGAATTTTGGGATCACATTGCATCATGCCCTTGTCATTACAATGCTCCATGCTCGTTGAAATCAAAATCATCCATGACCTCTCTCATCACAATGCTCCAAACCCTTGTGATCACAGTGTTCCATAACACTTGTCATCACAACGCTCCATGATGCCTGTCATCAAAATACACCATACCCTTTTCATCACAATGTTCCATGCCATTGTCATCAAAATACTCCACAAGCTTGTCATCAGAATGCTCCATGACACTTGTCATCACAATTCCCATGCACTATTCAGCACAATGCTCCCTGTCCCTTGTCATCACAATGCTCCAAGCCATTGTCATCACAATGTTCCATTACCTTTGTCATCAGAATCCTCCATGACACTTGGCCTCACAATGCTCCATGCCATTGTCATGACAATGGGCCATGACATATGTCATCACAATGCTCCCTGACACCTGTCTTCACAATACTGCATGACCTGGTCATCACAAGGCTCCATGCCCTTGTCATCACAATGCACCATTCCAACAGTCATCGCAATAATACATGAAACATATTAGACCAATGATACATGCCCTTGCCATCACAATGCTCCATTACCCCAGTCATAACAATGCTCCATGTCCCCTGCCATCACGATGTTCCATGGCCTTGTCATCACAAGGCTCCATGACACTTCTCATCACAATGATCCAAGACCCCTGTAATCACAATGCTCCACAACCTTCTCATCACAATGCTCCATGGCCAATATCATCAAAATGCTCCATGACCACTGTCATCACAACACTCCATGACACCTGACAACACAATGATCCGAAACTCTTGTCATCACAGTGCTCCATTCCCTAGTCATCACAATGCTCCATGACCCCTGTCATCACAACACTCCATGAACATTTTCAGCCCATTGCTCCATGACACTTGTCATCACAATGATCCATGCCCTTGTCTTCCCAATGCTCCATGACCACTGTATTCACAATGATCCGTGACGGATGTCATCACAGTGCTCCATGACACCTGTCATCACAATGCTCCATGCGTTTGTCAGCAAAATGCTACATGACCTTGTCATTACAATGCTCTATGCGCTTGTCATCACAATACTCCATTTCCATTGTCATCACAATCCTCCATGGAACTTGGGATCACATTGCTTCATGCCCTTTTCATCACAATGCTCCATGCTCCTTGAAATCAAAATGATCCGTGACCTCTGTCATCACAATGCTCCAAACCCTTGTGATCACAGTGTTCCATAACACTTGTCATCACAACACTCCATGATGCCTGTCATCACAATACTCCCTGCACTTTTCGTCACAATGCTACATGACCTTGGTCATCACAATGCTCAATACACTTGTCATCAAAATGCTCCCTGACACTTGTTGTCTGTATGCTCCTTGAACCCTGTCATGACAAGGCTCCATTCCTTTTTCATCACAATAATCCATGTCCTTTTCATCACAATGCTCCAAGACCAATGTAATCTCAATGCTCCATGCCATTGTCATCACAAAGCTCAATGACGCATGTCATCAGAATGCTCGATGGCCTTCTCATCACAATGATCCATGCCCTAGTCATCACAATGCTCCAAGACCCCTGTAATCACAATGCTCCATGCCCCTTTTCATCAGAATGTTCCATGAGATTGTCATCACAAGTCTTCATGGCCTTCTCATCACAATGCTCCAGGACCTTATAATCTCCATGCTCTATTCCCTGGTCTTCAAAATGCTCCATGACCACAGTCATCACAACACTCCATGACACCTGACAACACAATGATCCGGGACTCTTGTCATCACAATGCTCCATTCCCTAGTCATCACAGTGCTCCATGACCCGTGTCATCACAATACTCCGTGAACATTTTCAGCCAAGTGCTCCATGACCCTTGTCATCCCAATGATCCATGCCCTTGTCATCCCAATGCTCCATGACCGGTGTATTCACAATGCTCCGTGACGCTTGTCATCACAGTGCTCCATGACACATGTCATCACAATGGTCCATGCCTTTGTCAGCAAAATGCTCCACGACCTTGTCATTATAATGCTTTATGCGCTTGTCACCTCAATACACCATCTCCATTGTCATCACAATCCTCCATTAACATTGTACTCACATTGCTTCATGCCCTTGTCATCACAATGTTCCATGCTCCTTGAAATCAAAATGATCCATGACCTCTGTCATCACAATGCTCCAAACACTTTTGATCACATTATTCCATAACACTTGTCATCACAACGCTCCATGCTGCCTGTCATCACAATACTTCATGCCCTATTCATCACAATGCTCCATGACCTTTGTCATCACAATGCTCAATACACTTGTCGTCACAATGCTCCCTGACACTTGTCGTCAGAATGCTCCTTGAACACTGTCATGACAATGATCCATGCCTTTTTCATCACAATACCCCATGCCGTTTTCATCACAATGCTCCATGTCATTGTCATCAGAATACTCCACAAGCTTGTCATCAGAATGCTCTATGACAGTTGTCATCACAATTCTCCATGCACTTTTCAACACAATGCTCCCTGACAATTTTCATCACAATGCTCCAAGCCATTGTCATCACAATGCTCCATTACCTTTGTCATCAGAATACTCCATGACACTTGGCATCACAATGCTCCATGCCATTGTCATCACAATGGGCCATGACATATGTCATCACAATGCTCCCTGACACCTCTCTTCACAATACTGCACGACATGATCATCACAATGCTCCATGCCCTTGTCATCACAATGTGCCATTCCAACTGTCATTGCAATAATCCATGCAACTTATTAGACCAATGTTCCATGCCCTTGTCATCACAATGCTCCATGCCCTTGTTATCACAATGCTCCATGACCCCTGTCATCACAATGCTCCATGACTCCAGTCATCACAATGCTTCATGACATTTGTCATCACAATGGTCCATGCCCTCGTCATCAACAGTCTCTGTGACCTTTTTAACCACAATGGTCCATGAAATTTTCTTCACAATGCTCTTTGACACTTGTCATCAAAATGCTCCATGTGCTTGTCAGCACAATGCTCCATGACACATTTCATTATAGTGCACCATACGCTTGTCATCACAGTGCTCCACAATCTTGTCATCACAATGCTCCTTAAAATATGTCATCACAATGCTCCATGCACTTCTCATCAAAATGCTCTCTCACCACTGATATCACAATGCTACATCACTATTTGTCACAATACTCGCTCAACCCTTTCATTACAATGTTCCATGACTCCTGTCATCACAATGCTACATGCACTTATCATCACAATATTCGATGACCCCTGACATCACAATGTTCCATAACACCTGTCATCAAAATGTTCCATGACACTTTTCATCAAATTGCTCCATGACCCTGTCATCAGAATGCTCCCTGCACTTCTCATCACAATGCACAATGCCCTTGCCATCAAAATGCTCCATTACCTTTGTCATCACAAAGATCCATGACCCTTGGCATCACAATGCTCCATGTCATTGTCATCACAATGATCCATGAATGCTCTCATCACATTGCTCCAGGCCCTTGTCTTCACAAAGCTCCATGACACATGTCATCAGAATGCTCCATGGCCTTCTCATCACAATGCTCCATGCCCTTGCCATCACAATGCTCCATTACCCCTCTCATAACAATGCTCCATGACCCCTCCCATCACGATGTTCCATGGTCTTGTCATCACAAACCTCCATAACCCTTCTCATCACAATGCTCCAAGAACCCTGTAATCACAATGCTCTATGCCCTTTTTCATCTCAATGATCCATGAACCCTGTCATCACAATGCACCATGCCCATCATCATAATGCTTCATGTTATTGTCATCACAATGAAATCAAAATGCTGCATGACCTCTGTCATAACAATGCTCCAAACCCTTGTGATCACAATATTCCGTAACACTTGTCATCACAAAGCTCAATGACGCATGCCATCAGAATGATCCTTGTTCTTCGCCTCACAATGCTCCATGCCCTTGTCATCACAATGTTCAAAGACACCTGTAATCACAATGCTCCTTTGCCTTGTCATCAAAAAACTCCATGACGCATGTCATCACAAGTCTCCATGGTCTTCTCATCACAATGCTCCAGGACCTTGTCATTACCGTGCTCCATTCCCTTGTCATCACAATGCTCCATGACCCCTGTCATCACAATAATCTATGAATATTTTCAACCAAATGCTCCACGACCTACTCATCACAATCCTCCATGGCCAATATCATCACAATGCTCCATGACCACTGTCATCACAACAGTCCATGACACCTGACAACACAATGATCCGGGACTCTTGTCATCACAATGCTCCATTCCCTAGTCATCACAATGCTCCATGACCCCTGTCATCACAACACTCCATGAACATTTTCAGCCCATTGCTCCATGACACTTGTCATCACAATGATCCATGCCCTTGTCATCCCAATGCCCCATGACCCCTGTATTCACAATGTTCCGTGACGGTTGTCATCACAGTGCTCCATGACACCTGTCATCACAATGCTCCATGCCTTTGTCAGCAAAATGCTACATGACCTTTTCATTATAATGCTCTATGCGCTTGTCATCTCTATACTCCATTACCATTGTCCTCACAATCCTCCATGAAACTTGGGATCACATTGCTTCATTCCTTTGTCATCACAATGCTCCATGCTCCTTGAAATCAAAATGATCCATGACCTCTCTCATCACAATGCTCCAAACCCTTGTGATCACAATGTTCCATAACACTTGTCATCACAACGCTCCATGATGCCTGTCATCACAATACTCCATGCTATTTTCATCACATTGCTCCATGACCTTTGTCATCACAATGCTCAATACACTAGTCATCACAATGCTCCCTGACACTGGTCATCAGAATGCTCCTTGAACCCTGTCATGACAAGGCTCCATGCCTTTTTCATCACAATGCCCCATACGGTTTTCATCACAATGCTCCATGTCATTGTCATCAAAATACTCCACAAGCTTGTCATCAGAATGCTCCATGACCCTTGTCATCACAATTCTCCATGCACTTGTCAGCACAATGCTCCCTGACCCTTGTCATCACAATGCTCCAAGCCATTGTCATCACAATGCTCCATTACCTTTGTCATCAGAATCCTCCATGACACTTTGCATCACAATGCTCCATGCCATTGTCATCACAATGGTCCATTACATATGTCATCACAATGCTCCCTGATAACTCTCTTCACAATACTGCATGACCTGGTCATCACAATGCTGCAAGCCATTGTCATCACAATGCTCCATTACCTTTGTCATCAGAATCCTCCATGACACTTGGCATCACAATGCTCCATGCCATTGTCATCACAGTGGGCCCTTACAAATGCCATCACATTGCTCCCTGATACCTCTCTTCACAATACTGCATGACCTGGTCATCACAATGCTCCATGCCCTTGTCATCACAATGTTCCATTCCTACTGTCATCACAATAATCCATGAAACTTATTAGACCAATGTTTCATGCCCTTGTCATCACAATGCTCCATACCCTTGTTATCACAATGTTCCAACACCCCTGCAATCAGAATGCTCCGTGCCCCTTTTCATCAGTATGCTCCATGAGACTTGTCATCACAAGGCTCCATGGTTTCTCATCACAATGCTCAAGGACCTTGTCATCACAATGCTTCATGACATTGTCATGAAAATTCTCAATGGCCCTTTTCATCATAATGCTCCAAGCCCAAGTAATGACAATGCTCCATTATATTTGTCATCACATCCTCCATTACATTGAACATCACAATGCTCCATGCCATTGTCATCGCAATGGACCATGGCATATGTCATCAAAATGCTCCCTGACACCTGTCTTCACAATACTCCATTCCCTTGTCTTCACAATGCTCCATACCCTTGTCATCACAATGCACGATGTCCACTGTCATCACAATAATCAATTAAACTTGTCAGGAAAATGCTCCATGCCCCTGTCATCACAATGCTCCATGCCCTTGTCATCACAATGCTCCATGACCCCTGTCATCACAATGTTCCGTGACTCCAGTCATCACAATGCTTCATAACGTTTGCCATCACAACGGTCCATGCCCGCATCATCACAAGGCTCTGTGACCTTTGTAACCACAATGCTCCATGAAATTTTCATCACAATGCTCCGTGATCCTTGTCATCACAATGCTCCATGCCTGTGTCAGTAGAATGCTCCATGACCTTTGTCATCACAATGTGCCATGCGCTTTTCATCACAATGATCCACAACCTTGTCATCGCTATGCTCCATAAACCTTGTAATCACAATGCTCCATGCACTTCTCATCCATATGCTCTGTCACCTGAGATATCTCAATGTTCCATGACTAGTCATCACAATCCTCCCTCACCCCAGTTATCACAATGTTCCATGACCCCTATCATCACAATGCTATATCCCCTTATCAGCACAATGTTCCATGACCCCTGACATCACAATGTTCCATAACACCTGTCATCAAAGTGCTCCATGACCATTTTCATCCCAAAGCTCCATGAACCCTGGCATCACAATGTTCTATAACCCCTGTCATCAAAATATTCCATTACACTTTTCATCAAATTGCTGCATGACCCTGTCATCAAAATGCTCCCTGCAATTCTCATCACAATGCACCACACACTTGTCATCAAAATGCTCCATGACCTATGTCATCACAAACTCCATGACCGTTGGCATCACAATGCTCCATGTCATTGTCATCACGATGCTCCATGAACCCTCTCATCACATTGCTCCATGCCCTTGTCATCACAAAACTCTATGACACTTGTCATCACAATGCTCGATGCCCTTCTCATCACAATGCTCCATGCCCTTGACATTACAATCGTCCATGACCCAAGTATCACAGTGTTCCGTGCCCTTCTCATCACAATGCTCCATATCCAATCTCATCACAGTAATCCATGAAACATTTTAGACCAATGCTCAATGCCCTTCTCATAACAATGCTCCATTACCTCTGTCATAACAATGCTCCATGACCCCTGCCATCACAATGTTCCACGGCCTTGTCATCACAAGGCTCCATGACCCTTGTCATCACAATGCTCCAAGACCCCTGTAATCACAAAGCTCCATGCCCTTGTCATCACAAAGCTCCATGACACATATCATCAGAAGGTTCCATGGCCATCTCGTCACAATGCTCCATGCCCTTGTCATCACAATGCTCCAAAACACCTGCAGTCACAGTGATCCATGCACCTTTTCATCAGAATGCTCCATGAGACTTGTCATCACAAGTCTCCATGGTCATCTCATCACAATGCTCCTGGACATTTTCATCACCATGCTCCATGCACTTGTCCTCACAATGCTCCAAGACCCCTGTAATCACAATGCTCCCTGCCCCTTTTCATCAGAATTCACCATGAGACTTGTCATCACAAGTCCCCATTGTCTTCTGATCACAATGCTCCAGGACCTTGTTATCACCATGCTCCATTCCCTTGTCATCACAATGCTCCATGACCCCTGTCATCACAATACTCTATGTATATTTTCAGCCAGATGCTCCATGACCTTCTCATCACAATGCTCCATGACCAATATCATCACAATGCTTCATGACCACTGTCATCACAACACTCCATGACACCTGACAACACAGCGATCCGGGACTGTTGTCATCACAATGCTCCAAGTCCCCTGTAATCAGAGTGATCCATGACCCCTGTCATCACAATAATCCATGAACATTTTCAGCCCAATGCTCCATGACCCTTGTCATCACAATGATCCATGCCCTTGTCATCCCAATGCTCCATGACCCCTGTATTCACAATGCTCCGTGACACTTTTCATCACAGTGCTCCATGACACCTGTCATCACAATGCTCCATGCCTTTGTCAGCAAAATGCTACATGACCTTGTCATTACAATGCTCTATGTGCTTGTCATCACAATACTCCATTACCATTGTCATCACAATCCTCCATGAAACTTGGAATCACATTGCTTCATGCCCTTGTCATCACAATGCTCCATGGTCCTTGAAATCAAAATGATCCATGACCTCTGTTATCACAATACTCCAAACACTTGTGATCACAAAGTTCCATAACACTTGTCATCACAATGATCCATGATGCCTGTCATCACAATACTCCATGCCCTTTTCATCACAATGCTCCATGACCTTTGTCATCACAATTCTCAATATACATGTCATCACAATGCTCCCTGACACTTGTCATCAGAATGCTGCTTGAACCCTGTCACGAAAAGGCTCCATGCATTTTTCATCACAAAGTCCCATGCCATTTTCATCACAATGCTCCATGCCATTGTCATCAAAATACTCCACATGCTTGTCATCAGAATGCTCCATGACCCTTGTCATCACAATTCTCCATGCACTTCTCAGCACAATGCTCCCTGACCCTTGTCATCACAATGCTCCAAGCCATTGTCAACAAAATGCTCCATTACCTTTGGCATCAGAATCCTCCATGACACTTGGCATCACAATGCTCCATGCCATTGTCATCACAATGGGCCATTACATATGTCTTCACAATGCTCCCTGACACCTCTCTTCACAATACTGCCTGACCTGGTCATCACAAAGCTCCATGCCCTTGTCATCACAATGCGCCATTCCAACTGTCATCACAATAATCCATGAAACTTATTAGACCAATGCTCCATGCCCTTGTCATCACAATGCTCCATGCCCTTGTTATCACAATGTTCCAAGACCCATGTAATCAGAATGTTCCATGCCCCTTTTCATCAGTATGCTCAATGAGACTTGTCATCACAAGGCTCCATGGTTTTCTCATCACAATACTCCATGCCCTTGTCATCTCAATGCTCCATGACCCCTGTCATAACAATGCTCCGTGACTCCAGTCATCACAATGCTTCATAACATTTGTCATCACAGTGTTCCATGCCCGCGTCATCACAATGCTCCGGACACTTGTCATCACAATGCTCCATGCCTTTGTCAGAACAATGCTCCATGACCCTTGTCATCACAGTGCACCATGCGCTTTTCATCACAATGATCCACAACCTTGTCATTGCTATGCTCCATAAACCTTGTAATCACAATGCTCCATGCACTTCTCATCCAAATGCTCTCTCACATGAGATATCACAATGTTCCATCACTAGTCATCACAATCCTCCCTCACCCCTGTTATCACAATGTTCCATGACCCCTGTCATCACAATGCTACATTTGCTTATCAGAACAATGTTCCATGACCCCTGATATCACAATGTTCCATAACCCCTGTCATCAAAATGCTCCATGACCATTTTCATCTCAAAGCTCCATGACGCCTGGCATCACAGTGTTCTATAACCAGAGTCATCAAAATGTTCCATTACAACTTTCATCAAATTGCTGCATGACCCGGTCATCAAAATGCTCCCTGCCCTTCTCATCACAATGCACTGCACCCTTGTCATCAAAATGCTCCATGACTTTGGTCATCACAAAGCTCCTTGACCCTTGGCATCACAATGCTCCATGTCATTGTTATCACAATGCTCCATAAACCCTCTCATCACATTGCTCCATGCCCTTGTCATCACAAAGCTCCATGACACTTGTCACCACAATGCTCGATGCCCGTCTCATCACAATGCTCCATTCCCTTGTCATTAAAATCCTCCATGACCCATGTATCACAGTGTACCGTGCCCTTGTCATCACAATGCTCCATGCCCACTCTCAGAGCAATAATCCATGAAATATTTCAGACCAATGCTCAATGCCCTTCTCATCACAATGCTCCATTACATCTGTCATAACAATGCTCCATGACCCCTGCCATCACAATACTCCTTGATCATTTTCAGCCCAATGCTCCATGACATTCTCATCACAATGCTCCATGACCAATATCATCACAATGCTCCATTTATTTTGTCATCAGAATCCTCCATGACACTTGCCATCACAATGCTCCATGCAGTTGTCATCACAGCGGGACATTACATATGTCATCACAATGCTCCCTAATACCTCTCTTCACAATACTGCATGACATGGTCATCACAATGCTCCATGCGTTTGTCATTAAAATGCGCCATTCCAACTGTCATCACAATAATCCATGAAACTTATTAGACCAAAGCTCCATGCCCTTGTCATCACAATGCTCCATGCACTTGTTATCACAATGTTTCAAAACCCCTGTAATAAGAATGTTCCATGCCCCTTTTCATCAGTATGCTCCATGAGACTTGTCCTCACAAGGCTCCATGGTTTTCTCATCACAATGCTCCAGGACCTTGTCATCACAATGCTTCACGACATTGTCATGAAAATTCTCAATTGCCCTTGTCATCATAATGCTCCAAGCCCTATTCATCACAATGCTCCATTATATTTGTCATCACAATCCTCCATTACATTTGGCATCACAATGCTCCATGCCATTGTCATCGCAATGGACCATGACATATGTCATCACAATGCTCCCTGACAACTTTCTTCACAATACTCCATGCCCTTGTCATCACAATGCTCCATGCCCTTGTCATCACAATGCTCCATTATCCCTGTAATCACAGTGGTCCGTGACTCCAGTCATCATAATGCTTCATAACGTTTGTCATTACAACGGTCCATGCCCGCGTCATCACAAGGCTCTGTGACATTTGTAACCACAATTCTCCATGAACTTTTCATCACAATGCTCCGTGACCCTTGTCATCACAATGCTCCATTTCTTTGTCATCACCATGCTGCATTCCCTTGTCATCACAATGCTCCATGACACCAGTCATCACAATAATCCATGAACATTTTCAGCCCAGTGCTCCACGACCTACTCATCACAATGCTCCATGGCCAATATCATCACAATGCTCCATGACCACTGTCATCACAGCACTCCATGACACCTGACAACACAATGATCCAGGACTCTTGTCACAATGCTCCATTCCCTAGTCATCACAATGCTCCATGACCCCTGTATTCACAATGCTCCAAGCCCTTGTCATCACAATGCTCCATTAAATTTGTCATCAGAATCCTCCATGACACTTGACATCACAATGTTCCATTCCATTGTCATCACAATGGGCCATTACATATATCATCACAATGCTCCCTGAAACCTGTCTTCACAATAGTGCATGACCTGGTCATCACAATGCTCCATGCCCCTGTCATCACAATGCACCATGCCCACTGTCAGCACAATAATCTATGAAACATTTCTGACCAATTCTCCATGCCCCTGTCATCACAATGCTCCATGCTCTTGTCATCACAATGCTCCATGACCCCTGTCATCACAATTCTCCATGACTCCAGTCATCACAATGGTTCATAACGTTTGTCATCACAACGGTCCATGCCCGTGTCATCACAAGGCTCTGTGACCTTTGTAATCACAATGCTACATGAACTTTTCATCACAATGCTCCATGACCCTTTTCATCACAATGCTCCATGCCTTTGTCAGAACAATGCTCCATGACCCTTGTCATCACAATGTGCCATGTGCTTTTCATCACAATGATCCACAACCTTGTCATCGCTATGCTCCATAAACCTTGTAATCACAATGCTCCATGCACTTCTCATCAAAATGCTCTCTCACCAGAGATATCACAATGTTCCATCACTAGTCATCACAATCCTCTCTCACCCCTGTTATCACAATGTTCCATGACCCCTGTCATCACAATACTACTTCCGCTTATCAGCACAATATTCTATGACCCCTGACATCACAATGTTCCATAACCCCTGTCATCAAAATGCTCCATGACCCTTTTCATCCCTAAGCTCCATGACCCCTGGCATCACAATGTTCTATAAAACCTGTCATCTAAGTGTTCCATTACACTTTTCATCAAATTGCTGCATGACCCTGTCATCAAAATGCTCCCTGCCCTTCTCATCACAATGCACCACACCCTTGTCATCAAAATGCTCCATGACAATTGTCATCACAAAGATCCATGACCCTTGGCATCACAATGCTCCCTGTCATTGTCATCACAAAGCTCCATGACCCTTGGCATCACATTGCTCCATGTCATTGTCATCACAAATCTCCATGACCCTTGGCATCACATTGCTCCATGTCATTGTCATCACAATGCTCCATGAAACCTCTCATCACATTGCCCCATGCCCTTGTCATTACAATCCTCCATGACTCATGTATCACAGTGTACCGTGCCCTTATCATCACAATGCTCCATGCCCACACTCATCACAATAATCCATGAAACATTTCAGACCAATGCTCAATCCCCTTCTCATCACAATGTTCCATAACCTCTGTCATAACAATGCTCAATGTCCCCTGCCATCACAATGTTCCACGGCCTTGTCATCACAAGGCTCCATGACCCTTGTCATCACAATGCTCCAAGACCCCTGTAATCACAATGCTCAATGCCCTTGTCATCACAAAGCTCCATGATGCATGTCATTAGAATGTTCCATGGTCTTCTCCTCACAATGTTCCATGCCCTTGTCATCACAATGCTCCAAGACCACTGTAATCACAATGCTCCATGCCCCTTTTCATCAGAATGCACCATAAGAATTGTCATCACAAGTTTACATGGTCCTCTAATCAAAATGCTCCAGGACCTTGTCGTCACCATGCTCCATTCCCTTGTCATCACAATGCTCCATGACCCCTGTCATCACAATAATCCATGAATATTTTCAGCCCTATTGTCCATGTACTTCTCATCACAATGCTCCATGACCAATATCATCACAATGCTGAATGACCGCTGTCATCACAATACTCCATGACACCTGAAAACACAATGATCCGGGACTCTTGTCATCACAATGCTCCAAGACCCATGTAATCACAATGCTCCATGACCCCTGTCATCACAATACTCCATGAACTTTTTCATCCTAATGTTCCATGACACTTGTCATCACAATGATCCATGCTCTTGACATCCCAATGCTCCATGACCCCTGCATTCACAATGCTCCGTGACGCTTGTCATCACAGTGCTCCATGACACCTGTCATCACAATACTCCATGCCTTTGTCAGCAAAATGCTACATGACCTTGTCATTACAATGCACTATGCGCTTGTCATCACAATACACCATTAACATTGTCATCACTATCCTCCATGAAACTTGGGATCACATTGCTTCATGCCCTTGTCATCCCAGTACTCCTTGCTCCTTGAAATCAAAATGATCCATGCCCTCTGTCATCGCAATGCTCGAAACACTTGTGGTCACAATGTTCCATAACCCTTGTCATCAAAATGCTCCATGATGCCTGTCATCACAATACTCCATGCCCTTTTCATCACAATGCTCCATGACCTTTGTCATCACAATTCTCAATACACAGGTCATCACAATGCTCCCTGACACTTGTCGTCAGAATGCTCCTTGAAACCTGTCACGAAAAAGCTCCATGCATTTTTCATCACAATGCCCCATGCCGTTTTCATCACAATGCTCCATGCCATTGTCATCAAGATACTCCACAAGCTTGTCATCAGAATGCTCCATGACCCTTGTCATCACAATTCTCCATGCACTTGTCAGCAAAATGCTCCCTGACCATTGTCATCACTATGCTCAAAGGCCTTGTCATCACAATGCTCCATTACCTTTGTCATCAGAATCCTCCTTGACACTTTGCATCACAATGCTCCATGCCATTGTCATCACAATGGGCCAATACATATGTCATCAGAATGCTCTCTGACACCACTTTTCACAATACTGCATGACGTGGTCATCACAATGCTCCTTGCCCTTATCATCACAATGCTCCGTTACCTCTGTCATAACAATGCTCCATGACCCCTGCCATCACAATGTTCCACGGCCTTGTCATCACAAGGTTCCATGACCCTTGTCATCACAATGCTCCAAGACCACTGTAATCACAAAGCTCCATGCCCTTGTCATCACAAAGCTCCATGACGCATGTCATCAGAATGTTCCATGGCCTTCTCCTCACAATGCTCCATGTCCTTGTCATCACAATGCTCCATGCCCTTGTTATCACAATGTTCCATGACCCCTGTCACCACAATGCTCCGTGACTCCAGTCATCACAATGCTCCATGACCTTTGTCATCACAATGGTCCATGCCCTCATCATCAACAGTCACTGTGACATTTTTAACCACAGTGCTCCATGAACATTTCATCACAATGCCCTTTGACCCTTGTCATCACAATGCTCTATGCCTTTCTCAGCACAATTCTCCATGCACTTTTCATCACAATCCTCCATGACCCCTGTTATCACAATGCTCCGTGACTCCAGTCATCACAATTCTTCATAACATTTGTCATCACAGTGGTTGATACCAGCGTCATCACAAGGCTCTGTTACCTTTGTAACCACAGTGCTCCATGAACATTTCATCACAATGCTCCGTGACCCTTGTCATCACAATGCTCCATGCCTTTGTCAGAACAATGCTCCATGACCCTTGTCATCACAATATGCCATGCCGTTTTCATCACAATGATCCACAACCTTGTCATCGTTATGTTCCATAAACCTTGTAATCACAATGCTCCATGCATTTCTCATCCAAATGCTCTCTCACATGAGATATCACAATGTTCCATCACTAGTCATCACAATCCTCCCTCACCCTTGTTATCAAAATGTTCCATGACCACTGTCATCAAAATGCTACATCCCCTTATCAGCACAATGTTCCATGACCCATGACATCACAATGTTCCATAATCCCTGTCATCAAAATGTTCCATGACCCTTTTCATCCCAAAGCTCCATGACCCCTGGCATCACATTGTTCTATAACCCCTGCCATCAAAATGTTCCATTACATTTTTCATCAAATTGCTGCATGACCCGTTCATCAAAATGTTCCCTGCCCTTCTCATCACAATGCGCCATGCCCTTGTCATCAAAATGCTCCATGACCGTTGTCATCACAAAGCTCCATGACCCTTGCCATCACAATGCTGCATGCCATTGTCATCACAATGCTCCATGAACCCTCTCATCACATTGCTCCATGCCCTTGTCATCACAAAGCTCCATGACACTTGTCATCACAATGCTCGATGACCTTCTCATCACAATGCTCCATGCCATTGTCATTACAATCCTCCATGACCCATGTATCACAGTGTACCGTGCCCTTGTCATCACAATGCTCCATGCCCACTCTCATCACAATAATCTATGAAACATTTCAGACCAATGCTCAATGCCCTTCTCATCATAATGCTCCATTACCTCTATCATAACAATGCTCCATGACCTCTGCCATCACAAAGTTCCACGGCCTTCTCATCACAAGGCTCCTAGACGCTTGTCATCACAATGCTCCAAGACCCATGTAATCACAATGCTCCATGCCTTTGTCATCACAAAGCTCCATGATTCATGTCATCAGGATATTCCATGGCCTTCTCCTCACAATGTTCCATGCCCTTGTCATCAAAATGCTCCAAGACACCCGTAATCACAATGCTCCATGCCCCTTTTCATCAGAATGCTCCATGAGACTTGTCATCACAAGTCTCCATGGTCATCTCATCACAATGCTCCAGGACCTTGTCATCACCATGCTCCATTCCCTTGTCATCACAATGCTCCATGACCCCTGTCATCACAATACTCCATGAATATTTTCAGCCCAATGCTCCATGACCTTCTCATCACAATGCTCCATGACGAATATCATCACAATGCTCCATGACCACTGTCATCATACACTCCATGACAGATGACAACACAATGATCCGGGACACTTGTCATCACAATGGTCAAACACCCCTGTAATCACAATGCTCCATGACCCCTGTCATCACAATACTCCATGAACATTTTCAGCCCAATGCTCCATGACCCTTGTCATCACAATGGTCCAGGCCCTTGTCATCCCAATGCTCCATGACCCCGGTATTCACAATGATCTGTGACGCTTGTCATCACAGTGCTCCATGACACCTGTCATCACAATGCTCCATGCCTTTGTCAGCAAAATGCTACATGACCTTGCCATTACAATGCTCTATGCGCTTGTCATCACAATACTCCATTACCATTGTCATCACAATCCTCCATGAAACTTGGGATCACATTGCTTCATGTCCTTGTCATCACAATGCTCCATGTTCCTTGAAATCAATATGATCCATGACCTCTGTCATCACAATGTTCCAAACCCTTGTGATCACAATGTTCCATAACACTTGTCATCACAACGCTCCATGATGCCTGTCATCCCAATACTCCATGTACTTTCCAACACAATGATCCATGCCCTGTTCATCACAATGCTCCAAGACCCCTGTAATCACATTGATCTATGCCCTTGTCATCACAAAGCTCCATGACGCATGTCATCAGAATGCTCCATGGACTTCTCCTCATAATGCTCCATGCCCTTGCAATCATAATGCTCCAAGACCACTGTAATCACAATGCTCCATGCCCCTTTTCATCAGAATACTCCATGAGACTTGTCATCACAAGTCTCCATGGTCTTCTCATCACAATGCTCCAGGACCTTGTCATCACCATGCTCCATTCCCTTATCATCAAAATGCTCCATTACCACTGTCATCTCAACACTCAATGACACCTGACAACACAGTGATCCGGGACTCTTGTCATCACAATGTTCTATACCCTACTCATCACAATGCTCTGTGACCCCTGTCATCACAATTCTCCATGAACATTTTGCGCCCAATGCTCCATGCCTTTGTCAGAAAAATTTTCCATGACCCTTGTCATCACAACGTGCCACGCACTTTTCATCACAACGGTCCAAAATTTGTCATGGCAATGCTCCATAAATCTTGTAATCACAATGCTCCATGCCCTTCTCATCACAATGCTCCATTACCCCTGTCATAACAATGCTCCATGACCCCTGCCATCACAGTGTTCCAAGGCCTTGTCATCACAAGGCTCCATGACACTTGTCATCACAATGCTCCAAGACCCCTGTGATCACAATGCTCCATGCACTTGTCATCACAAAGCTCCATGACACATGTCATCAGAATGTTCCATGTCCTCCTCAATAAAATCCTCCATGCCCTTGTCATCACAGTGCTCCAAGACCCCTGTAATCACAATGCTCCATGTCCCTTTTCATCTCAATGCTCCATGAACCCTGTCATCACAATGCATCATGCCCATCATCATAATGCTTCCGGCTATTGTCAGCACAATGAAATCAAAATTCTCCAAGACCTCTGTCATCACAATGCTCCATGACCCCAGTCATCACAATACTCCATGAACATTTTCAGCCCAATGCTCCATGACCCTTGTCATCACAATGGTCCATGCCCTTGTCATCCCAATGCTCCATGACCCCTGTATTCACAATGCTCCGTGACGCTTGTCATCACAGTGCTCCATGACACGTGTCATCACAATGCTCCATGCCTTTGTCAGCAAAATGCTACATGACCTTGTCATTACAATTCTCTACGCCCTTGTCATCACAATAATGCATTACCATTGTCATCACAATCCTCCATGAACATTGGGATCACATTGCTTCATGCCATTGTCATCACAATGCTCCATGCTCCTTGAAATCAAAATGTTCCATGACCTCTGTCATCACAATGCTCCAAACACTTGTGATCACAATGTTCCATAACACTTGTCATCACAACACTCCATGATGACTGTCATCACAATACCCCATGCCCTTTTCATCACAATGCTCCATGACCTTTGTCATCACAATTCTCAATACACTTGTCATCAAAATGCTCCCTGACACTTGTCATGAGAATGCTCCTTGAACCCTGTCACGAAAAGGCTCCATGGATTTTTCATCACAATGCCCGATGCCGATTTCATCACAATGCTCCATGCCACTGTCATCAATATACTCCAAAAGCTTGTCATCAGAATGCTCCAAGACCATTGTCATCACAATTCTCCATGCACTTGTCAGCACAATGCTCCCTGAACCTTGTCATCACAATGCTCCAAGCCATTGTCATCACAATGCTCCATTACCTTTGTCATCAGAATCCTCCATGACACTTGGCATCACAGTGCTCCATGCCATTGTCATCACAATGGGCCATTACATATGTCATCACAATGCATCATGACACCTGTCTTCACAATACTGCATGACCTGGTCATCACAATGCTCCATGCCCTTGTCATCACAATGCGCCATTCAAACTGTCATTGCAATAATCCATGAAACTTATTAGGCCAATGCTCCATGCCCTAGTCATCACAGTGCTCCATGCCCTAGTTATCACAATGCTCCATGACCCCTGTCATCACAATGTTCCATGACTCCAATCTGCACAATGCTTCATGACCTTTGTCATCACAGTGGTCCATGCCCTCGTCATCAACAGTCTCTGTGACCTTTCTAACCACAATGTTCCATGAACTTTTCATCACAATGCTCTTTGACCGTTGTCATCACAATCCTCTGTGCCTTTCTCAGCACAATGATCCATGACCCTTGTCATCACAATGCTCCATGCCCTTGTCATCAAAATGCGCCATTCCAACTGTCATCACAATAATCCATGAAACTTATTAGTCCAATGATCCATGCCCTTGTCATCACAATGCTCCATGCCCTTGTTATCACAATGCTCCGTGACCCATGTCATCACAATGCTCCGTGACTCCAGTCATCACAATGCTTCATGACCTTTGTCATCACAATCGTCCATGCCCCCGGCATCAACAGTCTCTGTGACCTTTTTAAGCACAATGCTCTATGAAGTTTTCATCACAATGCTCTTTGACCTTTGTCATCACAATGCTCTATGCCTTTCTCAGCACAATGCTCCATGACCCTTGTCATCACAATGCTCCATGCGCTTGTCAGCACAATGCTCCATGACAGATGTCATCACAATGCACCATGCGCTTGACATCACAGTGCTCCACAATCTTGTCATCACAATACTCCATAAACCTTGTCATCACAGTGCTCCATGCACTTCTCATCAAAATGTTCTCTCACCACTGATATCACAATGTTTAATCACTTTTCGTCACCATACTCCCTCACACCTGTCATCAAAATGTTCCATAACTCCTGTCATCACAATGTTACATAACCCCTGTCATCAAAATTCTCCATGATCCTTTTCATCAAAAAGCTCCATGACCCATGACATCACAATGTTCCATAACCCTTTTCATCAAAATGTTCCTTGACCCTTTTCATCAAATTGCTCCATGACACCTGTCACCACAATGCTACAGGCATTATCATCACAACGTTCGATGAACCCTGACATCCCAATGTTCTATACCCCTATCATGAAAATGCTACATGACCCTTTTCATCAAAGTGCTCCATGACCCGTGACATCACAATGTTCCATAACCCCTGTCATCAAAATGTTCCTTTACCCTTTTCATCAAATTGCTCCAAGACCCTGTCATCACAATGCTCCAAACCCTTGTGATCACAATATTCCATAACATTTGTCATCACAG
The DNA here is from genome assembly GCF_964341445.2 of Mesoplodon mirus. Lineage (NCBI taxonomy): Eukaryota > Metazoa > Chordata > Mammalia > Artiodactyla > Ziphiidae > Mesoplodon > Mesoplodon mirus. The sequence continues at coordinate 1,771,595 of NW_028295734.1, forward strand.
TGCCCCATGACGCTCGTCATCGCATTATCCATAGTCTTCTCATCACAATGCTCAATGACCTTTGTCATCACAATGCTCAATACACTTGTCATCAATATGCTCCCTGACAATTGTTGTCTGTATGCTCCTTGAACCCTCTCATGACAAGGCTCCATGCATTTTTCATCACAATGATCCATGCCCTTTTCATCACAATGCTCCAAGACCCCTGTAATCAGAATGCTCCATGCCCTTGTCACCAAAATGCTCCATGACCTTTGTCATCACAAAGATCCATGACACTTGGCATCACAATGTTCCATGTCATTGTCATCACAATGCTCCATGAACGCTCTCATCACATTGCTTCATGCACTTTTCATAACAAAGCTCCATGACACATGTCATCAGAATGCTCCATGCCCTTCTCATCACAGTACTCCATGCCCTGGCCATCACAATGCACCATGTCCACTGTCATCACAGTAATCTATGAAACTTGCCAGACCAATGGTCCATGCCCCTGTCATCAAAATACTCCATGACCTTGTCATCACAAAGCTCCATGACGCATGTCATCAGAATGTAGCATGGCCGTCTCATGACAATGCTCCATGCCCTTGTCATCACAATGCTCCAAGACCACTGTAAGCACAATGCTCCATGCCCCTTTTCATCTGAATGCTGCATGAGAATTGTCATCACAAAGCTCCATGACGCATGTCATCAGAATGCTGCATGGCCGTCTCATGACAATGCTCCATGCCCTTGTCATCACAATGCTCCCAGACCACTTTAATCACAGTGTCCCATACCAATTTTCATCAGAATGCTCCATGAGATATGTCATCACAAGTCTCCATGGTCTTCTTATCACAATGCTCCATTCCCTTGTCATCATAATGCTCCATGACCCCTGTCATCACAATACTCCATGAATATTATCAGCCCAATGATTCATGACCTTCTCATCACAATGCTCCATGACCAATATCATCACAATGCACCATGACAACTGTCATCACAATACTCCATGACACCTGACAACACAATGATCCGGGACTCTTATCATCACAATGCTCCATTCCCTAGACATCACAATGCTCCATGACCCCTGTCATCACAATGCTCCGGGACATCAGTCATCACAATGCTTCATAACGTTAGTTATCACAGTGTTGCATGCCCGCGTCATCACAAGGCTCTTTGACTTTTGTAACCACAGTGCTCCATGAAATTTTCATCACAATGCTCCCTGTCCATCGTCATCATATTGCTCCATGGCACATGTCATCAGAATGCTCCATGGCCATCTCATCACAATGTTCCATGTCCTTGCCATCACAATGCTCCATTACCCCTGTCATAACAATGCTCCATGATCCCTGCCATAACGATGTTCCATGGCCTTGTCATCACAGGGTTCCATGACCCTTCTCATCACAATGCTCCAAGACCCCTGTCATCACAATGCTCCATGCTATTTTTCTTCTCAATGATCCATGAACCCTGTCATCACAATGCACCATGCCCATCATCATAATGCTTCATGCTATTGTCATCACAATGAAATCAAAAAGCTCCATGACCTCTGTGATCACAATGCTCCAAACCCTTGTGATCACAATATTCCATAACACTTGTCATCACAATGCCCCATGACGCTCATCATCACAATAATCCATGGTATTCTCATCAAAATGCTCCATGACCTTTGTCATCACAATGCTCAATACACTTGTCATCAAATGCTCCCTGACAGTTGTTGTCTGTACTCTCCTTGAACCCTGTCATGACAAGGTTCCATGCCATTTTCATCACAATGATCCATGCCCTTTTCATCACAATGTTCCAAGACCCCTGTAAACACAATGGTCCATGCCCCTTTTCAGCAGTATGCTCCATGAGATTTGTCATCACAAGGCTCCATGGTTTTCTCATCACAATGCTCCAGGACATTGTCATCACAATGCTTCACGACCTTGTCATGAAAATTCTCAATGGCCCTTGTCATCATAATGCTCCAAGCCCTAGTCATCACAATGCTCCATTATATTTGTCATCACAATCCTCCATTTCATTTGGCATCACAATGCTCCATGCCATTGTCATTGCAATGGACAATGACATATGTCATCACAATGCTCCCTGACACATATCTTCAAAATAATCCATGACCTTCTCATCACAATGCTCCATGCCCTTGTCATCACAATGCACCATGTCCACTGTCATCACAATAATCTATGAATCTTGTCAGACCAATGCTCCATGCCCCTGTCATCAAAATGCTCCATGCCCTTGTCATCACAACGCTCCGTGAACCCTGTCATCACAATGCTCCGTGACTCCAGTAATCACAATGCTTCATAACATTTGTCATCACAATGGTCCATGCCCGCGTCATCACAAGGCTCTGTGACCTTTGTAACCACAATGCTCCATGAAATTTTCATCACAATGCTCCGTGACCCTTGTAATCACAATGCTCCATGCCTTTGTCAGAAAAATTTTCCATGACTCTTGTCATCACAATGTGCCACGTGCGTTTCATCAAAACGGTCCACAAATTTGTCATGGCAATGCTCCATAAACCTTGTAATCACAATGCTCCATGCCCTTCTCATCACAATGCTCCATTACCCCTGTCATAACAGTGCTCCATGACCCCTGCAATCACAATGTTCCACGGCCTTGTCATCACAAGACTCCATGACACTTGTCATCACAATGCACCAAGACCCTTGTAATCACAATGCTCCATGCCCCTGTCATCACAATACTCCATGAACATTTTCAGCCCAATGCTCCATGACCCTTGTCATCACAATGATCCATGCCCTTGTCATCCCAATGCTCCATGACCCCTGTATTAACAATGCTCCGTGACGCCTGTCATTACAGTGCTCCATGACACCTGTCATCACAATCCTCCATGCCTATGTCAGCAAAATGCTACATGACCTTGTCATTACAATGCTCTATGCGCTTTTCATGACAATTCTCCATTACCATTGTCATCACAATCCTCCATGAACTTTGGGATCACATTGCTTCATGTCTTTGTCCTCACAATGCTCCATGCTCCTTGAAATCAAAATGATCCATGACCTCTTTCATCACAATGCTCCAAACCCTTTTGATCACAATGTTCCATAACACTTGTCAACCCAACGCTCCATGATGCCTATCATCACAATACTCCATGCCATTTTGATCACAATGCTCCATGACCTTGTCATCACAATTCTCAATACACTTGTCATCACAATGCTCCCTGACACTTGTCGCCAGAATGCTCCTTGTACCCTGTCACGAAAAGGCTCCATGCCTTTTTCATCACAATGCCCCATGCCGTTTTCATCACAATGCTCCATGCCATTGTCCTCAAAATACTCCACAAGTTTGTCATCAGAATGCTCCATGACGCTTGTCATCACAATGCTCCATGCCCTTGTCAGAACAATGCTCCATGACCCCTGTCATCACCGTGCTCCGTTACTCCAGTCATCACAATGCTTCATGACCTTTGTCATCAAAATGGTCCATGCCCTCGTCATGAACAGTCTCTGTGACCTTTTTATCCACAATGCTCCATGAACTTTTCATCACAATGCTCTTTGACCCCTGTCATCACAATGCTCTATGCCTTTCTCACCACAATGCTCCATGACCCTTCTCATCATAATGCTCCATGCACTTGTCATCACAGTGCTCCACAATCTTGTCATCACAATGCTCCATAAACGTTGTCATCACAATGCTCCATGCACTTCTCATCAAAATGCTCTCTCACCACTGATATCACAATGATACATCACTATTCGTCACAATACTCCATCACCCCTGTCATCACAATGTTCCATGACTCCTGTTATCACAGTGCTACATGCACTAATCATCACAATGTTCGATGACCCCTGACATCACAATGTTACATAACCCCTGTCATCAAAATGCTCCATGACCCTTTTCATCAAATTGCTCCATGACACTGTGATCACAATGCTCCTTGCCCTTCTCATCACAATGCACAACGACATTGTCATCAAAATGCTCCCTGACACTTGTTGTCTGTATGCTCCTTGAACCCTGTCATGACGAGGCTCCATGCCTCTTTCATCACAATGATCCATGCCCTTTTCTTCACAGTCCTCCAAGACCACTCTAATCACAATGCTCCATGCCCTTGTCATCACAATGTTCCAAGACCCCTGTATTCACAATGCTCCATGCCCCTTTTCATCCGTATGCTCCATGAAACTTGTCATCACAAGGCTCCATGGTTTTCTCATCACAATGCTCCAGGACATTGTCATCACAATGCTTCACGACCTTGTCATGAAAATTCTCAATGGCCCTTGTCATCATAATGCTCCAAGCCCTAGTCATCACAATGCTCCATTATATTTGTCATCACAATCCTCCATTACATTTGGCATCAAAATGCTCCATGCCATTGTCATCGCAATGGACCATGACATATATCATCCCAATGCTCGCTGACACCTGTCTACACAATACTCCATGACATTCTCATCACAATGCTGCATGTCCTTGTCATTGCAGTCGACCATGACATAGGTCATCAGAATGCTCCCTGACACCTGTCTTCACAATAATCCATGACCTTCACATCACAATGCTGCATGCCCTTGTCATCACAATGCACCATGCCCACTGTCATCACAATAATCTATGAAACTTTTCAGACCAATGCTCCATGCACCTGTCACCACAATGCTCAATGTCCTTGTCATCACAATGCTCCATGACCCCTGTCATCACAATGCTCCGTGACTCCAGTCATCACAATGCTTCATAACGTTTGTCATCACAATGCTCCATGCCCCAGTCATCACAAGGCTCTGTGACCATTGTAACCACAATGCTCCATGAAATTTTCATCACAATGCTCCATGACACTTGTCATCACAATGTTCCTTGCCTTTGTCCGAACAATGCTCCATGACCCTTGTCATCACATTGTGCTACACACTTTTCATTACAAAGGTTCACAAACTTGTCATTGCTATGCTCCATAAACCTTGTATTCACAGTGATCCATGCACTTCTGCTCAAAATGCTCTCTCACCAGATATATCACAATGTTCCATCACTAGTCATCACCATACTCCCTCATCCCTGTAATCACAATTTTCCATGACCCCTGTCATCTCAATGCTACATCCACTTATCATCACAATGTTCCATGACACCTGACATCACAATGTTCCACAACCCCTGTCATCAAAATGCTCCATGACCCTTTTCAACCCAAAGCTCCATGACCAATGACATTACAATATTCTATAACCCCTCTCATCAAAATATTCCATTACACTATTCCTCAAATTGCTGCATGACACTGTCATCAAAATGCTCCCTGCCCTTCTCATCACAGTGCACCACGCCCTTGTCATCAAAAGGCTCCATGACCTTTGTCTTCACAAAGCTCCATGATCCTTGACATCACTATGCTCAATGTCATTGTCATCACAATGCTCCATGAACCCTCTCATCACATTGCTCAATGCCCTTGTCATCAGAAAGCTCCATGACACTTGTCATCACAATGCTCTATGCCTTTCTCATCACAATGCTCCATGCCGTTGTCTTTACATTCCTCCATGACCCATTTAACAGTGTTCCGTGGCCATGTCATCACAATGCTTCATGCCCACTCTCATCACAATAATCCATGAAATATTTCAGACCAATGTTCAGTGCTCTTCTCATCACAATGCTCCATTACCTCTGTCAAAACAATGCTCCATGACGCCTGCCATCACAATTTTCCACGGCCTTGTCATCACAAGGCTCCATGACCCTTGTCATCACAATGCTCCTAGACCCCTGTAATCACAATTCTCCATGCCCTTGTCATCACAAAGCTCCATGTCGTATGTCATCAGAATATTCCATGTCTTTCTCATCACAATGCTAATTGCCCGCTTCATCACAATGCTCTAAGACACCTGTAATCACAATGCTTCATGCCCTTTTTCATCAGTATGCTCCATGAGACTTGTCATCACAAGGCTCCACGGTCTCCTCATCACAATGCTCCATACCCTTGTCATCACACTGCCCCATGACCCCTGTCATCACAATGCTCCGTGACTCCATTCATCACAATGCTCCATGACATTTGTCATCACAATGGTCCATTACCGAGTCATCAAAAGTCTCTGTGATATTTTTTACCAAAATGTTCCATGAAATTTTCATCACAGTGCTCCATGCCTTTGTCAGAACAATGCTCCATGACCCTTGTCATCACAATGTGCCACGTGCTTTTCATCACAACGGTCCACAACCTTGTCATCGATATGCTCCATAAACCTTATAATCCCAATGCTCCATGCACTTCTCATCAAAATGCTCTCTCACATGAGATATCATAATGTTCCATCACTAGTCATCACATTACTCCCTCACCCCTGTAATCACAATGTTCCATGACCCCTGTCATCACAATGCTACCTCCCCTTATCATCACAATATTCCATGACCCCTGACATCACAATGTTCCACAACCCCTGTCATCAAAATGCTCCATGACCCTTTTCATCCCAAAGGTCCATGACCCCTGACATCACAATGTTCTATAACCCATGTCATCAAATTGTTCCATTACAATTTTCATCAAATTGCTGCATGACCCTGTCCTCAAACTCCTCCCTGCCCTTCTCATCACAATGGACCACGCCCTTTTCATCAAAATGCTCCATGACTTTTGTCATCACAAAGCTCCATGACCCTTGACATCACAATGCTCCATGTCATTGTCTTCACAATGCTCCATGAACCCTCTCATCACATTGCTCCATGCCCTTGTCATCACAAAGCTCCATGACACTTGTCATCACAGTGCTCGATGCCCTTCTCATCACAATGCTCCATGCCCTTGTCATTACAATCCTCCATGACCAATGTATCACAGCGTTCCGTGCTCTTGTCATCACAATGCTCCATGCTCACTCTCATCACAATAATCCATGAAATATTTCACAATAATGCTTCCTGCCCTTCTAATCACAATGCTCCATTACACCTGTCATAACAATGTTTCATGACCCCTGCCATCACAATGTTCCACGGCCTTGTCATTCACAAGGCTCCATGACACTTGTCATCACAATGTTCCAAGAACCCTGTAATCACAATGCTCCATGCCCTTGTCATCAGAAAGCCCCATGACGCATGTCATCAGAATGTTCCATGGACTTCTCATCACAATGCTCCATGCCCTTGTCATCACAATGCTCCAAGACCCTTGTTATCAAAATGCTCGAGCCCCTTTTCATCTCAAAGCTCCATGAATCCTATCATCACAATGCACCATGCCCATCATCATAATGCTTCAGGCTATTGTCATCACAATGAAATCAAAATGCTCCATGACTTCTGTCATCACAATGCTCCAAACCGTTGTGATCACAATATTCCATAACACTTATCATCACAACCCCCCATGATGCTCATAAGCACAGTTATCCATGGTCTTCTCATCACTATGCTCCATAACCTTTGTCATCACAATGCTCAATCCACTGGTCATCACAATGCTCCCTGACACTTGTCGTCAGTATGCTCCTTGAACACTGTCATGACAAGGCTCCATGCCTTCTTCATCACAATGATCCATGCTCTTTTCATCACAGTGCTCCAAGACACCTGTAATCACAATGTTCCATGCACTTGTCATCACAGTGCTCCATGACGCATTCATCAGAATGCTCCATGTCCTTCTCTTCACAATGCTCCATGCCCTTGTCATAACAATGCTCCAAGACCACTGTAATCACAATGCTCCATGCCCCTTTTCATCAGAATACTCCATGATAGTTTTCATCACATGTCTCCATGGTCTTCTCATCACAATGCTCCAGGACCTTGTCATCACCATGCTCCATTTCCTTGTCATCACAATGTTCCATGACCCCTGTCATCAGAGTACTCCATGAACATTTTCAGCCCAATTCTCCATGACACTCTCATCACAATGCTCCATGACCAATATCATCACAATGCTCCATGACCACTGTCATCACAACACTCCATTACCCCTGACAACACAGTGAGCCGGGACTCTTGTCATCACAATGCTCCATGACCCCTGTCATCACAATACTCCATAAACATTTTCAGCCCAATCTTCCATGACACTTGTCATCACAATGATCCATGCCCTTTTCATCCCAATGCTCCATGACCCCTGTATTCACAATGCTCTGTGACGCATGTCATCACAGTGCTCCATGACACCTGTCATCACAATTCTCCATGCCTTTGTCAGCAAAATGCTACATGAACTTGTCATTACAATGTTCTATGAGCTTGTCATAACAAGACTCATTTACCATGGTCATCACAATCGTCCATGAACCTTGGTATCACATTGTTTCTTGCCCTTGCCATCACAATGCTCCATGCTTCTTGAAATCAACATGATCCATGACCTGTGTCATCACAATGCTCGAAACACTTGTGATCACCAAGTTCCATAACACTTGTCATCACAAAGCTCCATGATGCCTGTCATCACAATACTCCATGCAATTTTCATCACAATGCTCCATGACCATTGTCATCACAATTCTCAATACACTTGTCATCACAATGCTCCCTGACACTTGTCTTCAGAATGCTCCATGAACCCTGTCACGAAAAGGCTCCATGCCTTTTTCCTCACAATGCCCCTTGCAGTTTTCATCACAATGATCCATGCCATTGTCATCAAAATACTCCACAACTTGTCATCAAAATGCTCCATGACCCTTGTCATCACAAATCTCCATGCACTTGTCAGCACAATGCTCCCTGACCCTTGTCATCACAATGCTCCAAGCCATTGTCCTCACACTGTTCCATTACCTTTGTCATCAGAATCCTCCATGACACTTGCATCACAATGCTCCATGCCATTGTCATCACAATGGGCCATTACATATGTCATCACAATGCTCCCTGACACCTGTCTTCACAATACTGTATGAACTGTTCTTCACAATGCTCCATGCCCTTGATATCACAAAGCTCCATGACCCCTGTCATCACAATGCTCCGTGACTCCAGTCATCACAATGCTTCATGACCTTTGTCATCACAATGGTCCATGCCCTCATCATCAACAGTCTCTGTGACCTTTTTAACCACAATGCTCCATGTACTTTTCATCACAATGCTCTTTTACACTTGTCATTACAATACTCTATGCCTTTCTCAGCACAATGCTCCATGACCGTTGTCATTACAATGCTCCATTCCCTTGACAGCACAATGCTCCTTGACACATGTCATCACAATTTGCCATGCGCTTGTCATTACAGTGCTCCACAATCTTGTCATCACAATGCTCCCTAAACCTTGTCATCACAATGCTACATGCACTTATCATCACAATGTTCGATGACCCCTGACATCACAATGTTCCATAACCCCTGTCACCAAAATGCTCCATGACCCTTTTCATCAAAATGTTCCATGTCCCCTGACATCACAATGCTCCATGACCCCTGTCATCACAATGCTCCATGCTCCTTGAAATCACAATGATCCATGACCTCTGTCTTCACAATGCTCCAAACCCATGTGATCACAATGTTCCATAACCCTTGTCATCACAACGCTCCATGATGCCTGTCATCACAATACTCCATGCCCTTGTCGTCACAATGTTCCATGATATTTGTCATCACAATTCTCAATACACTTGTCATCACAATGCTCTCTGACACTTGTCGTCAGAATGCTCCTTGAACCCTGTCATGAAAAGGCTCCATGCATTTTTCATCACAATGCTCCATGCCCTTTTCATCACAATGCTCCATGCCATTGTCTTCACAATACTCCACAAGCTTGTCATCTGAATGCTCCATGACACTTGTCATCACAATGCTCCATGAGCACTGTCATCACAATGCTCCATATCACGTGTCATTACAGTGCTCCATGACGCTGGCCATTCACAATTATCCGTGATCTTCTCATCACAATGCTCCACACGCTTGTCATCAAAATTCTCCATGACTCTTGTCATCACAATGTTCCATGGCCACTGTCATCACAATTATCCACACCCCTTGTCATTATAGCGCTCCATGACGCTCATCCTCAAAATTATCCATGGTCTTCTCATCACAATGCTCCACGGTCTTGCCATTACAATGCTCCATGCCCTGGTCGTCACAATGCTCCATGTTCCCTGTCATCACAATTCTCCACGTTCTTGGCAACACTATGTTCCATGACACTTCCCATCACAGTGTTAAATGCTTTGTCATCACAATACTCCACAAGATTGTCATCACAACACTACATGACCCTTGTCATCACAATGATCCATGACCCCTGTCATCACAATGCTCCATGAGACGTATCATCACAATGCTCCATGCCCCTTGTCATTACAGGGCTCCATGATGCTCGTCACCAGAATTATCCATGGTCTTCTCATCACAGTGCTCCACGGTCTTGCCATCACAATGCTCCATGCCCTGGTCATCACAATTCTCCACGTCCTTGTCATCACAATGCTCCATGACAGTTCTCATCACAATGTTACAAGCTCTTGTCATCACAATTCTCCATGCACTTGTCATCGCAATGCCCCCTGACCCCTGTCATAGCAAGCCGCATGCCTTTGTCATCACAATGCTTCACGACATTTTCATCAAAATTCTCAATGGCCATTGTCATCACAATGTTCCATGCCCTTGTCATCACAATGCTCCATGACCCTTGTCATCACAATGCTCCAAGCTTTGTCATCACAGTGCTCCATTACCTTTGGCATCACAATCCTCCATAACACTTGGCATCACAATGCTCCATGCCATTGTCATCACAATGGTACATGAAATATGCCATCACAATGCTCCCTGAAACCTGTCTTCACCATACTCCATGACCTTGTCATCACAATGCTCCATGCCCTTGTCATCACAATGTGCCATGCCCACTGTCAACACAATTATCCATGAAATTTGTCAGACCAATGCTCCATGTCCCTGTCATCACAATGCTACATGACCCCAGTCATCACAATGCTCCGTGTGTCCCGTCATCACAAGGCTTCATGACCTGTGTCATCACAATGGTCAATGCCCTCATCATCACAATGCTCTGTGAAATTTGTCACCAAAATGATCCATGACCTTTTCATCACAGTGCAGATACGTCCATGAGTGCAAGTGCCCTATGCTTTGTAGCTCATCTTTTAGATGTTTTAGCAAACACAATACACTTCTCCATAGTGGCCGTTGGCAAATTACAATTCCACTATCAGCCTCACAGGGCTCCCTTTTCTCCTCTCCCTGTCCTGCATTTCTGGTGTTTACACTTTATGTGGATGGCCCTTCTGACTGATGTGAAGTGATACATTTTGTAGTATTGATTTCCAGTGCCCACCTGTTTGGTTGGATAAAAAGTGTGTATGGCCTTTACTTGAATATATTCGGAAAAAATTGCATACGCCCTTTTGGGCCAACTGCATCATTGGCGATGTTCAGCCCCTTTTCTTGTGTTTTAATGGGGAGTCCTTTCTACCTCTTCAAATCTGTTTCCTGCCACTCACCCTTGCTTACAAGTCCTTTTCTGTGACTTACCTCAAGACATTTTTCGATGATAGATATTTTCAACTCTGCAGTTTCATGAATTTTAGTGCCCCTGAGTTCCATTTTTCAACCTGTGTTTTTGGAAACTGGACACAAATCAGCGGGATTTCCTCTAGACCTATTCTGTTTCCGTGGGCAATTCTAGCCTTTGATGAATTTGTCTTCCAGATTGGAAATTAGAGTGGCATGTGCCTGTCCGAACACCTAAGACTTGTCTCTAAATTTTTCTCATCCTTCCGCTTCATCCTCTGGACAAATTCCAAACTGTGTGCAACAGGATGTTGACGGTGCTGATATCCCCAAGTGAGGAGATTGTTAGGAAAGATGCTGGAGGGGTGAACCCGAGCACCAGACAATGAGGAGATGAGGTGCCTTTTCCAAACTCTTTCCGAACAAATGGTGTACCATCCTCTAGGTGTGACAGGCATGTTTTAGCTGTAGGAAGGGTCCAGTGCATGGAAGGAGAACACCAGGGATTTTTCCAAATCAGTGCCTCCCCGTACCCCAAACTGGGGAATTTTTAAACTACGGCTACACGTATGTCCATTAAGCGCCTTGGGAAATAGGCAGAGCCCAAACTTTAGATGATTGAAATCTTCAGGGTCAGAAGCGTTCACCATCGGCCTTGCTTAGGTTACATTTTATCTGTCTTTGATAGATGATGTCAATAAAAATATCTATTCTTTTTCAGATTATTTCCCCTTATAGGTTATTGCAAAATATTCAGTGTAGTTCCCTGTGCTATACAGTAATTCCTTGTTGATGATCTATTTTATACATAGCAGTGTGTATGTGTTAATCCCACACTGTTAATTTATCCCTTCTCCTACCTTTCCCCTTTGGTAATAATAAATTATAAGATTTTATACTTCTCAGAAATGGGGGAGCTGAAAGAGAGGTATCCTTTTCAATGGAAAAGCATTCAAAACAAGATTGAAGCTTCAGCCAAGAGTATTCGATGTACATCCATGGAAATAAATCACTTCATTTCTCTAATGTTGACCTGACAAATAAGACAGACGTCTTCACTGAACTTGCTTATAGTAAAGTGATGGAAATATCAAAGGTAAGTCTTAGAAACATCTTATTTTACCCGAGCATTATACACTGCTCTATGTTAACTACAGTTTGGCTCACACATCTGTTCATTGAAGTTAGAATGTTCTCAAATTCTGTTACTGATCCTCCAGAGTGGACCCCAACAGAAGTCCCCGTGCCCAGTGTCATTGGAGCCAACAGATCAAGACTGAGTTTGGTGCAGAAGCAAAGGAAACATTATTTTGAAAACAGAATGGAGAGGTGATAGCGTGCACTCCCCCATGGGCTGTGGGCTGAGATGCTCTGTAGGGATCCCAGGAGTGTCACTGGGAGAGAGGGGATGGAGCTCTCGAGGGCTGGGTTGGCTGAAGCTCAGGCTCTATGCTGTGGAGTCTGCATGGGACCCCGCTAGCTGAGGTGTGGACCCAGCCATTCTGCACTACGAAATCGGGTCTGAAGTGCCGGGTGTGGGATCTCTGCATGCCGAACCCTAGGAGCACGTGAAATTAGACAAAGCACAAAGGAAAAACAGGTAAGACTTTATTTTATTGCCCAGATTCTCTTTTTATCTCCCAGGAATTTTTAATGAACGTTGCCAGAGACGAACACCTCCTCTGCTTTTTGTTCTGTTCCTCATTCTTGGGGTGTTGAGGGTGCAGACCCCTCTTTTGTAACTGCTTCATGCTGTGGTGGGAGCCCTGATACTTCGGGGGAGGGGCAAAACGTCTCCCCACCAGCCTCCAGGTGAGGTTGATTGTCCCAAGGCCTCCTGCCTCACATCTCGTACGCCTGAGCACCAGCATTGGAAGTGTTATAGATTCTAATGACCTTTAAGTGTCCAGGAGAGAGATGTGCAGAGATGCTGAGGTGGCAGGTTTCACCCCACCCCACATTTGTTCGGTGACCTTAGGCTGACGGTTTTTGCCAGCCTAGATGCTCTGACCAGTAGTCTGTGCTTTCTTTAATTAGGTCCCTGAATTAATGTACAAACAGCACCATGTGTCAGAACCGTGCCCGCGCAACTCCCAGACAGTCCAGGGTCAGTGGTGATCCAGGACCATGACGTCCACTGAGTCAACGGCCTTTAGAAGTAGCCAGCAGTCCAGCCGGTCATATTGGCCACCATCACCGTGGTGTCTGTAGGGTTTTCTATGGTGAAAGCATGATATACGTTTCCCCCGCCAAGCTTATTAGCTCCCCTCTGGGTGCAGTAAGTCCTGCAAGCAGTAGTCTGCTCTTTCGGGGCACAGTCTTGTTGTTTTCTGAGAGAAACTCCAGGTCAAGTGATGGTCACACAAGTCATCTTGGGGGCCCGTTGCCCCCATTTGTCTCTCTGGAGGTTGGAGTTGGAGGGCCTCCTCACTCGAGGTCAGTGTGTCCACAGAGTGACCCCTGCAACTTCAGGGCATGATGGGTGGTTAGGATCACCACGTGGGGTCCTTTTCCCTTAGGAGGGAGCTGGCCTTGTGGGCTGCTGATTTCTAGCTTTTTAGATACCCCAGTATCCTGGCCTGATGAGTCGGTGGGCAAAGCCCTTGGTGACCATAGTTTATCATACCTGAAGGGCATTCTTGTGTTGCTCCATTTCAAGTGGTCCCAGTTTTTGCACTAAGGCTCCAAGGGCAATTAACCTTTGACCGGGTATGTAAAGGTCAAAGGGTTTAGCTAAATTAGGGAGTTCCTGGGCAAGGGTCTGAATTGACTGCTCTTTCCATTCTTGAAAGGCTGCTTCTGGATTCTATACAAAAGGATCATCATCTTTTCGAGTCAGTGTTTCATGTAGAGGCCCAGCTATTAGACTGTAGTTAGGGATCCAGATGCAGAAAACCTTGGCCTCCCCAGGAACCCCTAAGCTGTCTTCTAGTTTTAGAAGAGGTAAGGCTGCAAATGGCTTCTTCCCTATCCTGGGATGCGTTTCTCTGAATATCTGTGAGAATGAAGCCCAGGCATGTCACCTGAGCCTGGTATATTTGAGCCTTTTTCTTGGACACCTTCTATCCTTTCTTGGCTAGGTAGTTCAGAGGCGTCTTTAGTAGGCCTGGCGATCATAATGTCATCTGCATATTGAAGGAGGGTTCCCTTTTACAGAGGTAGACCGTTTAGGTCTTTAGAGGACATTTCCCCAATGATGGTGTGGGGATTTTTGAACAATTGTGGCAGGACGGCCCAGCATTATTGCTTGTGTTGCATGTTGTGTCCTGCCACTCAGAAGCCAAAAATTCTTGTGACTCTGAGATGAATGGAATACAGAAGAAGGCATCATTGAAGTGTAATACAGAATGCCCTGGCCTGGTGGATGGTAGAATCAGCAGCAGGGTGTAGGAAATAGGAGCTACTGGATGTATATCCTCGGTGGCTTCACTGACTGTCCTGATATCCTTTACCAGGTCTCCAGCAGCCCATGGGGCTCTCGTGGTCAGGCCAATCCCAGGATATGGAGCTCACCTGGGCTGCATCCCGCACCCCACAGCACACGGGGCTCTCATGGTCAAGTCCTTCCCAGTGTATGGAGCTCACCTGTGCAGCTACCCAGCAGCCCATGGGGCTCTCATAGTCAGGCCCTTCCCAGGATACAGAACACCCCTGGGAAGGTACCCCAGCAGGGCTGGACACACAGGAACTGTGCACATAGCCCACCTTGCAGAGAAACCCCAGCTCACCTGTCGCTCACAGCTGACACAGAACACCTCAGAGCAGGACTTGAACTAACAAACAGCAGCTCTGACAGGTCTGTGACCCTGGCTATCACTCTGTGCAGCCTCTCTCTGCCTGGTCTTCCAGACACTTCCACTGCAGCCAGTGCACCAGGCCTCTGTCTCCACCCACCATCACTCCTCTCCCTGACTCCTGGGTTCCTCTCATTAGGATAGGGTCTTCTTGAAGTTGTTTTCCACTCATGGACCAGATAAAATGATAAGAAAACAAGCCGCAGCTGCAGCCCCTTGTCTAGCCTGACTCTCAAGAGTCCACACCTCTTCCTTGGGCCTGGCCCGTTTAACAAGTTTCATTTTGTGCAACTGTGAGGCCCTGAGGGGTGAGGATTGGCTGATTTGGGCAGCCTGACACTGCCTGCCAGCCCTCCCCAGGTGTGCCTGTGTTGAGGTCAATATAAACACCTCTCCAGTCAGCAAGAGCCCCTGTAGCTGTGCCTGATGCCATATTCTCTGCCCCGTCAGCAGTGTCGGGGCTGGGGTGGTGGTAGTGAGGGAGAGGCCGTGGCTTTGTGGGTGGCCCAGTGTGAGTGGGGCTCTTCTGGACTTTCTGCAGGAGTTGCCAGGCTGCCACCTGCTAAAGAAGAGGATGTGTCATCCATACCTGCCGCTGGAATTTCTCCCCAGGCAAAGGTGAGGAAGTAAAAAAAGCAGTGGGGGCTGTGGCAGGAGGGGTATCTCAGGCAGGGAAATGGAAAGATTCCAGAAGAGCATCTGGGGCCAGGACCATCCTGACTGGCCTGCTGGCACCAAGTTGGCCTGCGTGCTGTCGCTGGTGTGGCTCCACAACCCTTCCTCTAGGCTTGCAAGTGCTTTTACATATTCAGGTGTTTTACCTGGAAAGGGTGGGAAGAGTTCAGCTGCAGGAGGACTGGGACTCAGCTCACATTTACTCACAGACGCCTCGACACATTCCCCCAGCTTTGCAATGAGGATGCTCCTTGTGGGGGGGAGTGCTGCTGAGTGCATGGGAGACGATTTCCCACCTCTGAGCAACTTAAGAATTTTTACCACTGGAGCAAGTGCCCTGATACGATTTTCCTCTGTATAACTGGTGGGTTCTGTTTTTTTTTTTTTCTTTTTTTCTTTTTGGTTCAAGGTAGATTTTATTTATTCCTCTTTTTTTTTTTTAATTTGGAGATATAAACATGGAAATAATGCATTAATATAAAGACATCTATGTGAAGGGAAAAACTTTTTTTCTGTTTTATTTTATTAAATGTTATTTATTTATTTTTAATTTTTTAAAATTTATTTATTTCTTTTATACAGCAGGTTCTTATTGGATATCTATTTTATACATATAAGTGTGCACATGTGAATCCTAGTCTCCCAATTCATCCCACCACCACCCTCACATGGTGTTCCCCCCTTGGTGTCCATATGTTTGTTCTCTACATCTGTGTCTCTATCTCTGCCCTGCAAAGTGGTTCATCTGTACCATTTTTCTAGGTTCCACATATATGCATTAATATACAATATTTGTTTTTCTCTTTCTGACTTACTTCACTCTGTATGACAGTCTCTAGATCCATCAAGGTCTCTACAAATGACCCAATTTCATTCCTATGTATGGCTGAGTAATATTCCATTGTATATATGTGCCAGATCTTCTTTATCCATTCATCTGTTGATGGACACTTAGGCTGCTTCCATGTCCTGGCTATTGTAAATAGAGCTGCAATGAACATTTTTGTACATAACTCTTTTTGAATTATGGTTTTCACAAGGCAAATGTCCAGTAGTTGTATTGTTGTGTCATATGGTACTTCTATTGTTAGTTATTTAAAGGAACCTCCGTAGTTTTCTCCCTAGAGCCCATATCAATTTACATTCCCACCCACAGTGCAAGTGTGTGCCCTTTTCTCCAATAAAGGCCTCTCCAGCATTTATTGTTTTGTAGATTTTTTTGATGATTGCCACTCTGACTGCTGTGAGGTGATACCTCACTGTAGTTTTGATTTGCATTTCTCTAATGATTAGTGATGTTCAGCATCCTTTCATGTGTTTCTTGGTAATTTGTATATCTTCTTTGGAGAAATGTCTATTTAGGTCTTCTGCCCGTTTTTGGATTGGGTTGTTTGTTTTTGTGATATTGAGCTACATGAGGTGCTTGTAAAGTTTGGAGATTAATCCTTTGTCAATTGCTTCATTTGAAAATATTTTCTCCCATTCTGAGGGTTGTTTTTGCATCTTGTTTATGTTTTCCTGTACTGTGTAAAAGCTTTTAAGTTTCATTAGGTCCCATTTGTTGATTTCTGTTTTTATTTCCATTTCTCTAAGTGGTGGGTCAAAAAGGATCTTGCTGTGATTTATGTCATAGAGTGTTCTGCCTATGGTTTCCTCTAAGTGTTTTATAGTGTGTGGTCTTATATTTAGATCTCTAATCAATTTAGAGTTTATTTTTGTGTATGGTGTTATGGAGTTTTCTAATGTCATTCTTTTATGTGTAGGGGTCCAGTTTTCCCAGCACCAATTACTGAAGAGACTGTCTTTTCTCCATTGTATATCCTTAGCTCCTTTGTCATAGATGAGATAGCCATAGGTATGTAGGTTTATCTCTAGGCTTTCTGTCCTGTTCCATTGATCTGTGTTTATGCCAATCTACATACAATTGATTCCATTATGGAGACATATAAATACATAGGTTTCAAGGTTATTACCAGTCAGATATATTCCTCTTCAGTGAATAGGGTGTTTTGTGTCCAGTTCATTGAGAAAGGAGTAGGTCTTGTCTATTACATATTTGGTATATGGAATGGAATCTGTGCTAATTTCAAACTCTGCTTTTACACATCACCCCACGTCACCTTTCCCCTTAAGGAGGCATAAGTGTGTTTTCTAAATGTGTAACTCTGTTCTCTTTTGAAATTCAGTTCATGCGTAACCATGTTTACATTCCCTCTATAAGTGATATATTACAATAAGTTTCTTTTACTTTGTGGCTCATTTCACTTAGCATCATCATACCTAAAGCCACTCATTAAGCTGCTATTGGCCTTATGACATTGATTTTATGTCTGAGTGACATTCCATTGTATATAAGTACCACAACATCTATATCTATTTTTTTTTCCTTTCCTGGGATATTTAAAGTGTACTGAAGTCGAGGTTCTTGTAAACAGAGCAGCCCTAGAGTTTGGGCTGGCTGTGTGTTATGGATTTTTAGTTTTCCCAAAATACACGCCCATGAGTTGAAGTGTGCTATGCTCTGTAGCTCTGTTTTAGAAAACAACATACAGTTCTCCAGAGAGGCTGTTGGCAATTTACATCCTGTCCATCGGCGTAACCAGGCTCCCTTTTCTCCATGGCCTGTCCTGCATTTGTGGTTTTTACACTATTTGTGGATGGCCCTTTTGACTGGAGGTAAGGGACACTACTCTGTAGTGTGGATTTGCAATGACTGATGGCTTGCTTGGCCAAAGAGGGCATATGCATTTTTTCCCGAATATATTCAGGAAAATACACATAGTCCCTTTTCAGCCAAGGGCAACATTGTCGAAATTCTGTCGCTTTTCATGTGCTTTAAAGACGACTCCAATCTACCTCTTGAAATCTGTTTCCTTCAATTCTGCCTTGCATTCAAATCCTCTTCACTGCCTTTCCTCAATATATTTCTGGATGATAGTTGTCCATTATAACTCTGCAAGTTTGTGAATTGCTGTGCCCCTGATTTCCATTTTTCAACTCGCCTATTTGTGAGCTGGCTGAAATACCGCAGGATGGCTTTACACATTAGTCTTGTTCCAGGGCTTCAGGCTGAGCCTTTGGTTAATTCTTTTTCCTGGTGGGAAACTAGAGTGACATGTGCCCATCCAAACACCTACAGCTAATCTCTCATTTTTTCACCCTCTTCCTGTTCATCCTCTGCACAATTTGCAAACTGTGCATATCAGGAGGGTAAAGGCGCTGACACTCCAAGTGGGGAGATTTTGAGTAATGCAGATGGAATGGCGAAGCCGAGCACGACAAAAGGAAAAATGAGGTACCTTTTAGAAAACTTTCCCAATTACACAGTGTACCATCCACTGGGTTTCCCATGCATGTTTTAACTGTAGGAAGATTCCCTTAAACCTGGAGAGTTGGGACCACTAGAATGGGTAGCACACAGTATTGCTCTAAGTGGTGTTCTTTTGCTCACACAACCTCAGCAAGCTTGTCAGCCCCAAGTGTCCAGTCTTATGTCTCATCCAGCTGTGGGTGTAAAGGTGGTTAATCCAGGTTGCATCACAGGCCCTGAACGAAATTTTTAAGACTTTCTCACTGTTTCGCTGTTTTTGCATTTTGCTTTTGAAATTTATTTTTATAAGTGGGTTTAACTGAATTTCAGTGCTGTGTTCATGCCGTTATACACACACATGATTCCTTTATGGAGACATGAGAATACATATGTATTAAAATACTGAGAGTCAGACATATTCCTTGCAATGAATAGGGGGTGTTGAGTCCAGTTCATTGTGGCGGGATTAGGTGTTGTCTATTACATACTTGGTTTATGTAACGGTATCTGTGCTAATTTAAAACTGTGATTTTATGCATCACCCCACCTCGCCTTTCCCATTAAGCAGGCAGAAGCTTGTTTTCTAAATTTGTGACTCCGTTGTGTCTGTAAATCAGTTCATGTGTAGCCATGTGTACATTCCCGCTATGAGTGATATCTTATGATAAGATTCGTTACTTGGTATCTTTCCTAAATCAGTTCATGTGAGGCCATGTTTACAGGAACTTCATAAGTGATATCTTATGATAAGTTTCTTTTTCTGTGTGACTTATTTCACTTAGAATCATCGTACCTGAATCCACTCATTTTGCTGCTACTGGCCTTATGAAATTGATTTCATGGCTGAGGGATATACCATCGTACGTAAGTACCACAATTTCTTGAACCATTTTTGTCTTTCCTGGGATATTTAAGGTATACCCAAGTTGAGGTTCTTGTAAGCAGTGAAGCCCTAAATTTTGTGGTGGCTCTGTCTTATTGATTTTCAGCTTTCCCAAGGTATATTTCCTAGACTGGAAGTGCCCTTGACTCTGTAGCTCTGTTGTTTACTTGTTTTAGGGAACACAATGCACTCCTCCAGAGAGGCAGTTCGCAATTTAAATCCCGCCCATCAGCATAACAAGGCTCCCTGTTCTCCAGGGCCTGTCTTGCCTTTCTGGTTTTTACACATTTTGCAGATGTCCCTTTCGACCAGTGGGAAGTGATACTTCTTTGTTGTGCAGATTTGCATTGCCCGCTTGCTTGCTTGGCCAAAAAGTGTGTATGCGTGTTCTCCTGCATATATTCAGGAGAAAACATATACACCCTTTTTGGGCAAGTGCATCATTGTCGAAGTTGTGCCCCTCTTCCTGTGCTTTAAAGGCGATTCCAACATACCTCTTGAAATCTGTTTCCTGCTATGCTGCCTCGCTTTCAAGTCCGCCTCGTTGCCTTCCCTCAGCCGATTTTTGGGCGATAGTTCTCCTTTATTA